>NC_066319.1:26701895-27007877 GCF_022539315.1 Serinus canaria | reverse complement strand
GCTCCGCACGCTGCCCGGCAGCGTCCCTCCCGCGCCGCTTCCCTTTCTGCACAGCCGCGCTCCCCGCCAGGTCTCCGTGAGCCGCCGGTTCTGGCAGCGGCTTCAGGGCAGCGCCGCTCCCGCTCCCCCTCCCCCAGGAATTTCCCTCTCCCTGTCAGTCATCCCGGCCCGCAGCCCCTGCGCCCTTACATAACGCGCGGCGGCCGGACCGCCCGCCCGGCCCTGCACAGCCCCGCTCCTCTCTCCCACAGAGCAACTTCTGGCGCGCCGGGAGCCAGGCCCCCGTCTCCGTCCGGCACACGGAGCCTCGCGGGGAAGAGCCCTGACCCGCGTTTCACCGGACAGGCAGCCCTGTGATGAGACAGAAGGCGGAGGCTGGACCCCGGAGCGCGAGGGAACAGCAGGCAGAGCCCATTCCTGGGGAGGCAGCGAACTCCAGGAAGCCTGGGTTTACCTGATACTAATTAAAGGAACTTGCGAATGAATTATGGAGCACGACCCAAGTGATTTAAGAGGTGTCAATCCTGATCTCACTCTCAGAAGTAAACTCACTGAAGTTCACGAAATTGCTCCAGTGTAAATTAGGTGCCAACAAGAGCAGAATCAAACAAAGAAGTTTTTTACTTGTCTAATAGTAATGTCAGCTTTGTCATCTCATACTTTTCTCTCACTCTCAAAGGTCTCGTCTCTCTTCAGGCATCCTCTATCCTTCTAAAAAACACAAACAAGCACCACCAAAACCAAGCCTGCATCCCCATTCTCTGCATCTATACATCCAGAAGAAACTCAACTAAAGACAATTAAAACACACTACTGTCAAAGCAAAAAGTAAAAGTAAGGAAACTAGAAAAACATTGTCATTCACAACTTATTGAATAACAGAATGGAAGTAGTGATGTTTGTGAGATGTTACCAGAAATAGAAATAGCAGTCTTCCTGGGCTGAACTTCAAAAAGCAAAGACAACCAAAATCTCTCTTGCTCCTCAACTACTTTACAAAATAAAACTTTCCAATACTGGGGCAAAAGAGAAAAGGAAAAGGAACGGAGGAGAGAAAGAGTATAATTGTTACTCACAGTGAGGACAGGTATACAAGTGTAATGCAGCGGATTTCCGTTCATTAAGGATTCATCAGAAGTTTGCAAAAAGTTAAAATTTAGGATCTGTCTAGGGTCCCTCTTTCCGAAACTTTGCCTATTCCAGCTACTAGGTCAACTCCAGCTACTAGGTACTGTGCCAGGCATGTATCCCTGGAGGGAAGCATCTTCTCCATCAAAGCAATCTAAGCCATTTGGTTACAGGCACTGCTTAGGAGAAATAAGCTTTCTGTTAGCTGGAGAGTTGCCAGGATGCTGAGTTCTATCCCCAAACAGTTCTGGGAAGTAATCTTTAAGAACATTTCCATTATCATATTACATTATATTATTTAATATCGTAGTGGTCCAGGTGACATTGAATGCGACTTCAGACCCTCCCTGCTCAGTACTCTCACTGCTCACAGGAAAAGCTAACCACAAACTGCCGACTTGTCACAAGCACACAGTTGATGTGTGTGCTGCAAAGAAACAAACGGCATAGCGTGCACCTGAACTGGCGACCGCGGACTAGCAACCTACATCTCACTACTATGAGGATTTCTGGTTCGACTTTTCCTGTTGCTGTGATATTCGCTTAATGGCAAACACTCGAGTACTTACTGTAGGATGGGTAATATCCGCTTGTGGGATAATGATTTTGCTTCACACATAAGAAAAAAATAGTCCAGGACTGTATCACACTGCAGAACAGGAGATAGATTTGTGTTACTGAGAGAAGGCAACAAAATCTGGCCAAGCTCTAGAAAGCCCTGAGATTTTCTAATGCAAACTGGTGACATTTTCAGATAATTAAGAAACCCTGTTTGAGGTCATGTTTAGAAGTTTAATGAGTCCCTCTGGTCCTGTTTTGTTGGATATATAGGCCCATTCTTGCTCTGCAGGCAAAGAGCTCTTGGTGCAGCTTGGCAGGGAGTGTATTGCAAAAACGGGATGAAGCCACACATGCTTCCCTGGCTGCTCCTGTTACTCAGACGTTGGGCCTTTATCAGCTACCAGCAAAAGCAACAAACAGTGAGAACAGGCACAGATGACCTTGCATTGTTGATAGCCATTTTTCCAGGCAGACCCCACGTTCCTGGCTAGGAGAACCAGTCAACAACACTGCCTTGCTCAAAGGAATCTCCAGGACATCCAAGGACAGAGCTGCCATATCAGAGCAGTGGGAAGTCTCACCCGCGGTTACAAAGACATCAGGCTTTGCTCACATGTCCATATAATTTGCCCACAGTGTTTTTCATGTAGAATCCCACAACAGTTAGATTACCATTTTAGCTGAAAGAAAAGGCACAGAGCACTGACTGGCATTTTGCTTGTAATGAACTACAGAACTCGTTTACATGTTCACTATGTGCAAACAGGGGGAACATCACAAACCTGTATTAATAAAAATTTCACGCCACACCATAGTTACCTCCATTTTCACATATACACCAGTCCATTGTTGGTAGATAATTTATGACTTAAGTTTTGGATTAATTTTTCTTCTGATTTTAGTATACTGTAAGTCACTAATCAGTAATGTTACTATTGTTTTACATCCTGAAGGATCAACAAAGCTGAAACTCGCTCAGTTACATATACACTAAATCCCAGCTTCAGGATTTTTACATTTGTACTTAGTTACAGTTAGTTTTACTCACTCTCACTTGAAACATAGCAAGGAGGCTGCAAGAAAGTATAAATAATTTAAAAGTATATGGCATAAAAACCCTAGGTGGGCATCTTCTTAACAAGAGCTTGCCATATGTTTGGACAGCCAGCACATTAATTTTGAAAATAGAAGGTAAGTTTTGACACAAATCTATTGGGGTAACATCATTAGCATTAACACAAGGCCTAACATGCTGCATCTATAGGGTCGGAGTGAGCAGGGCTTTAGAACAGAGTTCACCTCACCTGCAGCCCCTCATACAGAACTGCAGCTTGTCTCTACTCAAGAAGATGAAACACTGTGTCATATCTTCTCAGTGTATTGGGAAGTGTCATGTCTCATGGATCACAATGCTGTTCTCCTGATCCGCCTCTGTTTCAAACATTTTTGCTATTTATGTAACACAAGCACATTGATACTTTTTGTGAAGTCTCATTAATATTCCTATGAAAAGCCCTGAAAAGCTTTATTTTAGCCAATATTTCAAACTGTGAAAGAATTTTTACCTTGTATTTGTTATCTTCTTTTTTCCTTTTTATGTTGTTAAGTTTCAACGTAGAGTTGGTATTTTTTGGAGGGAAGGAAAGTTAGGCTCTTATCATACATTCCTCAACTCTTGTGAATTGGAAAGTGAAACAATCTAGACACCTACATTAAAAGCCACAAATCTAATTTTGCTGTGGAAGGAAACAAGAAACAGAGCTGAAAAAGAAGTGGTTTCCGGTAGATTAGCAACTGTTAAATATTTTCAAGTATTTCTAGTGATTTATAATTTTCTTTTCTTACTATAAATTAATATTCAAAGTATGAGATTCATGTTGGTCTAAATAAGACAGTGTGCTGTAATGTAGCTTGTTACAGCAAAACAGGGCCCCACATGCACAGATATCCTGCAAGAGATTTGAAGCCTTAACCCCTCTTTATTTATTAAAGCTGTGCAGGCATCTCTCATACACTGTTTCTTGTCAGCCCTCCTCCTCCCTTTCTTTGATCTTCACCAATAGTTGCTTAGCTGAAAGAGGAGGAAAAGACATCAGAGTGTCAGTGTTACAGACTCAACACCAGCCTTCTACAGACACATCCCAAAAAAAATTTACGTAGTCAGCATAACAAAGATAACAGTGGAGCTACACAGTGTAAAAACTGGCACCAATAATTCATTCTTCACAACTTTGGGAATTGCATCCATGAAAGGGACCTCAAATTTTTAGCTTTTTTTAAAGCAAAATTTCCCCTCTAAAATTATAGCAACAATTCTTGGATGTCTTTAGTGTATCTTGATTTCAGGCCTGATTCTGTTACCCAGTTCTCTTTATTGTATGCACTATTCAGTTTTTTATCAAGTTCACCTGAATTACCTGTATGCTGATGTCTGGACTCAATCCCTTTATTTTTTAATGGGATGTTCTCATAAAATATGTTTTAACACTAAAGAGGAGTCTCTACTAGTAAGACATATATGGAGGCCTCAATCTGAAGCTTTCAAAACTTTGGGGAGACAAGTTTTTTAAGTTCCCAGAGCCTGGCTCAAGTCTGTACCCAGTTTAATAAACTGTTGAAAATTTATTTAGTGTGGCTGCCAGAAGATTTTGTCATGCATTGTTCTTAAATTTCCCCAACAAAAGAAAATAATGTTATGAACAAGCTGCTTCAAAGGGAGAGTACAAGTCTTTATGGTAGCCACTGCAAACCCACAGCAATAGCAGGAAAAGGAACCTAATAAAACAGACCCATCCTTTGAAGAACACACATTGAGCAACTGTGCTTACCCTCTCCTTGAGGGGAGTCGTTGGTAAAATTTAGATGGGACAAAACTGAATTCCCATCAAGAAGTACATGATAGAAAGCACCTACGAACAACTTTTCAAAGTTTATTATAAAATTTCAACAGAGACACAGGTCTGTCTGCCTTATTTCTTGAGAAACTAGTTGGGGAATAAAGAAAAAAATAAGAGGAAAAAATAATAAAGGAAAATAAAAGAATTTAAAAAAATAAGAAATTAAAAATTAAAGAATAAAGAAAAGGTGAACACTTTGTGAGTCCTTTTCACTCTTTCCTTCATTAAAGGCAGGAAAACATGTTTTTACATTACATCTATCAATGGGATATAGAGGCAGCACATCGATGCATCTGAAATAATGCTGTCTCCATCCTCTTACTCCCAGAGCAAAGATGAAAGTGAGTTTTGAAGGTATCTTAAACCTTGGAGGGAGCAGGTGGTATGGATTAGGGAACAATCAATAGATGATCTGACCCTCCCTAGAAAAGTTCCTCATTGCTACTCTGAATGGAGTTCAGGGATACTGTCTACCTATGGTTTTAACCACCTTTAAACAAAAACTTTGAATGTAGTCCCAAAGGTGGTACAACATGACTTCCTCTTGCCCATGACGAGAAAATGGAATGTAATACCTTGCTAATCAATCTTATCTCTTATAAGCTCAGTGCACACAATATAATTATGATTCTAAGACAGGTTTAACATTTGGATTGAGCATAATGAATAGCACCCTACCTGAGAAAATTAACAGCTGAGAAAAACAAACTGCCACACTCATCCAAAGAAAGTGCTAACTTTGAATCTGCTGCTGATTTGAACTGCTTCACCTTTCCTTCCTTACTGATGACATCACCTCAAAGAAAGGAATCAGTATTTTGCTGTGACTATGTGTTTACTCCACTATGATGATTTTTTTTAATAGAGTAGGCAGAAGTGAGCTGTCCAGACACAGCTTAAATATAATGACTGCAATTGTTTTCTTTCAGTATTCAAGCTTTCTTGTTTACAAGAAATTTGGTCTTTGGAACAAACACTATGATAAATAGGCTGCTTTTGTAGCACGTGCAGGAGTTATACAGCTAACAATAAAACCAGTCCTTTTAACTACAAGGAAAATTAGATTCAGCATGAAAATATCTCACCTGCTAATTTTTTTTAAGTTCAATATTATTTGTGAAAAGCTTTTAATTTCAAGGGGTTTTTAAAATAACTTTAATAATACCTTCAATGGTTTCACCCCCTCTTCCATATAAATACAAAAGAGTTAGAGTATTGCAGTCTTTATTTTTTTCCTTGTATTTTGTTCCATTATTTCCAAAACTATCTGTAACTTAAAATATTTTTCACTTTGTAAACATTTAAAATCAGAAAAATAAAATCTGATGTTTTAAAATAAGAAAAAAAATCTGATGCGTGGTTGCACTGGAAAGAAAAACATCCACAAAAACAGCAGTTTAGAATTAGTGAAGGGGTAAGAAGTCACTAGCTCATTTCACTGCATTGATTGGCCAAAAACCAGAGGAAAATGGTAGGAAGAGGGAAATAAGATTATTTTAGCTATGTCTTAAATCCTGCTAAACAGAAACAGCTTCAAAAGTGTCACAAAACTGTTCTTCCATTTCCCATCCAACTTTACCTTGGTAGAGGAGAGAAACAGCAGAAAGTTGTGGACTGACCTGGCTAAAATACCAGTTTAGGTCAACTTTAAAGGTTGATGACTGCAAATTTCAGTGAACAAATGCAGTACTGGTATAACATAAAATGATTCTGGGAACCAATCAGTCAATAGTTGCAGTCAATGTCACAATGGAGCCAGCCCTGATTTACTTGCTCCCAAGTCTGACCAGCTGGAGCCTGTGGAAATAATCTGATATAAACTTCCCCAAGCCAAACGGGATCTCAGATCAGAATTCAGAATAATTTTGCTGATACTTTTTAACCAAGATAACCACATTGGAAACGTCTTTTACATAAAACCAGCACTGCCACAGGCAATGTGTTATTTGTTGGGCTTTTTTGTTTGCTCTTGTTTTTCAAGCAAAAGTAGATCAGCTTTGCTGTAAGGACACCTCCTTAAATGCAGTAGCCACATCTGCAACAGGAAGCTCTGCCACACAAGTCTTGCTCCAGCCACCCTCCTCACACATCTAAGCCCTTGTGTCAAGTCTTCTACATGTTCAGGGCTTTTGCTAGAGTTGACAGGCCTTTGCTGACACTGGGATTCTGTGCTGCCTCAGCAGAAAGCACCTAAGAAGAACTTGTCAAAGTTTATTATGAAATCCCAAAGTGACATAAAAGGCTGATGGGATACTGCTTGATGGAAGGTCCAGACTTTTGCTCCCACTGATGATGCTTATTAGGCTGTTTCTAAGGCTATCCTGTGGAATCCTTGTGCCATTCCAAGAAAGACTCCTAGTGCAGGATTTACCAGGCATCTATACAGACATAGGGACAGATTCTCATCTTTCATGTGTATTACTCATATGGGCCAGTTTCCAGTGTGCCCAGATAAGTTTTAGAGGCTCCAACTTCCTACCCAGTATGCCCATGAACCATACACTCTTTCCCTCATAGTGCTACAAGCAGCACTCACAGATACGTATTTGACCCATCTTCAGATCTCAGGCTGACAAGACAGGAAGGACTCCTACCCAAGAGCTGAGAGTGGAATACAAGTCTGAACACAACATCATCACATAAAACTCCATCAGGCCAAGTGTGCCACATGCAGAAAATTCAAGTTCCCTGCTTTGCTATTCCTTCCAGTGCCTGCTTGTGATGGGGCTTTTCTTGTTGGTTCTAAAGGTCAACAGCCAGCTAGAAGCATGCCAGCCTATACATTTAAGAAAAGAAGGCACAAGCACCTTCAGCACCAGAAAAAAAAACCCAAGAAACCTGTGAAAGGAAACTTTACAGCACTTCAAATATTTTCACACCTGACATGCCCAGGAATGATCAAGTACTACAGTTTTTAAACTGGGCAAAACTTTGTAAAGCTGCATGTAAGATCAGTCACCTACTAAGAACAGCATCTTATATATGTTGAATTCTGCAACTCCCTTGCAAAACCCAAAGGGTTTGCTGATCTTACACGTAGCAGAATGTTTCCTCTCAACTGGTGTCTATGGCTAAAGTCCTTATGCAATATTATTTAAAACCACTAGAACAAGTCTGATAGACTAAGAGTATCTACAAAGAATACTGCAGGTGCTGTTGCAATGGTCCAGCTTGCAGAAAGTAGAACAGCTTACCAAATTATTATCTTAGGGAGGATTCTCCCTGCTTGGCTCCTGCAAGCATCAGCATCTCACTATAAAATGCAAGCAGTGGAAATTCAGCCTTCAGGAGCCCTGTGCCACCAACAGCCACAAAATAAAGCCTTATGATTGATTACCCAGGTTATGACACTTCAGAAATGGTATAGCAAGCATAACTGACCTGCAATCTTTTCCACTCCGCTTTGGCGCTGCAACAGCTTCTTATTCTTTCCAAGCCATTGGCTAGTTCTTCTCCGAGTTCTTTTTATTAAAACCTTTTATCTCCCCACACAGTAACAACTTCTCCCAGCAATCAGGACCATCCACTCTCATCACTCTTCTAGACAGAGGCATTGGCCAAATCCACTTTGGGAGAAGGGGAAAGATACCACAAACATCTGAGTTGTTCTTGCATTTGTTATGGGAGAGGTGCTTATTGCTTAAGATCACTCTCATAATCAGACAAGCAACGGTTTCTCTTACTCTATTTATATAACTGGAATAACTTACTAGCCAACACTTTTCCCAGCTAAATGCATGCCAACCTCCTGAAATGAATTCAAACTTCTGGAGCACGGAGGTTATACAACAAGGGGCAGTATGCAAAGCCCAGTGCCAGAGATATGCAGCTGTTTCCCTCACTCACACTCCCTCCTTCTGATTATTGAACATGAGAACCTCAGTTGTATTCTAGATACAAATGCAAGCATGTTATATTCCAAAGCTGGGAACTATTCCAAACTGGAGTGCTGGGGACATCCAAGTTTAGCCTACTTGTTAGCATAGCACCTAGCATGCTGGAACCATAGGCATTCATTTCAAAGTTGCTGTATATTTAATTTTCTCTCCTCCACCCCAGAAATACTCTAACCCACCAGCAAAGCTCTGTTTCCTGTTGAATTCTTACAAAAACATCCTAAAACATCTGCTTAAAGGCTTGTGGAAGCTCTATAACATTTTCAAAAATCATATCAAGAAAAGTAGACTCTGGTTCAGCAAAACACCAAGACATCTGTGTACACATAATCATTGATACTATTCATTTGCTAGAGGTGAGCAATACTACTAAATATCTTGTGGAAATAAGCTTGGGAAGAGAAGTCACACAGGTATTAGACAGGACTGGAAAATAATTAGGAAGCAATGGCTGCTGAGATTCGGATATTACAAATAAATGATCTAGATTAGAGGATTGCATGACTAATGCCAAGTCACTAAGTCTAAGAGCCCATAACAATAGGACACCTTAGAAAAGCAGAGTGGAGTATTTTAGAGTGCTGCAATATAGCTGTGTAAGCCTTAACTCACATAGCCCAAATTCCATATATGGGTCTCTGTGTCTAGTGTTTCCTATTAGGTAACTCTGGAGTTATTGGATTCAGGGCCCTAGGCTTAGTCTCCTTAAGGCTGAACTTTTGGGCTACAGATGTTAAAAACAAACAGAAAAATCCCTGTTGGGTTCTGTTCCCATTTTTAATACGCAATTCTAACCTAAAGGCTTGGTTCTGCCAAAGCCATCTTCAACAGGAGGAAGGGTTGTCCAACATTGTCAGGATCAAATCCGGTTTATTCTGCCAGTAAGATTTATTCTGCATTTTTAGTGGTGTAAACTAAAGCAGAACATAATCTATGCCTATATAGAGCATTTAAAACATGTATGTTTCTATTCACATCTTCTGTGCAAATTTGCATATAGTGTTCTCAGTCAGCCCAGAGGAGAAAGGGGTACTATCTAGCATCAGTGTTAGGAGTCATGACCTGAAAAGAATCAGCATTTCTTTAAACCCGTAAGTGCAGGATTGGGCCTAGATACAGTATTTTTTTTTTTTTTGTTATGAAATAATGGTCTTAATCAAAACAAAAAGATAGTTTAAAGGAAACCTGCTAAGAGCATTGTGCACGCAACTCTGTCCTGCTACACAGCCATTGCTTAATTTATTTGTTAACTCCCCAAACACACATTACGATACTGCGGGTGTGTCCGAATTAAGGCTCGATGTGTATTACGTGCGGTGAGTACCTCTGGGCGTGAGGCGTTTGAGGTCACGGAAAACGCTGCACGGCTTATTCCTGCCTCTTTGCCCTTCTCCTGCTCGTCCTGCTCCGCCCGCGCAGCGCTCCCCGCCCCGCGCACCTGGGCCCGGCGGGCCGGCCCCGGGGCGCCCCCGCGTGGCACTGCCGGGAGCGCCGTCAGAGAAGTTCCAGCATTCCAACAATTTCAGCGTTTCCAGCAAGGGGAGTGAAGGAAGGGCCTTAAATTTAGCAGTCATAAGGTCCAGTGACTCTGTGCCTCCACAGCCTCGAAGTTCTGACAACTCGATGAATTTGGTGCGAAGTATTTGGCTTTACAAATTTTCTGTAGAAAACATTCGCAAACTGCTTGAGTCATGAAAACTTAGCATCAGAAAGCTGCTGGGATGCGGCAACCAAACACTCCCACGGATTGCACCTGTATTTCTGCAGTATTTGTTTCTCATCCAGAAGTCATTTGCAGCAGATAGCGGAGGGGATGACCAGCACACTTCTGGTCTGTGCATTTTCTCTGCTAAAGTACAAGGGCAGCAGGGCAGTGGGAGAAAGGATTCAGTTTCCAGTTGCTGGGATGAATTATAATGTAATCCAGGCAAAGGAGCGAAATTAAGGCTGCTAAGAAAACCTTTGTTCTGGCACCTAATTTTTTTGGGAGGGGAGGAATGGTGGTAAGGGGGCCTAGACTTTGACACTATAATACTATTTATATTTTCTAATATGTTGTATATATAGTATCATATCTTTACATAGCTGTGATGGAGTATTGTGTACCATTCTGCTTTTCCACAGAACCTAAAATACATGTCCTAGCACTAGGACAAAGAAGTCACACCTCAAGACTCATATTTGGACCATCCTTTTACATACACACACTGACATACAAAAACACACTCCCTCTCCAGCATTTGGGCATGCACATACAAGCACGGACTATCAATTAACCTTTGAAATCATGCTGGAAGCCTTGGGACAATCTCAAAACTACATCTGAGAACCACTTTAAAAAAATCACTGCTATATATACAGCATTATTAGTTACTTTCACTTTGCTTTTCTGGTACAGAGATGCTCCTTGAAAGCCATTTTGTGAAGTGTTTTATCTGCTTTTTTCTGTTCACTTGAAATCATAGCTCTGTTTGTAACACTTATATTATTCATACAGCAGCCAAGTTTGATTTTACAGGGATGATGATGATGATGCTTCAGGTGAAAAACAAAACAAAAGGATCAGAGGAACACCTACACATAAGGTAGTGTTCTCATGCCAAAAATTTTAGTGAGGAATAATCAGATAAGAGAAGGATGAAAAACATACAAGACATAAATAAAGTTTAGTATTTTTTCACCATATGATGATCTTTATTTAAAGACAAACAACCTGTATTTGGGGTCACCCAGAATTTATAGTGCATGTCCCAAATAACACGTCACTTTAGTTAGAGCCTATAGAGCCAAAGAAGCCTACAAGACATGTATTTAAGTCTTAAATCATAAGGAAGCCAGTTACAGTATTTAAGTTGACTTTTCACAAATACAAGTGTGTCATTCAGTTTCTAATACTCTAAAAAAGCCAAAACCAGTAATATCATCCAGTGAAACCCTTTACAAAACCAAACCTTTGATTTCAAGATCAGATATTTCTTATTTTAATAAATTTTAAGTTCATATATTATAGCACTGTTTTCAATCATCAAAGTAGTTTCAAGCTTATTATAGAAAGATTATTTCCTTAAACCAGAAAAAAATAACACACCAACACTTAATGCTTTTTTTCTTTTCTCCTCCAGACTACAAAAAACCCACCCAAACTTTCTCCAAGAATAAAGATAAACAAAACATTTACCCCAACCAATTGCCTGCAGAGGAAAAAAACTTTAGCTGCCCATCTCAAGCTCTCCAACTTAGCCCAACTTCAGCTGACTTGGACACAGCTTGAAGGACAGCCCCACGGAAAGGATACTGCGGTGAAACAATTTGTCACTGGCCTTGGCATTAAGTCACCTGGTACTACTCTCTAGCATTTTGGAAGCTGCTCAGGATACTTCTGCTGTCACACTAACATAGAACAAATCCTTTTTTTCCACTCAACCCTCCCAACCCTTCCCACCTCAGCCAGCCAGTGGCTGGTGACAGGGTAGGATGACATCTACCTGCCATCCAGGCTGACAAGAACCCACTGACAGTAACCAACCCAGGCCACTATCCCTGAGTCTAGGAAAAGAGATGTGCACGCAAAAAGTCTCCTACAGGAAAGCAGGTGGTATAACAGGTTGAAACAAAGTGCAAGGATAAAGTCAAACAAACGAAGACTTGTAATTTGTCCATTAACATCAGGAGTATTAAAGGATGTTGTCAAGTTACTACACCCCAAAATAAGACAGTGCCTGATTCACCCCTCAGATTAGTTTAGGTAGTCACATCACAAGTATGACCCAGAACACTTATAAATTACCAAAAATTGTAACGTGCATATTATTTTGATACTTTAAGCCAGTAGGTTCGCTTTGGCTCAGCAAAATGAACTGCAGTGGTGTGTTTTGTGCCTCTCAGGAGATTTGGTGTTCTTAGATAAGAAACCTCTAAATGCTACTCTAGGATTTAGTACCTAATCCACATTTCATAAAAATAATTCTAGAGAATGTAATAGGCTTTGCATCAGATCTGTCAGGGTGTGTCTTCCTCCTCCATGGCCAGTTTTGCCTACTTGCTACCTACACCATGACACACAGCAAAACTGGGGCTGTCTGCAGCTTGTTTGGCTAGCCAGAAGAGTGAGCTGGGCCAAGTTACCCCAACAAACTCCACAAGCCAAGTGTCCCATTTCCTGTAACCTTCAGAGATGCAAAGCTGCACAAAACTGGGCACAAGAGAAGCACGGCTGGGCCGTCCAACAGGATTCACTGTCTCAGCCACTGTTCTGTGCAGGTGTAGAAGTGCCACCTATGCAGCCAGAGGTTTACTCTGACCTACCCTTCTACTGGTGCTGTCATCCTGAATTTGTCACACAAACACAACATAAATACCAGGCATATCTCTGAACTTGGAAAACAGAAACAAAACCAGCTGGTTTCAGAAAGCAAGCAAAGCTTCTTAATAATATCTCAAGAAATACTACAGAGTGACTTTAAACTGGAACTTTTATGAGTTCATTCTCCCTAATGGGTAGGATGAATTTAAGACATTAAGACTAGCACAGGTTAGATAAAAGAGTGTCTGTATTCCAATTGCTTATATCCTTAGATTGTATCTACTGTAGCACCACTAATAGAATGTATTCATGGCACACATTCAGGGAGCAATCAGAAAGCTGTGCATTTCTTCTATGCCACACCTTGCATACTGCAGCTTACTACAGGCCAGCAGCACAAGAGACCACCAGATTCTGCAGCATTAGCTAAGCCTGAATAAATTATTTTTAACTGCAACTACAAAGCTCTTATCCTCTTTAGGGACAACCACATTCTTTGTGTATGTGCTGCCTACAAAAATTTTAATAACATCTTTTCCAGTCCCTGCAGCACTGCTTGCCACTACGATCAACAGGCAGAAAGAAATCAGGGCCACTTAGTAACCCCTTTCCAGTGAGATTTTTCTTTTCATCAAACTCTTTTACAATAATTCAGAAAGCCTGTGATCATTTCCTTTCAGTCACATTACATTTCTAGTGTATTCCAAGTTATTTCATCCACACTAGAATTGGGAACCTAGGAGTAATGGATTTTTCTCTAAGCTCCCCCATAAAGCAAGCTCCCCTCAGTGCACCTACTGAAAGGGAATTGTAAGGTGGCAGAGGGTTTCACTGACTATTTTCAATTAACCTGTAGAGAAGCTTTGGAACTGAACTTTATTCTTCCCACATAACTGAACTCAGAAGTAGTCTTCTTTCCCCGTTTTTTTTTTTTTTGTTTTGGAGATTTTCAGAAGATGAGGGGAAGAGGCAGAGGGAAATGAAAAACTGACTCATAAGACATTAAATGGCAGATAAAATGGTGACAAATTGACATACTTTAAAAAGTCCTAACACTGCATGTACACCTTCAGCCTCTGAATTACTTATTGCCAGTCAAGAACAAGATCTTGGGATAGAACCAGGAATTATTTGAGAGCAGCTCACTACTGAACCACAAGTCAAAGACGACACACTCTGGGCATTGTGCCACAACACAGGAATCTATAATGTGCTTAATTTCTCAATACTTTGTACAGTTTGTTAGAGATAGAAAAGGCACAAAGAAGGATAACCAGAATGCTCAAAAGACATAGAATAATTTCTGTACCATCAGTTTGTAAAACCAAAAGTAAGAACAACTGTCCAGCTATTTCCCAATATAAGCTTTTTTATCCACCTGTTATGGTCTATTCTCTATTCCCATTTCAAGTATATCCAACCATTACAACAAGAATCGTTGCTTTATTGATTGAATTGAATTCAATCCAACAAAATTATGATATGCAGGTTATTTCTTTAATCTCATTCTTTTTTTTTTTATTTTTTCTTTTTTTTTCTTTTTTTTTTTCTTTTTTTTTTTGAGAGAGAGACAAACATGTCAAAATAGTCTTTAAAATTTCTTCTGAAATGATCCCCCCTCATTTCACAGGGCTGGTGACCGTATGCAACTGTCTGTAAAAAAAGTTACTAAATACCTGCATTCCTCCAAAAGAAATTTTTAGTGGATACTCTCCTCAAGTTAGAAGTACTGCTCTACTGGACACAGTATGCAGAACTAGCAACACTGTACAAAGGCATTAATCTGCTCTTCTAATTTTATCCACAACACATGGGAGCAATTTTATTTCACTGATTTATCAATGTACAAGGTTCACCCTTTATGTTACTTCTTAGAAGTTCCCCTAGACTTTGAACTTACACACAACTCAGTGATAGTCTGTATTTTCCTTTTCTTCAACACGTCTAAAACAATTTGTTTCAGAAGTGCTGTTTTCAGCTGTTCTGAAACATCATTCTGAACAAAGATAAAATATGTTTGAGTACTCAAAGTGAGGATGCTCTACCAGCTGATATAATCACTCTTGGCCTTGGGAAAGCAGCCATTTTCTATAAAGGAAACACTATTAGTCAACTTACACTGAGTTTTTACCCAGGTAGAGAAAAAGAAAAAAAAAAAAAAAAACAACCACAACAAACCAAAAACAACATGCCACACACAATTACATCTTGCTGGGTTTATTAACACAGATTAAACCCTGTGGCCTGGTAGTCTCTTAAAGGCCCTGGAAGCTCTTAACCATTTTGTACAGAGTTCTGTCATCCTTCCTGATTTCCCACAAGGTTATAGCACAGAATTTATATGATCCTACAGCCAGTTATTTACCTATTCTTTTTTCTTGGGGCCTTCAGAGCTTTCCTGCTCCCAGTTAGAAAGTGCTTTGCTCAGGGAAATAATAGCTCAACCAAGTCCATAAACCATCTTCTACACCCTACCTCCTCTTTCAACTTCCATCCAATCAAGCTGAGAGCTAAAGTTTTTTTAGTTCATCTTGGTTTTGTTTTGGAACTACAAACAGATATAATACATCTTGTATGTGAAATAATTATTGCTTCAGTTCTACGAAGCACATAAGCAGTTTCAGTTGTCTTCAGACTTTCAGAGATCATCTTAAAAAACAGTGCTATGACTACCCTATCTGCAGTGTTGTTTTAATTTAGTCATTTATCTAATATTTCTTCTCAGAAATAGCCTATTGTTTTCACTTAGTGTTGTGTGTCTTGTCTAAAATGTTTTCATTTCACTATTTTCCATAGGTACACCAAAATGAGAGAGCATAAACTGTGCAGAAAGGTAATTGTATTTGTTTGTACAAATGGGAGTTCCTGCAGTGCTACTCCCATGGGCAGACTTCTGCACTAGGCACATGCTTTGAAATCTTCAGGCTGGTATCCATACTGGTAGTCACATGCAACCATAGCTCTCTATTCCTGGCTTCTATTCAGTGCCCAGAAGAGCAGCAGTTTGAAAACCAGGTCCTAGAAGGGCTCCACAAAGCAGAGCATCTATGGAGCCAACAATGAAAGAGGCATTCCAGAGTGGAAGGCAATGTCACCATCCATCATAAATATCAGGGTACACATGCAATTAGAATGACCAAAGGCACAGCAGTCTAAGAATAAAATTTAAGACTGAGCCACAATGATACATCTGGAAGCATCGAGAAAATATAAATAGTAATATAAATTACTGTATTGTATTACATTATATATTACCATATAATGTATATTACTACATGCTATTATAGTGATATAGGCATATAAATAGTAACCAAGATATGAGTAGAAAATATACATTATCATTATGAGACCAGGTATCTGCAGATTATCTTCAACTTTCCTTCAAGCCATTCCCCAGTCACCAAAGAAACCAAAGAACCCACACATACCCTCTACAGAAGACAGATACATTGAGACTGCTTTCCCATGGTAACCTTCCCTCCTCCCACCCTTATTCCTTCAGGATATGCTCCTGAAAGTCCTCAAAAGAAACTTGCTCATCCCACTTTACACATCAGTAGCAGGAAGCCTCCCACATCAGTCTGTATCCACGGAGCTGAGCTTCTTCCTCTTCCCGCCATGTTCTCCCTGAGAGAGGATTCAGAAGAGAATGAGAGACAAATTCTTACCTCAAACTTTAATCCCCTTTCCTTAAAAAAAAACAAAACAAAACAAAACAAAAAAAAACAAAAAACAAAACAAAACAAAACACCACCCTCCCCAAAAAACACTTGAAACAAGAAATTGAGGTGTGGGGGAAGGAGACTAAGGAAGTCACTCTTGCTTCATTCAAACAGTACTTTCACACAATACATACAAGACAGCACAATCCATACAAGACAGTTTAGGAAGCCCATGCTCCAAAACAGTGTTCATTACTGTCCATTCTGAGAACCACCCTCCTATGATTATAATGCCTCCTTGCACACAAGTCTCTCCAATTACTTGCTTTCCTCTATGCATGAGCAGAACATAGACTTTGAGAAATGAGGTGTTAGTAGCCCTGTAACACTGTGTCTTTAGTTGGTAGGAACTTCAATGATAAAGTTGTTTTCTGAAAGTAAAACACTGACGTTCAGATTGAAGTTTCTGGAGAAGGGTTGTTTCCTGCAATATCATCAGTCTGTACAATTGTTCAAAGCCTCATGTATTTAATAGAGAAGTCTGCTAAGAAAGATGATTCCGATGGTCTGTATCACAAATTTTTCTTCCAATGGGAAATCAGCTGTCAGAGTCCTGACATCTGCTATTGATGTGTAAAAGCAAAATAGTTCACCTCTCTCTGTATAAAAGTACAACCTTAATAGCCAAAGCAGGCAAGGGAGACTACGAAGCAACACACAAGATTTTGATCCCAAAAGAGCATACTTCCTTGGGGATGCTGACTAGTTCTTTTCCTGGCAAGTTTTAAAAACAAGACTAGAAATCAATCTTGTAACTGCGAGCATTTTGTGCATTAGAGGCCCATAAGCTGAACAAATGAGTTTGGAGGAAAAATGAAAAAGCTGCCACTACTCTAAAGACTGCATGATTTACTCCAGGAACTTCACCTTCCAATGGAGATCTTGAGTTTTCCCCCTAAAAGGGGGCAGGATAGCATTATTCAACACAGGTTTCCTCACCATTGGGATATTCTACTCTACAATGGCTCTGCAAAGAATATTAGTTCCAATTCAGCGTTCTGGCAGTGTAAGCCTTGTTAGCATTCCTACTTGCTTGACAGATCACTTTACCATTCACAGTCATGATTTAAACAAAAAAAAAAAAAAAAAAAAAATTAACAAAGGAGCCGGTTTTTGTTTTGAACTCTCATGTCAGACCTATAGCATCATAGGAAACATGGCAGAGCACAGACATCTCTGTGGTCAACATCACTTTCAAATCTCATGCCTACGAATTAGCATTCTCCCCACACATACACTGAAATATGCGGTAATGAAGTTCTAGTTTGGTAGACAGAGCTATGTCGATCTATGTGTATACACACACAACTTTCATGAGCCTACACCACCATCAGGACAGGTGAATATCATGACACATTTAATAGTCCTTTAGACTGGGCCCACAAGTAATGATGACAGAAGTAAAAAAAAAAAAAACCCAAAAGACATTTCAGAGTGTTAAGAAATGGCTCCTGCTGCACATAAAATAATTAAGATATTTAGCTGAAACATCAAAAATGTTCAAAAGGATTACCCATGTATCCAGCACTGCCATTCAAAAGACAACATGCTATTTTGAAAGAAAAGAGGGCAGACCATGGCAAACAGAAGGTCTCAGAGGGGTTTTACTAGAGCCCACCCCTTGGAATGTGCCGGCCCATCTGAAGAGACCCATAACACCACAGCTCCATTTCTACCAATACACAGAACCAGGTACATTGTTGGCACCCACTCCTGCCTGCATGTTCTGCAGTCCATCTTCTGATTATAATCAGAAGTCATAAAGTCCCTTCCCCAGTGACATAAATAATTTTCAAATTCAACTTACTTCTGATAAGTTCTACATACAAATTATTATTTTGGATCCACAGGAAAAAGATTAATTCATTACTCATCAGACTATCCAGTAAATTATGTCTAAGCATTTCTATTAAGAAAAGCATTTAAAAGAAGGCAAGGGCTGACCAGCATATGTATTACTCCCAAAGATACTTGACTAGAAGAGACTTCAGATATAATGTCAAAACAAAATTTGAATGTGTATCACTTATATATTTTATATATTATAAAAATGATATATATTTTATAACTAAAAGACATACATATATATATAAATACTAAGAGCTGATACATATCTCATGGGCATGTTTTATGACCTCTCACCAAGGTAGACAAAGCTGTTACCAGGAAAAAGAAGCTTCACCTTCTTTCATAGAGGGAAAGTTGGGCTAAAATATACAACATCAGTGTCCCTAGACTTTAGGGCTATAAATACAAATAAATACACTTTTACAAAGGTATTAATTGGTGCATTTCTGCTTCTAAAATCGATTTTTATAGGGATTCAATACTTGGTACAGAAGACCCTACAGAGCCAAGACAAAGTGGTTTTGTGCAAGTGCACTGCTGCCCTCTTCTGGCTCAGCTCCGATTCGCTCCCGTCCTTAAAACACCCAGCAGACCTCAAGGGGAGCCGCACCTCCAAGACCATAGGACCGCTTTGGGAGCTCGAGATTTAAACTAGACGGAGTAAAAAAGTGAAGGACAAACACATGCAGAATAAACGCAGGAAGTTACTGACCTTTATACAAACCGAATTGCGATAATTCATCACCTTAATTCCTTAAATTATACAGAAGTTTTTTTCCTTTGTTTAGATGGAAGAAATTTTTTCCTAATATCCACCAAAAGGGTTGTCAAGCATTAGGACAAGCTGCAAAAGCAGTGGAGTAATCATTCCTGGAGATATTTAAAATATGTGTAGATATGGCACTTGGGCATGTGGCGCAGTGGCTGACTTGGCAGTGTTCGGTTAGTGGCTGGACCATCGTAAAGGTCTTTTCCAACTGAACTGATTTTATGACCTAATGCCAGAGAATCCAAAAGGTATTTACTGCATTAACAGCAGAGCCTGTGGGACAACAGGGCATTCTGAAAACTAAGATCAAACAGCAACTTTCACAGAAGCTTTGGCACTATTATTGCGGAACTGCTGCAGCTCATATTGAAGAGTAAGCACAAAGTTTCACAGACTCTTAAATTGCTTTGATTTCGGCAGTATTAGAACAAACACAAATTTTACTATTAGAGAAAATCCTATTTTGATTACCCTGCATAAACCCCAGGTAATTCATGGGCCCAGGTACCCTTCCCACTTACCAAAGCTTAATGAGTTGTCTTATGTAAGCTGAGCTTTAGCAGGCAGCTTACACAGGTTTAGCCCCCAGAAAGAGTGAGACAAAATACACAGCTTAAGCCTCAGCAAAAGAAGAGCTTAGACAAACTAATTTTAATTTTCAGATGCAACTGCTAAGAATTAACACAGGCTCAGACTCTGCAGTTCATCTGAAAGGCAGCTCATCAAACTGTAATAATCCTAAACTTACATTCAAATTCCAAAGTCTAATGTTATTGATAAAATTTGGTCTTTACCAAATGTTTGAACATAATTTACAAATACATTTCAATCAACTCAGTAAGCATAATCTGAACATATGTATTTAATCAACTACAGGTGTATAAACCCAGTCCCTCAGATCAAGGAAGCAGAAAATCAGCCACGGTGGATACAGTGGCAGAGTGCATTCCTCAGGGCAGGATGGCCTGGACCAGTTCATGAACCAGCCTGAGATGAGCAGCATTAAATCATTACCAGCACAAGCACAGCCAATTCCACAAACCCAGAGGGGAAACAACAGGTCACAAAGCAGTTCTCAAACTGCTCACACTTCTGGCCATAAGCTTCATTGAAGTTGGCACTGCTGCACAGCTGTGGGACATCCTACAACTCCAACCTGAGCACAGCCTGCAAAACAGACTCTGCACTAGGAGGGCCTCAGCTGAGTAGTGGTATATCCAGCTTTTAAGAACACACTTCAAGGAAAGATCTGCTCTCCATGAAAGGGGTCCAAAAAAGGAAGCAAGAATCATCAAAGCTAAAGGCTGCCATCTATCATATCCTAGTGGAATGGTATTCCTGAGGCAATCTTCAATCTAGAGAAAACTTTCAAAAGGGACATATTTTTCACATTTCAAATATGGAATATAGCTGCAGAGAGCAAGGTAACAAACTGCTTTCTAATCTACAGAAGGAAGAAGGAATAGCAGTAATGTTTTTAACCATCAGGAAACTTTTCAGTGAGATATAATAATAAATACTAAAATAAAATAATCAGAATAAACCAAACTGAAAGGCTTTAGGAAGAGATTAGACAAACTATGGCTAAGGAATAATGTGCAGGTAAATGTGTGCATTTTACTTGTATATTTTATTTCAATGCATACAAGGAAAACCAGTGATCTCTGAAATATCTTCCAGTCTATTAACTTTCATAGTAAGTACCTGCAATACAAATGAGAAAACAAATAATTTAATGCTCTTCTTCCTCAGTGGTAACTATTTCAGTCACAGGAATCCCTCAGCTTATGAGCAGTGTATCTTGGTCACAGAACCTTGAATATTGCTCACTGGGCACCAGAAATTAAACAGATGAAACAAAGCTAATGAACAAAGCAGAGTATAACAGTACTTGCAAAACATTAGACATTCTAGACTATTACAGGCCAGGAAACACCATGAAAAAAATCACTCCCTACAACCCTATGGAGTGCATAGGTGTACTAGCATCAAATTTATATATAGATCAAGTATCAACACCATATAAATCATCATTTTGTATCCAGTCAACAGCAGTGAAAGTTTTAGCAACAGTTTGCTTTTTGTACACACTCTTCTCCTGTTACTGCATTAAAATTCAAAATTATCTTGTGAAAGCTAAAGACCACTATCGTGAAACCACTATGAAAAACAGACCTAACCAACAAAACATGCCTTAGAATTAGACCATGCTGGTGCTCTGACTTATAAAGACAAAGAAATAAAGCTCACAAACTGTATATGCGAGCCACTGGTGATTTCTTCACCTGGTTGTATACTTAATTGAATACTTTCCAAGACTATCTTTGCATTTTGAACTTAAAACACAGATCATGCGAGTGAGAAACAAAAAATACTATCTCCCAAAAATTACTCTCCTGCCAAGTAAGACAGCAAAGTCTAAACATCAAAAATAGCAAAAACCCATTGCCTATTTTCCCAGTACTGGCATTTTTGTTTAAGTTATTAAAGCAACCAAAAAACCCTCTCATCTCTTTAGAAACAAAAAGGCTAAACATTATTTTCCCACGATTATTTTAACTATAGCTTTTGTTTGTTTTAACCTTAATCATTCATTAAAATTAACAAACTCTTCTACAACTCTGGTTATAACTTTCTTTAAAGTCCTAGATGCTAAACAAGGGGAATGTCGTCGAACAAAAACTGCTTAAGGACACCTTTAACAAACGATTAAGAAGAGAGGGGGTTTATACCTCTGACTGCCAGGGCATGGTAGCTACACCACACGCTCCTGTGCCCGGAGCAGCCGAGGGGCTGCTACTGATCGCTGCAGCCGGAGCTTTTCCGCCCGGCGTGTGCTCCAACACTGCCCACCGGCAGAAGGCTCAACATAAGAAAAAAATTAAGCACCACGAAGCCTCAGCCCGGAGAGTCACTTTCAAGACATTATCTCTTCTGAATTATTGATAAATTCACAGCGGTTGTAACAGCTCCGGGCTACCCACAGCCAAATGATGGCTTTGAGAGAGCCAGCGGCATAAGAGAAGGAAGAGGAGATACCCTTTCGGCGCGCCACCCCTCAGCAAACCCCAGGCTACCTCTGCCCTGCGTTGTTTCCCTACCGTGCTAAGCGACCCCATCCGCCCCGCGCTCGTTCCCCGCCGCGTTAAGAGCCCATTCCAGCCCACACCCTCCATGCCTCAGCGCCGCACCCCGCGCCATCCGCCCGCCCTCAGCCCGGCCCCGGCCTCACGCCGCTCCGGTCAGGCTTCCTGCGGTTGGGCGGGCGAGCTGTCCGTCAAGCGGCAGGCGCGGCTGAGGGCCAATGAGGGCCCCGCCTGGGGGCGCGGGCGGGGCGCTGGCGGCGGCGCGGACGCGGCGGGCCCGGTGGGCCCGGCGCGGTGAGGCCGGGAGGCCGTGGGGGACGCTCCGTCATCATTGTCCTTCTGCCTCCGGGGTTTTTGCTTCAGCACTGCGGGGTGAGCCGCGGAGCTGGACCGGGACTAGTGGGGAAGTCGACAGGCGTAGGGGAGCGCCTGTGCTGCGGTCGGCCGGCCTGGTCGTTACAGGTTGAAACTGTTTGAAAAGAGGCCGCATTAAGAGACTTGTCTTGAGTGCTGAGCCGTTCCAGGCAAGTAGGGGTGAGATACGTGTGTATGTTTGCTTTAAGAGGAGAAATGCGGAGAAACTACCGTCGAGGCAAGGAGAGGCGTGGATGGAGCAGTCACAAGCGCAGCCACCAGCCCCCCCGGCAAGGAAGACCCAGCTACAACAACCGCGCCCAAAGGCAAGTACAGGCAGCTTGTGCTTAGCGTGGGCTAAGCCGATGGGTCTTGTGCCTAATTAAATGTGCAGAATGATGACTTTCCAGAACTGAGAGGGTTGCCACCTCAAGATCTAGTAGACAGTACTTCTGGTATATCTGTCATCCCTACTGGGAGTGGAATTGTGCTGATTTCTGGAAGTTTATTGTATGTTCACAACTGTACACTGATTTTAAACTGAGTTGCCTTTCCATGAGCCAGTCCTTTCAGCTATGCATTATCCATAAACCTTTCATCAATATGCAAATATAGTTCAGGGAGGAAAAATATAATTACTTAATTCTACCTGCCTGTTTATTTTAAGCTTGAGTCTACTGGTGTAAAATCTGTCATTAAAGGATCTTCCTGAATGTTTGAAAGCATTATAAGTAATGTGGTAACACCACATCTAACAGATGAGGAAACTGAAAGAAGGTCTCAGGAGTAATCCCCACCTTGAAAATTGATCCTTTCAGAAAACACGTTTTGTATTTTAGAACTTACACTTGCCTATATGTGAGCTGGTTTTGTGGTTGTTTTTTCATTCCCCTGTACTTTCCTTAGTGCCTCTTGCAAGACTAAAGGAGGCTAATGCTTTGCTTTAATTTGCTAAGCTTTTTTTTTTTTTTTTGAAAACCTATTTTTAGGAAAAGAGACACATGTATGAGTTGCCACACTAATTGTGCTTGTGTAAGAAAACTTAGGAATGCAAATGGACACTGCTTCAGTGAGCAGAATTAAAAGAATTTTCTTACAGAGCTTTAAAGTGAAGTGCTTGGGTGTGATCTGGGGTGGTTTTGCCCTGGTATACCTGTTGTGTCCTTTTTTTTAGAGTTGTATAATCAAACCGCAGTAGAGCTGGTATTAGAAATAGAGTTTCTTTGTCGTTTTCTTTTCAATAAATTATGGCTCTTGCAAAACAGCTTCACCTACTGCTTTTAAGATGACATGTAATAAGACCTGTCTTAAAAAGTGAGAATTGTGCAGATGATTCAGAAAACATTCTAGTGGAAGTTTGCTCATCAGTACTGAATGTGCTTATGTATATTAGTTCAAAAAGAGGAAAGCTGCAGTTACCCCTGTAATGTTTACTGGAAAAGAAGAGGCTTTTCTTGGGATTTTCCTTAAATTTTTGTTTATTTTGCATGTTTCTAAACCTCATCAGTGAAATTCTTGTTATGGAGAGAATGGCAAGACATTTTTGACCTGACATCAGTGTTTTACCTAGACTGTCTCTTGTTTTGTGTTGTGAAGACTTCCATGCTTTCAGGAGTTGGCTGTTTGTTTAATGTACAATTGCCCAGTTAATCTTTTCCTAAAAAAAGTTAGAGGCACTTGCAGAATCAACAGCTACCTCTAATGTATTAGCAAGTAATTTAAGGCTGCTGTCACTAATGTTCTTGAGAAATTTTTAGGCTGAATATTTTTCGCGGTTTTCATAGTTTAATGTGTGGTGATATGCAGGATGTGCTATCAGAGCACTGCAGAATGGTACTCCATTGATGTCAGTAACAATCTGCTTTCTAGATTCTTTGTGGGAAAGATGTGTGGGGCAATTGTGAGCCTGTCTTGAAGGCAATGCTATTTTTTTAGTCTGGAAGAAGAAGAACCACAGACCCCAGTGAATGCAGGTCCCAGCAGCAATGAAGATCCTTCTTCATCCACTTCAACTCAGAACTGTGTAGCACCAGGTAAGAGATGGTGTTTATAGGTCAAAAGTCAGTTCCTATATGCTGATTGTATGACAGAAGTAGTAATAGCTGCATTAATAATAATAAAACAGGAGCCATACAAACAGTAAAATCTGTGGAGAAAAGTAACATCAGGTGATACAAAAAGATGTAGTAAGCAAGGATCTAGAGAACAGAGCCAAATCACTTTCAGGCCCACAAGTGCTTCTCATGTTTAAAAACTTGTGTGCTTCGCCAAGCTGATATAAACTGAAAAAATGCAATTCTGTTTTTCCCTCCAGAAATGCTGCTATAGGAAGAAAACAAAGTACTAAGGAAACAAATAAAATAAGAGAACATATGAAAAATTACAGCTTGTGTTCAGTTACTCAGTCTTTTGAAAGGCACAACAATCCACCACTTTGTGGTGTGTCTCTTGTGTGATGTGTCTCTTTATGCCTTCAGTGTAGTTTGTAGTCTGTAATAAATAGACTCTGGCTAAATACTTGTTCATTTACAACAAATGATGGAGTAGCAGTGCTGTTGAGAAAGATGTCCTATTTACATTCTGGTTTCCTGACTCATTAAACAATGCTAGCAAAAACTAAGCCAGTGGGAACTTACATTTCTCTACAACAGGAGAGTCCTGGAACAACACTGAGTTTAAAGAGATGTTTTTTGTATATCACTGTTTTGTGTTGTGAGCATCCTAGGAGATGTATCCTGCAAGACATTTATTCCTGTGTAGTTACTGTGTAACTACTAAATGTAGTGTGCTTTTATAAGCTTTACTGATTCATTGACTAACTTCTTATTTTTGCTGACCTGAAAAAGTCTTGGTCAGTTGTGGTTAAGCTGAAACCTAAAAGATGCAGACAAGGAGCTGAATGGGAAGCAGCTGCAAAAAGAGGATACTTAAAATGAAATTTCTGTTAGTAAAAAAGTTTTTATTTAAAACTCTTGAAGTGAAATGTAAAGAACTGCCTCTGAATAAATTTCTTTGTCTTGAGACAATCTGTCAAAGTATTTTAAATCTGTCATAGTATTTTACTTGTCTGCTTCTGCATTCACACAGAGTGAATATCAGTCTCGTTGTGATAGAAGATTTTGCTGTTTAAGAAGAATTTGAGTGTTTCACATCCCAGTTTATCTTTGGAAGGAGCCAAAATGTACTCTTGATTTTATCTAAATATCTCCTATGTGCTGAAGAAAAAGGGCCTAGCTCTGGGAAGTGAATCACTTTTTTTTGAGTTTATTTGATACCTCACTGGCATTTTTTTTGCTGTCCTACCAAGTGTTTTAACTAAGAATGTCCCCTTGTGATTTATTTTTGAAGAAAGACCATTTTTGTTCTGCAGCACAACCTTTCTTTTGTGCTTTTCTGATTGGTCTGAATTTCCTCTTGGTCAGTGGTGATGTGCCTTCTGTAGCTATGTAAGAGCAATGCATTTGAACAGTACAAGTAACCTCGTTTTTTCTTCTGTAATTTGCTTGTCTGTTCCCACTCTGTGTATCATGCTTGGGACATGTTCAGAGCTTGAGCTTTGGGTCTCACAACTCTCACTCACAACTCTCACATTCACATGAAGACATGGAATGTCATAGAGCAATAAACAAACTTCGTTATCCATCTTATTTTGCAACCTTTTCTCCCCCATGTCTCCCCCACTGAAGAACTGCCAGGATTTTATTATGACCCAGAAAAGAACCGCTATTTTCGCCTACTGCCTGGACATAATAACCACAACCCACTCACCAAGGACAGCATTCAGCACAAGGCAATGGAATGCAAAAGACTAAGACTCTTAGAAGAGGAAGAAAAACAGAATCAGGTATGTTTTGAAAAAGATTGCAATTAGGCTTTTTATAAACTAAAGTCTTTAAGTTTGGACAATTCAATTTCTTTTTCTGCTAAGAATAAAATCCTTGAAGCCTTTTGTTTGGCTCTTACACAAAGGAATGAAGTCAAGTCATTACAAACAAAAAAATCTATAAAGACAGAGGAACAGTGCTTGGAATTGCAGTTGTCTAACAGTTACACTTGAGTCAGGATAGTGGATGCCAGGTTTCAAGTTGCTGCCTTGAACTGGCAAAGCGGGCTCTTGATTTAAAGTTTTCCACATTTTTAATAAATTTATTTATCATATTCCTGAAGAAACAATACTAATCCTAGTTAGTGGAAAGCTTTTTCTTGGAGAACTTTTTTGGACAGTTAAAATCAAGGCAGGTCTTATGTTTATGTCTGGAAAGCCTATGTGCTTTTCTTCATAAAGTGTTACAGTGAAATTAATGCTGATGTTGTATGCTTGTAATGTGAGTAAAATATCTAACAAGGATGCTTTTTCATTACCTGAAAAACATGTCTTATAGCTTTACAAATAACAGCTCAACTTATATGCTGTCATTTGGAAGAAGTGAACAGTGTTCTTTTTCTTAAGCAATGAAGTTCTCCAACTTCAGCCCTTCAGTCTTCAGTGTAAAGAACATTTTGACTTTCAAACACTTCCTTTGTCTGACCATTATCAAAAAGATTTCTTTCTCCATAATTCTGCTAAATACTCTATCCCTTGGTCTCCTTAGAAGGTGTTTGCATTAAATTCTAAAAGGTTTGTGAATCATGGAATGGAATCATAGAATGACTTGGGTTGGAAAGGACCTTAAAGATCATCTAGTTCCAACCCCAGTGCTGTGGGGGGAATGGAAATGAAATGGAAAAGCAGTTTAATACAACTGTAAGACTGTTTAATATCAGTCTCATTGTGATAGAAGATTTTGCTGTATAAGAAGAACTTGAGGTGCTGTCATGAAAGCAGAAGGTGATTTTGCACCTCCAGGTGATACTGCTGATTATGTAAAGACAATGGCTGTTGGGGTTTCACATTTTTTCTCCAGGTTCTGTATTTACAGAAGCACTCCACATCTCACAAGAGTATATTCTTGTCTACTTACTGTAGTAGATCAGGGAGATGGTGCTGGAATGTGTTTTATATGTTCTGAAATTTTAATGTGTATAGGCTAGAGGAAAAAGTTATGTTAACGTCCCAAACATCAGAGACCAACAGCCGTGTTTGAATCTTAAACAAGGAAATAACTGAGTACAGTTCCATGTTGCTCTCTTCCAGAAAACACCAAGGGCTGGACTGAACTCATCTGTGCTGTTACAGAAAAGGCAGCTGGGTTCGCTCAGCCCCACAAGTTATTGCAGGTACAGTAATTTGATTTGTCTTCTGTTAGCAGTGCCAAGTTCTCCTGTTAGTGCAACTGTTTCTGTCTGGTTTTCTTGCATTTCTTACTGTTCCACTGGGATGAGGAGGAACATATTACTTAAAGTTAGGGAAAAGGTTATATTCTGTAATAATTAGATTAAAATGATGAGAATTCAAATGAGGAAGTTGTTTCCCAATTTTACTTCAAAAGAAGTCCATTTTAGTTATGTAAATGGCTATGCTGTTTTGTCACATTGTACTCTGAGTATAGCACAGCTTTTTTAGGATAAGTGCCTTTTAAAGGAGCAGACCATTCCCTTGCCCTCCTATCAGAACAGCAGAAGGCAAGTTAAGTTAGTGACTTGCTATGTTGCTGTTCTGGCTACTAAAGATGTGCTGGGGTTCAAAAATAGTGGGATGAAATTCCACGCATGTGGAAGATGCACATGTTCATGGGTTATTTCAGCATGCTAGTTATTCAGGCATTTTCTCGTCAGTGATTGAGAAGCATTCTATATCCTGGCCAGAATTCTTTTCACATGCATTAAATTTAGGCTTACCTGAATTCTCCTCTCTTCAACCCCCTCACCCTCCTACCTGCTTTTGCAGGCTAGTCCATGAACTAAAAGTGAACTGCATGCAGAGGAGGAAGATAGAAATTCACAGTCCGGATTCCTCAGTTGCTGGAACCAACAATTTTAAAATCATTGTGGTATGTTATGAGAAATGATAAGTCTTTAAGATAAAGAGAGCCTGTCTTCAGTGAAAATTCAGGCTCTTGTAATCAAATCACACAGGTCAAGTGTAGCTTTTAAAGATACATTACTCCTTCTCTGTCAGTTCTTAAAATACGTGCTCAGTAACTTTAACAGGTAGGGAGAGACTGTTCCTTTCCTACAAAGGAATATTATAAAAAAGGTTGGATATGAAAGCATTTTTTGTTGGTTGTTTTTTTGGGTTTTTTAATCTGATCAACATGTTCTTTTGGAAGTAAGTTGGCGTTGAGTGGATCATTATTGTGGGGCTGGGAGGAGGAGTGGAGAGGATCAAGAGGAAGAAGAAAAAAATGAAAGAGGAGAATTTTGGGAGTGGCAGAGCCTGTGGTTCAGAGAATATAAGTAAACATCAGTAATCACTTTACATTTCGTGATCTTTCATAGACTATATAGGAAGCTCTCCAGGACCAGCTCCTGGCCTTGTAAACAGAGCACTGCATAGATAGCTGAAGCCAGAAGGGACTCAGAAACAGTGTAAGTGTATAGAATTGTTAACATTGGAAAGACCATTTATTGTAAGCCAAGGACTGAATCCTTTTCTTATCCCCGTTTTTTCTCTGTATGCATTTAAAAGGAGTTGGCCACTGATTTTAGAGGTGAATGGAAAGCAGATGGTATTAAAGGGATCAGAAATAATGTGTTGTTCATTTTAGACTTAATGCAACTCCCTCAAGCTGTTTTTCCTGTAAGTTTCCAGTGAGTGTGACTGGTAAGCTTTTATTTTACAGGCAGATGTTGCTTGTGAACGAATATTCACTGTGAACGATGTAGAGCATGGAGGATGTAAATATGGTATCATCAATCTCAGCGGTTTGGGGAAGGAGTCTCTCACTGTGGAGATGTATGACAACCTCTACTTCACAAACCGCAAAGTACTACTTTCTGTTCCTCTTTCCTTTGGTGGTTGCTTTCTCAGAACACTGTTCTTGGGAGGCTCAGGTAGAAGTGCCATGAGGGTTGGGGAAGGGGCTAGGAGAAGAGAATGGAAGAATCTGGAAGCGTGAAACTTGGGTAAACACAGAACCACAATAAACCTGTCCTGAAAGTGCTCAGTACCAGTGATAGTTGTCAGGAATGTAATACTACACTTGGAGTGGAGGACTACATAGAAGTACCAGCTTCCAAGGATAGTGATTACTTTAGATTTCGACTGTAGCTGGCAAAACTGAAGTTTGGCTATCAAAACTACCAAGATTTGCCTACTTCTTTCTTAAAAATAATTTTGGGAAACTGTGTTTTTCCTTAAAGTTTACCCTTAAATCCTCCTTTAAATACGAGGCTTATTTAAAACAGGTTTTCATGATCTCTTAGAGTTCTTTCAGGGATGGTCTCTTGAATAATAAGATGTGCTTGGTGGCTTAGTCTGTGTTTGGTCATACCTCTTAATGCTGTTCTGTTGTTATGAGTATGAAGCTGAAATGCTTGTGCCCTGTTACTGAGTTATTTAGTGGGCTGAGGAGTTGTGCCCAGTGCCTAATTTTATGTCATTTATGCATGGAAATAATCTTTCCCTAATTGAATTACAGATCACAAAAATAGTATGTCTTCTTCTCTCTGAAGGTGAACTCTGTGTGCTGGGCATCACTGACTCATCCAGATTCTCATGTTTTATATCCTTTTAAAAAAATCAGAATTGTCATTCAGGTTTCACAAGTCTGCATCATGCTTCACAGAAAAACTAACTTCAAAGAGTTCCTCTTCTGTAGTTCCCCCAGAAGATAAGTTTTCTGGAAAACAGCAGAAGTAAAAGAATCAAAATATGTTGGAATTACTGAAGCAGATGTATGGTTCTGTTACAGATATATGTAAAATTGTCCCCATGTTAATGGTAAATGAAAGACCATGTTTTCTGCCATGGAGAATTCCCACTTCATTAATAGTAGATATAAATGCCATATCCAAAATGATCTGATGTTCAGAAATTGGCTGAGGCAAAAGAACAGGAGCAGAGGAGTAAGGCAACAACCTTTTTATGAAATGAACCTTTTTGAAAGTGGGATGTTTCATTTGTGTTTAAAACCAGCCCTGTATTCGTAGGGATGAGAGGAGAATGGGAGTAATTCAGTAGCATCACCTGCAACTCTCAGAGCATGTTCTGCAGGTCTGACTCGAAGAGGAAAGTTGATGATACAGTAGAGGAAGCAGTAATGAACAGTGCAGAGCCCAGAAGAGTGGGGAGGAAAAAACTGAATTTTGACATAGGAGATGGCAAACAACAGGTGTGTTATAAAGTGCCAAAAGAAATTACATAGAAAAGCATGGAATAGCCTGTGTGAAAAGCCAGGCAATCCCAGACCAGCCCATCAGGGGCAGGAGCTCACAAGGCATGCACACAGCTGGGGATGTGTTCAGGATCACTTGGTTTGGTAGGTTCATACTTTCCCCTAGCTGAGTTACACATTTACCCCACTGAACTTGAAATGCAGCTTTCAAATTCTATTTGTACCTGGTATAGTCTTCATAAAATATTTAAATTTAATCTAAAGTGAGTTTTCCTTGCCTCCCATTTTTCCAATTTACCTCCATGAAAAACAGACACAACATATTAATGCAGTGTCATCAGCATGAAAAAGTGAGAATGATCTATATAGGCCATGCTTATTTTTTGTTTTTCCTATCACTAGTAAGATACAACAGTACTATCTTTATCTTTCTGGTAGTAAAAATACACAAGCAAGAATTTGAGTTCTTTCTAGCTCATTCCTATGAAAGAAGTGAAATGTCACAGCTTAGTTGTAAACTGTAAAGAATATCAGCGGTCTCAAGGAAAAGTGTTGTGAGCTGTAGCTGTGTCAGGACATCTTGCTTTTCCCATTTATAAGTATTAGGCAGCCTGTTCTATTCTTGGGAGAAATCAGTTTTCCTTAACTCACTTCAGCAAGCTGTGTCTCATGGGAATTGCAGAAACGCCAGGCTGTGCCAGTCTGCTTCCAGCATCATTGTTCAGCAGCACTAACCCAGGTAGGGTGTTTCTGTTGGATTTTTGTCTCCAAGTTTTGGTAGCAATTATAGTATGAAAAGAGCACAAATGAAAGGTTATTCTTTTTCAGTAGTTGGTGAGACTGTTGTATTCCTGTGAGACTAAAACAGCTTAAGAAGTGAAATGATGATGAAAGAATTTGAGACATAATTAAGAAGCAGTATTCAGAGCCCTAGTTTATTTTTAGCTGCTGCAGTACTTGACTTTGGCAGAACACCTCACTTGTACAGTAAACACTTGAGATTTTTCATGAGTAGCTTGGCCTGTAATTAATATGCAGAAGCTGCACACAGCAAATACTCACATTTCCTTACAGAATGTCCAGAGTCACTGCAGAATCCCTTCTCATAGCAGCTGCTCAGGTATGCTCATTGCATATCAGAGATGGAAAGCTGGTAAATATCTTGGCCCATAGCTCCTTGTACAAGCTCCAGCTCCAGTTGTATGGAAGCTTGACTGACTGGGAGAGTACCATGTCCTAAGTCTGGCTATAGCTCATCTATTTTGTTGAGTGTTCTTGGGGGCAGTACTTAATTAATTGGACCTTCTCGATAAATGTTAGAACCATGCTTCTTCAAGTCAATGCACTTGAGTGCAGTGACTTGAAGAAGCAGTGCTCTAATCTGGCTTCCATTCAGACATGATCAGTTAAATTTATACAGAGGAAAACTGATAGATAAGAATAATGGACTAATTTAAAATTTTTAATGTCTTACTATATATACAGCCATTAAAAAATTTTGCATAGAGTCAGCATGAACTTGAATGAAGAGTCACTGGGGGTGGATGGCTACTAGGCCAGCATACCCAGTTGCTCTGTGAAAGATTTTAAGCCCTTCACCATAATTAGCTGCTGTGAGTTTCTTTTACCAAAGTCCTCTTGTTTAGTATATCCTATTGACTGTTTAGGTATTTCCAGACTCTCCTAAAAAGGTGTTTTGTGGGAGCCTTGCTGAGTAGATGCCAGGAGAAAAGTAGAACTTAAGCTGTCTAAAACTATGTTATCCATCCATTAATGTATGTATGATGTGTCATGAAGGAAGGGAAAATTGAGGATGTAGTCTGCTAATTGGCATAAATTCTGTGCAAGGGCTACATGAGTAAGGGTCAAATCTAGAGTTTTATTACTTAATTTTTTTTTTTTTTTAATAAGCAAGCATGGAACTTGCAGGTTAGGCTTTGGCTTATCTGTAGTTTATAAAGTAAATGTTTTTATTTCTGGCCCACTCATCTTTTAAAAATGGCTTACTTAGTGCTATAAGGTGAGTGGTACTTTTCTCATGGTGAGCCCTCTGACTACTGAATAAATTTCACAGTCTCTCAATATCTTCTATTAACATAGACTGTAGGAGTCCCACTTACAGTCATGAACTTTGATTTCTGTCTCCTGTCTCTTGAGCACCAAAAGGATGCTAATTGGGTAACACTTTCTCTGCTTCTGATTGAAATGTTAAAAGAAATGTGGCAATCTAAGAACCTTTCTGAGTTACCATCCTGTCCTAACATCCTGTCCTAGCACTTTCTCTGCTTCTGATTGAAATGTTAAAAGAAATGTGGCAATCTAAGAACCTTTCTGAGTTACCATCCTGTCCTAACATTTTATGAACACTTCATGTGTTGCTCCTGTCTTCTAGGAGATCGACCTGGAATGCTGTGCAGTTTCAAGATATCCACTGCCTGGTCCTGCGCTTGGTGCCTGAATCCCCAAGCAGATAACTGCTTTAGCACAGGTGACCTATCTGCAAGGCTAGCAACCCCCTCTGTCTCAGTGGAGAAGACTTCTTCCATTCATCTCCCAGCTGCTACACAAATTACAGCTAAACTAACATCATCTGTCTTCCTTAGGCCTGACACGACGAGTTCTTGTGACCAATGTAGTGACAGGGCATCGTCAGACATTTGGAACCAGTAGTGATGTGCTGGCACAGCAGTTTGCCACACAGGTAGGGAGAACCAGACACCATTTTTTCAGAGCACTTCTTCATTGGTGGGCTCTTTGATCTGTTTGAGGCAGGACTTCTCATGCTATACGTAATGTTGTGAGGACAGCTGCTGTTGGGTGGCTGTTCCACAGCAGAGCTGATGGGGTCTGATGCTTGCACACAACTGAATAGCAACAAAAATATTATCTGATTTCAAACTGTGGCAACAGGGGCAATTTTTGTTAAGATTACAGAGGTTAAAAGAAAAGGAAGTACAAAGAACACAGTAATAACATGTAAAATTGTTTTGGTTTTAGCAAATAACCTCATTCTAGTAACACTCAGTGTATTGCCTCCATCAAGAAGGAGAAAGTCCCTGTGAAATATTAATGGACTTGTTTACAAAGAACAAGGATGGTAAAATACGAGGAATATGAGAATTCCAGTTTATGTTTTGCTGTTATGTTGGACTGAGTTCTTGCTTACCTAGGCAAACTTTTACAGCTAAAGTAAATAGCTGAGGTTTGAATGAAACAAATGAATTTGCTGAAAAATGCTGCAGTAATTAAAATTCTGCTTCTTAATGCAGCTGTTAAAATAATTTGACATTAAAATAATTTGACAACTACACTGTAGAGCTCAAAAGCATGACACAGGCTCTGTCTATGTAACTTGTAAGACCCTTGCAGATGTTACACAGTATGCTCCTTTCTCTGGGATTCTCCCAGACCCCAGTGCTGTACAATGGCTGCCGTTCGGGTGAGATTTTCAGCATTGATGTGCGCCAACGTAACCGCAAAGGGCAGAGCTGGAAAGCAAGTCGTCTCTTCCATGGCTCAGCAGTTACATCTATTCACCTTATGCAGGCTGAACATTACCTGATATCAGCAGATATGGCTGGAAAGGTATGGTTTTGTTGTGTTTACGATATTCTGTTCCTTTTAGTTTCTGGGAATTTACAGGTACTTATCCCACTCCCAAGGGCAGATGTCTGCTCTTAGTATGTCATACGGAACTGGGTGGTAGTTCCATTTATGGGTTTTCTTCCAGAGCCTGTTATTTATCACAGAATGTTTGGATTGGATGGAAACTTAAAGATCATCTGGTTCCAGCCCCCTGTCATAGGCAGGGACACCTTCCACTAGACCTTCATCCAGCCTGGCCTTGAACACTTCCAGGGATGGGGCATCCAAAACTTTTCTTGGCAACTTGTTTTAGTCACTCACCACCTTCACATTAAAGAGCTTCCTAATATTAATCTAAAGGTACCCTTCTCAGCTTAAAGCCATTCCCTCTTGTCCTGTCACTACATACCCTTATAAATTGACCCTCTCTGGCTCTCTTGTAGCCTCATTTAGGAGGAGGCTGCCTTTGCAAGCTGAATTCTCTCAGTCTGTCTCCACAGGAGAGGTCCTCTAGCCCTCCAATCATCTTCATGGCCCTCCTCTGGACATGCTCCAACACATCCAACCTTTGGGTGCTCTCTGCTTAAATATATCCCCTCTTAAACAATTTCTTCAACTTGCAGATAAAACTGTGGGACCTAAGAACAGCAAAGTGTGTGAAACAGTACAAAGGTCACCACAATGAATATGCTCTTCTCCCTTTGCATGTAAATGAGGAGGAAGGACTTCTTATAGCAGGTAGGTTAACTTCTTCTCCCTTCTATTTGTGTAGTGTATGATAGTGATTTTCTTAAGCCTGAGGGGTGTTTCTTAGGTACAGCTGTTAAAAGCTGTAAAGCTCTTAATTCTTTACATTTCAGAAAAAAATTCGCCTTAAACATACTGCAATATATTATGAAAATTATGTTACGGATGCATACCCACTGCAGTCAATCCTGTGAGGTGCTCAACAGCCTAATCTTCTGTGTCCTGCAAGAGTCATATTATCCTTTCCACAATATGTCTCAAGAGCAGAGCAGAAAACACTTGGTTTTAAAATTCAGGGAAACAACATGTAAACAGGAGAGTTGGTATAACTTTATATAGAGACTGCATATCTTTAGTTGGTGCTTAAGTGGAGAATGTGGTGATGGACTGAAGCATTGGCATGTGAGCCTGACTCCTTGTAAACTGCTTATACCACCCAGATTCATTTTGAATACTCCCAGTTACACTCATATTTTTGTATTATTATTATTATTATTATTATTATTATTATTATTATTATTATTATTATTATGTTATATTTTGCGTAGGGGCAGGAAAAGTAGCAATAGATGAAACAAAACCCTTATAGTGTAGCCAAGCTTCATAAAGTCACTGTAAAGACAGTGACCTCTTTTCTTTGAATATGTCAGTAAGTGGTGGAATATGAAGAATTTTTAACGTGACTGAATTTTTCTCCCCTTTTTTAGCTTTAGGAGCTTGATAAAGGGAAAAGCACTCTAAGTACTGATTTACTGAACCTTTAATTACCTAACAGGAAATGCACATTTTTCCCACTCTCGTAGTATTCAGTGTAACATTTTTGTTTTGTAAAGTATGGATAAGCACTTTGCCTTGTGTGGGTGTAAAAATATTCAGAGTGTTTTCTCCATAGATCTGCTTCTGTGGTGATCATCTTGCAGAACAATGTAAAGTCCTTTTCGTGTAATGTTGAATTTTGCTTTCCACCCAGTTGGTCAGGATTGCTACACCCGAATCTGGAGTCTCCAAGATACTCATCTGCTTAGAACCATCCCTTCTCCCCACCCATCATCCAAAGATGCTATTCCTAGTGTGGTGTTTTCTTCAAGACTTGGGGGTAGCCGAGGAGTTCCTGGCTTACTCATGGCTGTCAAACAGGATCTCTACCACTTCTCCTATAACTGACATATTCTCCTCAGACCTGGTCTACAAAGCTGCCAATCTATATGTGACTTCAGAATCTTTACACCAGTCGCCAAGCTGTTGAGTCATCATATGCTGCTGTTGCATCTGCTTTGCTCATCTAATTGTGAACCTCCTTCAGGAGTTCAGTAAACCTTGCTGTATACATAGATCTCAGACCTCTTGTAAATAAAAGCTGAACACCGACTAACTGTAGGCAAGATTCATTCTCTCTGAAATCTAGCTGTAAACCTGCTAAGCAAGTAACTTCAAGAGCCTCTGTTGTGCTAGCTGAATGTGCTGTCAAAAGGCTGCTCTGACTTGATTCTAGTTTGGTCACCTAACCTTTAGCTGTGGTCATATCTGCCTCAAGAAGCAGGCTGGCCCAGCAGAGTGAAGCAGCTGATGTTGAGAAGCTGAACACTCTAAGTGTTGTGGGGCAGTTTGGAGTAGCTTTGGTTGGGGTTCCTGCAACTGCCACTGCTCCACCTTGGAAGCAACCATGCTCCATGGTTGAAAACAATTCAAGGAACAGCTGTTTTCCTCACCCCTGCTGTCAATCCTTTTTGCTAGGTCACACTAAACTTTGTGCCTTTCAGATGATGGTAGCGTGTGACTGCCCTGCCACAATCCCTGTAGAAAGCAGCAGGCATGGAGTAAAGCCCCTTTTCTGGTCCAGTAGCAAAGCTGAATGCCCTTGGTCATTTATCAGGGTTTCCTAACCAAGTCCACACCCCTGACATGGAGTTGGTGAACAGTCTGGAAGGGCGGCTTGCTCATGCAGCTGTAGCAGGATGCAAGCTCAGTTGTACAGACCACATCTTTGTGATCTTTGGAATCACCTGTGCAAAGTCATTATACAGAGGTACAACTGGGCCCTCAACTGTGAAGTTGTAGTACCAGCTCACAGTAACTGGATGATACCATATCTGTATTTGAGAACAATTACCATCTGCTGGAGCCTCTTCACTTCCTGCCTAGTAACCAGTCTGGGTTGGACAAGACCATCCTGCTGTCAGCATTTGTAGGAAGCACTGACCAGATCTGGAACTTATGAAAGGGTAAAGGCCCATGAACTAGGATGGGCTTTACAGGAAAGACACACTACACTCAAGTTTTCCAAAATTCTTACTAAAGGAGTGCCAGAACCATCTTTACATCCTGGGATCTGCTTAGAGCATTCAAGTGTACCAGTTGTGTCATCAGAGATGCTACTTCCCCTGGGGTCCTGCCAGCTCAGCAGGTGAGCATACAAATGGGTTCTAATGACAGCCAGTACGTTAAGAGGGCACAGTGAGATGGCCCTGGCAGTGAGCAAGGCTGGGATTCTGCATTCCAAGTGCCTTCTGCCAGCCAGCATGGGTTGCACATGCTCACAAAGATGAGTGCTGCTGCTCTCTACAGGTGTGGCCTCTTGCAGCAGTTCCTCTTGCAGCACTTTAACCTGGGTCTGTGTCCTCACTGGAAACGGCTGCAACAGTGCTGAGCATCCTAGGCAGGAAGGGGCTTTCATGTCCCACACTAAGCAATCCTCTTTCTGCCTTCAAAGTAAGCTCCAACCAGCACCCTTTTTAGGCATATTACGAAGTTTTCCAGCTATCTAATTTTTTAACAGTTATTATTACTGTTTTGCACCTAAAGCTTTTGGCCAGAGCAATATATTTATGGAAGGATTGTACCCTGCCACCTTCATCCTAATAGGCCATCAGCTTTGTTTAACCTCACACTGGTGCATGTGTTAGAAAGTTCTTGCTTTTTACTTCTCTTGAACAGGAGTATTTGTAGTTTAAAAAGTGGGTTAGTAAAACTGTTTAACCAGTCACAATTTTTTTTTCCCAGAGGAGAGAGTGAGCTGCAGCATAAGCACAGTGCTGTTAACAGGGATAAGGCACTCAGGGTTCTGGTGTGAGCTCCACAAGAGTTCATTGAGGACTTGGTGGTTCAGCCAGATCATTCCTTTGCATCTCTGCTAGTGGCCTGAGCTCACTGAACACACTTCGTGAGGGTGTCTCTGGCTTCTGAAAGGAAGCCTCAGAAGTGCTCTGCAATGCAAGACACTGGGCAGGGAGATTCCCTCTACAAGCCCCATGAAAACCTTAGTAGAGCCTTTGTTTCTTTCCAATGCATTCCTCTCTCCTGTTTTGCAAGTGACTTTGGATAAGAGGGAATTATTCAAATACAGGTAAACCAGAAAGGGTAGGCCCTAGTAAAAACCTCCTCTGACCTGCACGGCTCCATACTCATTTCTCCTGTTCTCTCACAACCCTCAGGCCTAAGCAATGTGCTTGCTGTTCCAAGAGACTGTGTTCTCAGGAGTTCTTCTTGCTCACCAACACACCCGTGTTGTGTGGTGACCTCCTAACCTTTCTTCATATTTCATTTACCCATAAATCTATACAGAAGACAATAGAGCAGGAACACTCCTCTGGGGAGCAGTGTCAAAACTTTACAGTGTGAATATATTCTGTCAGAAATAGCTGCTGCAAGGGTAATCAAGATGAATCCCAGCAAATACTCAAAATAGTGTCTTCCCTCTTTGAACATACATTCAAAACCCCCAAATCTTTCTTCTATCCCATTAACAGCCAACTTGTGTTTTCCCATGGGCAGACTAAGCTGTTAATTCCTTACAACCATGGTTCCCCGCATACCTCTGGCTTTAGTGTTCCTCTGCAGAGGAACACACTTCTTTCTCACACAAAACAGAGTGGATACTGCTCACAGCAGAAGTTCTGTACTGCCCCTTCTTTCTGCAGACAGTGTTTATGAGAGCAGGGGGTCTCCTGCTCTCCTAAATGGTTAGCCTTGCAGGCTGTTCCCATTCCCTTTTGAAAACCAATGGACCTAGTTCCCGGTTGCTTTGCTTTTCAATCGTGGAGAAAATACTACATGATTTGTCTTGATTGGTATGTTAATTTTTGACATTTTCTGTTGCATACACAATGATAAATGCACACAGTAAAACTTTCAAAAGCACTTGCATTGCCTTAGTTAATAATGCATACTGCAACTAAGCATCTGTTCAGAAAAGAGAAGTATAGTTAACTCCATCCCACTGCAAAGCCCTAATATTACATCTGATAATCAATTCAGTTACAACATACTATAATATTGATCTTGCTAGTAAACACGTGGTTCAAACATTTTCAAGTAGTAACCTACAAAGATCATGAAATCCCTTAAAGCAGAATTAATTCCAAAATTTAAATTAGAATTTAGACTCTTGCAGTGCTCTTAACTCCAGTAATTCCTGTTCTGCAAGAACAAGACCATGCAACAATTACATCCAGTTACCATGAGAAACACAAACTAAGAATTGTGGCTGAAAGGCATCTTACATAATTGAAGATAGTTTCATCTCTATGTTCCTTTGAGGGAAAATCCATACAACAAAAGAAAATAATTTCCTTTCTGTTGTTTCCAGGAACCAAGTGCACACACATCCCTTGCAAACCCATTAACCCAACTAGTGCTTTTGCAGCCAACACTTCTAATTAAGCCTGCAAAAGCACTAAAAAAGGCGATGGCAAGCAGGGCAAGAAGAGAGGCAATTTGGCTTCAGTGACAAACAGCAAGCAGTTTAAAGGTAGCAGCTAAAGTATATTGAATAATCTCTTTCATCACACAGGAACAGTGGGGCCCTAAAGCAGTTTAAAAGGAACTGCAACACTCTTCCTGTATGCTACAGTATCAAAACATTGTATTTCTTTGCCTCTGTGTCTCAACAAGGACTGAACTAGTGGGAAACTTCAGGAAGGCCAGCACTGTGCTCCAAGCCAGGTTGAAGCACCCCTCATCCAGCAGACACCATTTCCTTGGTCCCATTGGTTCCCTGAAGCATGGCACAGCCTACCCAGCTCTCCTCACTGGCCAAAATGCCAGTGCCTCCCATCAACACCTCTCTCAGAAGCCAGTCTCACCCTCGCTCTGTTCCATGGCCCCTGCTGCTATCAGTCATCTCTCAACCCTGATTAACAAAGCTTTTTACACATAAACCCCTTTAGGACCTGAAGGCATAACAGGTAGAAAAACTTCAATTTTAACTTGAAATTTCTAAAGCAGGGAAGAGATTTCCTTCTGGGTCTTCTGTGGTGGTCTTGGTCCCAATTTACTGCAGTAGATGCATGCATGGTCATTTCTCCTTTATTATCCTGATGAATACTGAAACTAAGAGGTAAAAAAAATTCAATTTACTAGTCACCAATTCACACTGGCTTTTTTGCATTTTTAAGTTTAAGAGGGACCTATTCTAACAGGACTAGAAAATAATGCATTTGTTATGAGAAAGGGAGCATTCAAACCCAACTGTGTGCACAGTTTCAAGGTATCCCCTTACAGAAGCTGCTTTCAGAAAAGTTACAATCTAGCAGTGGAGAATTCAGCTTTGGTCCCCAAACCTTCAGTCTCTAGTGGCTGCTTGCACAGTCACTTGCTGCTTGTAGTACACTGTATATACCATATAGACTGTGAGCTGAATCCAGCAGTCAACACCAGCCCAAAGTATTTTCTAGACAGGGGTTTTGGGGTGAGGACCTGGTGGGTGAGAGATGCTTGACCCAACTGTTTAAGCAGTTTACAAATCAGTGTAATAATTAGCACTGTGTAGCACTTTGATGCCTTCCTGACAAGTCATCATCTGCACATCACCATCAGACATATGCACCAGCTTCTCTCCAGTGCTGCTGAAAAATTGCCTTTTAAGCAGAAACAAAAATACTTAACCAGCTTTTCAGAACATTAGAAATCAGTATGTTTCGAAATCTCTGGCATTCTTGAAATTAGAACTATTAGAACTTCTATATTGCCACAATTAAAACATCTCCTACATAAGGACTTCCACATATATATATATATATAGATATAGATATAGATATAGATATATATATAAAACTGGTATATTTTTTTGCTTGAGTTATATCTAACAAAAAGAAAGTTAAAAACCTGAATGCATTTTAATTTTGTTTTGAGATAATTAACTAGCTGCCATTCTACTTTAGCTTTGTCTTTGTCACATTATACTGTTGATTTTGAAAGCCCTCATAGCAAATTTTAATTTATTTTGGCATTGACATCATTTCATTTTTGATGTACCTGCACTACAAACAAATAAATTTTATGACATAATATATGTCCTGTTACTGACAGAATATATATGTCAACATTGTTTTGCCATGAAAGAGTGCCCAGCTAAAGTACAGGAGGGGGATGAAACCTGGATGACAGAAAGCAGACAGTTCTATCACTTGTCCAAATCACTCTCTGTTCTCAAATTACTGGCATGCAGACATATTTGTTGGTGCCAAATTATATTACAGCCATCAGCAATAATTAAATGCAAGGACAATGCCACAATACATGGCATTACAGTGACTGACAATGGCAGTTGACAAATGAAACATGAAAATGATGAGAGGCTGCCAAAATTGAATTATATGAGTATTTAAACCTAATTGGGCTGGCTATGCTGAAAGCAAAAATATGGACAACAAAGTCTGTAGAACTAGGTGGGGAAGCCAGAGTCCTGCAATGTTAAAGTCCAGGCTTCCAAAGCAACAGGGGCATTTGTGAATGTCTCAGCACAGTCCTAGCAGACACCTGGCATAAATGCAAGGCAGATCTAACTTAAGGATGGTGTTTATTTCCACAAACGAACTCCTGTTGACATCAAAAGCTAGCAAGGGTTGTCTTGTCTTCCAGAACACAACCGATGGTCCAATTCTCAAGAGACACAGATAGGAATGTACAGGATACCTTGGCCAACTTGAGCCTGTGCAACTTCACCTGCAAGGCACTGGGCAGAAGAAATGAACAGGAAAACCAGTGCAGGGAATGAAGAACAAAGCAGTTTTTCTTGTGCAAGTAACTCCAGCTTAGAGCCTGTTCCTGCCCTGACAACAGCTACATGTTGTAGCCATGCTGTTCCACCATCTGTCCTCAGGCTGCAAGTCTCAGATGCAACATGCACCTGGTACACATTTAAGCCAAGAATGGCCTACAGGGTTTGGAGAGGGAGTCTAAGTAAAAATGTTGACATCTCTATGAAGCTTACATAAATCTGCTTCACAGAATGACAGGGAAACCCATATCATCTACTTGAAGACGAATCTTCATGCTAAATTGCCATATGTAGCCATAATGGAAATAAATCCATCAGAATAGAGCAATCAACAAGTCTAGACTTGTTCTGTGGTGCTTTGGATAAGGAATTCAGTTTTTCACTGGCACACACCTTTGCACATTGGCTAGTTCATATGATTGTTATTTTACTCTATGTTTTCCATAGCATTTCCTAATCAGAAGAGGTGCAGATGCAGCTCAATCTGACACAATAATCAATAATCAATCTGACATAATTTTTCTGACAAGAGTTTTACATCAGTCAACATCAATCTAACTCAGAACAGGCTTTTATCGTGTCACATATCAGACCAATTGAAACCAATTAATTATCCTACCAAGTAAGTGTGGCAATTTTAACTGCTAAAATATTAACATTACAGTGAACTTCAGTTGACCTCAGGGACACATTATCATCATGACCGACTACAACTTCATGGTAGTTTCTCTTCAGTGTAACACACAAAGTGATGATCTTCTAGAAATTTCCTGAAAAATAGTCTCCTGCTATCTTTGCCCTTGTCAATACAGAAGACTTTTTCACATGGGAGTTGCATTACTGTCAGACCTGTCTCATGGTACTGTTATGAAACTCACAATTTGGGCTTTTGCATAGCTCCAGCAATGTTGCTGTGAACTTTTGACAGGTTTTCCAAAAACTCACTCTTGGCTGGTGCTACCCATAACACAAAGCATCTCTCCCAATAGTTCAGGAATAGAACTCTCACAGGTTTCTATTAACAGTCTGATCCCAAACACAACATGCTCTCATAAGGCTTTAGGGATTTTTTTTTCCCCAGGCCCCAGGATTTCCATTTCCTTCATATTTTCTGTAGAGCTTTCTGTCCACAGACATCTCTTAGGGCTCTTTTATTTATTGAATCCTAATGTGTTAACACTGAATAGCATTGGGCTCTGCTAACATCTATCCCCTTTCAATAGCTAAGCCATTTAATTTAGTATAATCTATACTGTGTACTCACACCACCAAACAGTACCAGAAAAAGTAAGTGCTATTCTGTACAGGAAACAGCAGGGACCTTAAACCTGAAATCTTTTTTTTTTTTTTCATTTTGGAAAACAAAGATCCCAAATACACCTCTCAGCATTCTCCAGAAAGAATTACACCAAGCCTGCTGCAGTTCAAGCACTACATAAGACTTTGTTTTGTAGAGAAACATCATAGAAGATTCAGGTCCAGGATAATCTATCAAGAAGAATGGACTCTGATACTGACAGGTTGCTAAGTTACTAAGACCACATATATATTAAAAACGTTTATACATTTTCCTTTTGATTGAGTAGTAGTTCTTGCTTTGACAAGGAAAAAAAAAATCAGACAAGTTGTTGAAACAGATGCCAAAGATTTTATACAAGGAATGTCATGGCTGCTTTCTCTTTGTGCATTAACATGGTAGTAAAGCTACATGCATAAACAGCACACAGGGCACAGCCTACAAACCAAGAACACATTGTTCACCCATTAAAAAAATAAAGAATACTTTGAAGCACAGAATTATGCTAGATGAACAGAACGTCTTTTAAGAGAGGATTTCTACCTACTCATGCCCTTACTTGGACAACAGTAAGTTTATGGCAGACTTTTGCTTACAAAAACATAAGACAGTCCGCAGTAAACTTGGCCAGTACCGAAGGTATCCTGGAACATCTTCTAAGTCTACTTCCTTGTGTAGGCTGGATGTAGTTGTGAAGGGAAAAACACTTTGTGAGCACGGTCTTTCAGAGACAAAGGAGAACCACTTGTTGCAAGGAAAGTCAGTACACTTGTTCAGAAGATAAAGTTCTTTATAGCAGTTAATTTAATAATACAGTCTTAAAACAGGGTGTTGGGCATCTCATCACACAAGAGCACATTTAATAAGCTGAGGAAAAAATACCACAGTTGCAGGAGTCTGCATTAAACTCCAGCCACTCCAAGAGGAGGCAACTCTCATGTAGTAAAAGAATTTTTGTCTATGTAAGCCAAGAAAGGAGAATTTTAGGCAGTTTAATCCACAATGGTCTCATACTTCTTATAAGTGGAACCACAAATCCACAGTACATGACAGTATAACTTAGGTTAAGTGGTGCTTTTCATAATAAAATCAGTGAATTCATTGCAGTCCTTTCATAAAAAGATGAAGTCCAGTGAGTGCCATTTGCTAGAAGCAAAGAAGAAAGGTTTCATTTTCCAGGCTGATTTGTAAGTTCATATTAGAAGAAAGTAAGTCAAATCTGTGCAATTTCTATGCAACCATATCTGAGAACACAGAGGCTTCAGAGACTATAGGATCACTTAAAAAGTGGGGGAAAAGGAAAGTCATCACAACCCAAACAACTCAAACTTTGTATCTCATAATTGCCTACAAAACTTGTTCTCTTCTTCTGCTCCGGACAAAACTTTTAACTGCAATGATCTTGCAGAGAAACTTGAGTAAGAAAACCTGAGTACATGAAAACATTGACAGGGAGAGAAAAGCCCTACTACCTTTTGATCTGGTATTGAAGTTGAAATGTCAAGATCAGAATGCTTTGCCTCCTGCCATAGGATTTGCTTCACTTTTCAGAGCTCTACCCATCTCTGTCAGAGTCTGTGTTAACTTGATACCTCTTGCACTGCAAGACCATTGCTCATATCAAAGTTCAAACAAACTTGTTAGTAAATCTGGGTTTAATCTTCCATGGCCAGAAGGGCAGCACCTCTAGATGCAGAGCTGGCTGAACTACCAGGTGTAATTCATATATCAACACTGGAGATTCCTGGCAGCACAGAGTCCAAACCTTCCTCACAGGACATCACGATCAGCAAGACATTCCAAAAGAAGAAGTAGAAGGCCATAATTCTGATCCAATACAGTAAGGAACACCACCATCCATCATTTGAACTAGGAATACTCAAAGCTTCATTTTCAACCATATTCCTAATGTACTAAATTATACATAGTTTATATATATATATATATATATATTTGGGGTTTTTTTTAAATTGGAATAAAATACACTGTATTTTGGGTTGCTCATTTACAAGGGAGCTCCCTCTCTTTCCCAGTTAATTTGAAATTAAAACCTAGAGGCTGAATGTAGGCTCATTCCCAGTGTTCCAAGATGGATGTAACACAAGAGGAGGCCAGAAACTGGAAACATGCACTCTGGCTGCAACAGGTTAGAAGGTAAAAGGGAGACCAGATATTTTCATTTGTAACCCTGAGAACATAAGAATTGCAAAGATCTGGAGAGCAGCCTGGGGTTAAAGGTCACCAGGCTTTTTATTGCAGTTAAAACAAACTCGGACTGGGTGATCCCATCCGCGAGAGGGAACCGCTCTGCGGTCGTGTGAGCACTCGTCACAGAATCCCTGGCCACAAGCCCGACAGTGGTGCTTGGAGAGTTTGATACTGAATTCCTTCCGGCAATTGTGGCAGTGCAGGATTTCATGATCTGGCACCCAGTATGCAGGTCGGGCAGCATCTTTTACCAGACCTAGGGAGGAAGTGAGGTGGGGGATGAGAAAGAGGGAGAACAAAATAATCCATGAACATGAGCATATCAAGAATGTACTCCAGTGGAGGCACTCACACACTGCAAGTCATACCGCTGCCATTAAGGGGAACGTGACCTACTGACAGAATCCTTCAATGCAATGAGCAGCCATTTAGAGTATTCTACCATTCTCCCACATTCTGCCTCTCTTCAAAGAGTAAACTGTGTCTCTTTTAATAGTGGCATCTTCTCTTACTCAGACTCTTCCAGAGGTTAAGACACTTGCTTTTTCCCTACCTTCAGTTTCAGCTGTGGCCAAAAAAACCGCCAAGTCACCAAATCAAATATTCAGAAATGCATGTCCTGTCTGAACCGAGAAAGGGATTTATTCTGCCCTTCATTGAATCAGAGAGCAAACACCCACAAAGGTGAAGGCTGGACATGCTGTAGGCAAAGCAGCTGAACAATGATCTGTGCAATGAGTAGGAAGTCAAGTACAACAGAAGATTCAAATGTGAAATGTTTGCTGACATACCTAACTGCCACTCAACACAGAGGTTCCCTGCACTAAGCTCACCATGAAAGATGAGACTACTAATTACACTTTCTCATCCTTACCAACCTGGACAGCTTCAAATTCTCAGCCCTCACCTCAGAAGTACCAAGAAGTACCAGCCATATTCATGATCACATTTAAAAGGCACGCAGCATCTCTAAAAGAAAACCAAACCTGATAAAATGCTTCCTAATTGGCCAATCTTTAGGGAACTTCAAATGGCAGGTCACTGCAGTGAATCCATCAGGGGAGCATGAATTACTCACAGCTTGATGCACAGTTTTGCATAACAGGGTGAAAAGAGAAAGTGTTATCTGCAGAAACAACATGCTGAAAACCAAGAGGAAACATCAAGCAGAAGAGGTCTAGAGGGCTGTAGAACTCTCAACCAACAGTGGTATCAGAGGTGCCAGCCTGTCACACAAACTCTTGAAGTTTAATAACAAGTTTTGCTCTTTGAAAACAAAAATGCCTTTAGACAAAAAAAGCCCATCAGAACAGAAGAGAACTCACCTAAGGGAATGTCCATGGCTGTCACCACCGCTCCAAGTGTGTTTTGCACAGCTTCCCCCACCTTCCTGGCAATAAGTGTACCCCCTTCCTCATCTGAAGGCAGTTCAGCCACGTCTGCATGACACAAGAGTGAAGGGCTCAACACCTAAATCCACCAACCTTTTGGCCACGTTTCAGTTAATTTACATTAACAAAACCAGCAGCAAACATAAAAGGCAAGTTGTAATCTCTCCTCAGCCTTTATGTTCCCCATCCACTATCCTGGATTGCAGAGTGTTCATTTTAGCAATAATGGACAAAATATATAGTCTGCTGTAACATAAGCACCCCTGCTCTAATGTTAGTATCAGACCATTAGCAGTTGCTAGGAAAACAAAGTAAAGATACAATTAGAAAATAATTTTGTCAGCAGTTCAGGTGTCTGGTAGGGTCATCTTTCTTCCAAAAGGAATTGACCTCTTTAGCTTCCTTACCAAAAACTGTTTGGAAACCCAGTGTGAACAACACTGTCTACACCCACTAAAAATGGTTGTGATCCAGACATTAGGGACAAAGACTTCAGGCTAGTGCTCAGGGATAGTTCTGTCACGATCAACTCAAGATTACCTAACTGGATGCCCCTGTTGTCATAGCAGTTGTCACACACACGCACTGGTGCTGGTCCCCAGCCTCGCTCAGGCACTGGACGGGTCTTGGAAGAACAGCCATCACAGAAGCCCTCCCCACAGGCCCGGCAGTGATGCTTTGTGTCATTATCTTTGAAAGGCGTGTTGCACTTCTTACAACTCTAATCAGAACAACACAGAAGGAAGAACTGTTAATTTGATCTTCCTGAAGTAATAAATAGAGAGCAGAAGCCCAGGATGGCAAGCTTCAGACTGAAATTGTGAATAATACAGTTACACACAAGACTTGGGTGCTATCAGCCCCATAACTTTACCCCAGGGAAGTGATTTAGAACAGTAGGTGTATATTGATTAAGCTAATATATTGCTACGATCCCTTTGTTCACAGTCACAAACAAACACAGCCATAACATGCAGGGCTGAATGATGGATATTTGACCTTTGTGTGGGGCAAGAATTCAGAAGGCAGTTTTAATTGAAGAAGAATCTGTGTTCCCACAAGACACACGGAATCCTTTCCTAGTTGAACTGTTTGGGTCAGCTTTTTGCATCTGGTATGAAACCGGAGTTTAATCTATAAAAATAATACTATCAACTGCAGTGGCCAGATTTAAGATGTTGATTATTTGCTTTGAAAAACAAGTTCATGCAAGCCAGGATTTTCTGTAATATTGCTGGGATAGTAGCTCACAAAGAGCAGGGAGAAACCGTCTCTTTATCAGGGCTGGGCCAAGTCTCTGTTCTTAATTTTTCTTTAAGTCAAGAATGGGAAGAGAAGAGAGCACTTCAGTTTTTTCAAAGTTGTAGGAGTAGGGATTGCTGCAGTAAAACAAAGAAGCATTTAGAATCTGCAAAGTACTTTCTTACTTAAAGAGTAAGGAAAAGGGGTTTTAGCTAGGCAAAGCCTTTCTCTCCAGCAGCTGCTATTTACCAGAATCTGAGAGTTGGGTCTCCAGTAAGCTGGGGCAATCTGGTCTGTCAGCCAGGAGGTCACAGCTTTTGTGGGTCCCAGGCTAAGTTCAGATACTGATTGGGCCATGAAATTCATGCCATCCAACAAACGCTGGGCTGCATTGTTGTTGTCTTTTAGAAATCCATCAGTCTGGAATGAAACAGATATTGATTTGAGAATAAAAACAAGGAAAGCTTTTTTTTTCTTAGATTCAGATGGCTCTGCAACCCATTACTCCTGATAAACTGGAGGGCAAGCAGAAGTAAAAGATTCACCAGCCCTGCTTTGAAAGACAGAAGTAGGTTGGCAACTTAGCCATTTCAAGATAGCCCAAAGATGTCTGAAAGCCCTTACAAAGTCTCTTTTGAACAGCAGGGACCAGCTTAATGAAAGGCAATCTATTTTGTCCATCAACATCCAGAAGAACCAAATTAGCATGTGCATGGCTGCACACATACACAAAGACTATCCAGCAACCAGACTTACCCCTGGCCAGACATGCTCAATTTCTGTCCTCACTACAGTGTTCACAGGGTCTTGGTTGCCAAACCAGTACTGCCGGCTGCGATACACCACCCCGCAGTTGGGGCACTCGATCACGTACCTGCACAGGAGGAGCACAGGTCACCTCTCTGGCAAGTCCTGTGCACCAGGCAGCACAGAGACCACAGAGAGCAGAGACATGCCAGCTGCAGTACTCACCCTGACCAGGCATACTTGGCAAGGCCCAGCCATGGGGAATCTGTGGAAGCAGAGGTTTTTGGCACCACGCTGACCTCCATCCCTCGTTCATAACAGGCCTACAACATAAAGGCTCAATTAAAACTACATTACTGGGAACCCAAATCTTCATATGGCTGCTGTTTGGCCACGTAAAGAATATAATTAGCATACAGAGGTCCACAGCAAAGGAGCACTCATCAGAACTCATTTAAAAACAAAGCAAAACCAAACCCAATATCATTAATAACATCAGGGAAGTATTTCTCCATCAATAATGACCATGGTAGTAGCCAAAAATTTTCTTGTATCCTGCACAGATCCTTCAGAAGAATTGGCTAATACTAAGCACTGGGCATAAACAAATAAGAGTAACTATGTCAAATATATAAAAGGTCAACATCACCCGGGTTAAGAGCAGCCAACTTCAAAATTTAGCTAGAAAATGACACATAGCACACAGAGCTGATGAACTCTCCTAGCAAACATACAAATCAAATAAGGATCAATTTTTCTTGTCAAGGCTATGAGCACCTCTGAGATTAAAAATAGAAAAAGAAAGAAAACAGGCACATGCCTGTGATATTCCTCATTTACTTGGTTATCCTTTCCTTTTTCATCCTTCAGACCTTGTCCTTGTATCTCACCTTGCAAGTGTAGACTCTGTTATCATACTGGTGAGAATATCTGCATCGACTTTTGGATTCATGAGGGACTCCTTCCTTTGCATGATTCATGCTCTTCTTACAGCCACACCTGAGATGCAAGAGCAACCCATGAGTTGTTGTTCTTAGACACAGGACAGATGTCACCAAGATTTCATTTTTACTGCTATCTTGCATTTTTATAGATGTGCCCTCAAACCATCTTCACAATTGTATATACAGCAATGACATAATTTATTTTTGAAAGGCAGGCTCTTCAGAAGGAGGTGTAGCAACTGTTTCTCAAACAAAGCAGCACCACACAACAATTCACTGCAGAAAATGCTCAGCATCAGAAGCATAACCAGCCACAACATTGTGCTGCTATACAGCTCCCAGACTCAGAGCACTGACTGCCATCTACTGCCCTTCCAGGCTCAATCTTGGGGCTCTTTCCAGACAGCTACAAGCCAAGATCTAATCAAATATGGAGCTCCACTTAGACCTAGTCACTGAATACAGCCCCACTCCATAATGTATGCTTTAGGATGGTTCATACTTCTTGGGCAACAACAATGTCAGGAAAAAAAATCATAAAAAATTTCAGGGGATTTATTTAGACACTCCTTTCTTCCTGCCCTGCTTGCATTTGGGAAAAAATACAGGCAGCACAGGTTTGTAGTCATGCACAAAAATAGAGTGGGCAAAAACCATGCATCCAGCTGGGATGTGGCAATAGTGGCTGTCCAGTTCACATAAGAGTTGAATTTCAAGCTGATTTTGCCTGGAAGTACTAGCTGAGGATAGATGATGTCAAGGTGTCACAGAAACTTTACATTCTGTGCTGCAGTGCTGCAGGTGGGGGCAGCACTATCCTCTAAGAGGACAGAGAAGCATTTCTCATCTACTTACCCACAGCTGAGGCACACAGAGGAACATGTGAAATATTCATCTGGAAAGAAAGAGCTGTGAGCCATCTGGTCATCAGGGATCTCCCCACTGAACCGGTCACTTAGAGCCTGTCAAACAAAAAAGAATGAACTGGAAAGGGATTAAGGGCAATGAAGACCTTTTGCAAGAAAAAGCATGGATTCCTCTATTGGAGGGGGAGGCAGAGAGAGTACACAGCTAACAAATGTGTCTAAGTAGCTTGGAAAACAAAACAAGGATTGGAAACAAACCAAGAAGGCAATCTTGCACTTTTATGGAAATAACTTGAATACTTGTAAGATACTCTTTTTCTCTGCTCTCCTCTCCTCTTGTCCCTAGTTTGAATTTTGTAGTAGAAATGGATGGTAGAAAATTGCATCCACCTCTGTGCATCCAATCCATGCTCAAAATACCAGGGTTCTTGCTAAATGGGCTTTGCATTCTGGAAACCTCTGAAAAGGAACTCACAGGATCACCTCCCCTCACAGGGTTGAGGTAGGTGAAGTGGGTGTATCTTTGCTGTGTAACAAGGGTTGACTGCACACACACACAGACTTGTGTGTACCTCTCTCACCACAGCTTCCCTCACATAAATACTCTATTTAAACATTTTATTTCACATAATTTCAAGGAAATTTGCTTTACATTGTCTTTTAAGCTTGACTGATACTGATACTTTTGAACGAACTCAGAAGTTAGAGGAAGTGGACAGAAATCTCTAGAAAGTCTTGTGTCCTCAGCAAGTGAAGCAAAAGAAGTTAATTTGTAGTTAGTAGTGATTTGAACACAGCAAACACTTTACTGGTCATGAATTTAAGTATACCAACAGCTATATCTGAAACCAGGCTCCTTGATTAATGCAATAACATCCTAGAAGTTAAACTAAAATTAATGATTCCAACTGTTTTTCCCCTTGCTGCCTGTCTGCTCCCAAATGCAAAGAACTGAGTACATGCCACCCTGACATTTCCCTCTGTGCTTCAGCTACCACTAACGCAGAGCAGTCAGAATTATCTGTTCCAACAGCTGTGACTAACACCAGAAAAGACTGCTAACACTACCCCCTTCTGCAGATATGTCCTGGCTCTGCCTGCCCCTCCCCAATGACAACTATGCTCTTCAGGCCAAAGAAAATATGATGTTAATCAGGCAATGGTATGTGGAAAGTTGTAGGAGACTGCAAATTTAAAGACCCAAAAATCCCTCTGACATCCTAGCATCTAAGAAAATCACTTGCTCCAAAGTAATACATCATTTGACATGATCCCATCCTGTTCCCTAGCTACCAGCACAAGTCCTTCCTCCTTTTTGCCTCCTAGCCCTTGGGTTATACTACTCAGTGCTAGATTTTGCCAGCTATTAACTCTCCCCAAGTCACTTGCATTTCCTCCTCTTGTGCTGAGGCCAACTTTAGGAATTTTATTAAAAAAAAAACCTTCAAAGGTCTCTCTTTGTCAATCACTGTCAATAAGTGCTTGTCACTCACAGCATCAGTTACTTTTTTCTTCCCAGTTTCGATTTATGATCTTGCTCAGTTTGGCTCTTTAATTTTTCTTCTATGGTCTTTACTGAAGTGTTTGTTTTGAAGTAAAAAAAAAAAAAACTACTCAGCTTCCCTGGCTGTTAGACAAAATTATCATTCTCATGGAAGACTTGCATGCAAGTCTGCATCATTGTTTCAGGTGCTCTGCCTTTCTGAGCCACAGCTGAGTTAATAGCAACAGTGGTACAAATAAACACTGGGACAAACTCTTCTTCACTTACTTTTAGTGCTTTGTAGATAACCCCAGGCTGTCTAGGTGACCGAGTAGTATTGTTCTCCAGCTGCTGCTCCACAGCTCTCCTAAGCCCAGAGAAATCTGTTGGAGGATTGTATGTCCTTGTTCCCTTGTAGTGAATTGAGCTGAAAGCCTCAGGAAAACAGCTTAGCTTCCGAAACCGATCCTGAATGAGCTTCTCAGGAACCTCAGAAGGATGATCTATATATAAGAGTATAAGCAAGTTCATATACAACTGATTGTTTAAAACAATACTTCAACTGCATAGTACTTTCATATGCAATATAGACCTAGCTTTCTCAATTAAATCTTCTAATACATCTGGAATGCAGTTATCATTATACTCTAAAACAAGGAAAATAAACTTTCCAAAAGCAGTCTCTGTTTTGTGATACACAGCTTTAAATTCTAAGACTGAGTTTCTCAGGTAAAACCAGACACATCTAGATTTTGAAACACAGATATCCAGATTAAGGAGCAAGTTAGGACATAATACAAGGAAACATAATGTCAGCACATTTGTTAGTTCTTCTCACCAGACCATAACTTGGTATAGCTATTCCTAGCACCTGATAAGTGGAGGACATGAACCTTACATGGCCTGCCTGTTCTCCATGCCAACCCTGTAGCATGACCAAGACCAAGCCTTTATCAACAACCTGTACATGGCAAAGCACTTCAGAATGGGCCTCATCAGGTCAGACTCCACAGAGCCAACCACATTCTCCTGCCTGCTTTCAAGTACATTTCAGAATAAGGCAGGCCCCATCTTCCCTGTCCTAAAACTACATAAACGCACTTACTTCAATTATCCATTGAGACAGATGGTTACAGCTCTCTACATATGCTAAGAGGCTTCTTTCCTATTCCTACTGTGATCAGAAGTGACCACAGAATTTTTTTTTTTTTGTGACCCTGACTTTGCATACAGGTGCAAAGTATCCTCATGGGTCACTAAAGGCTGAACTGATGAAACAGCAAATGTCAACAACTTCATGAAAGGCTGAATTGCTAATCAGCAGATTGGTATATAAGGAAAGGACCTGCCTTATAGGTAAGTTAAAAGTTATTAAGAAGCTACTCCAATAATAACCAGAAAGAACATCAAGTTCTTCTACTAGTTTAAAACCTCACTGTTTAGAAAAGCCAAAATGAGAATGTGGGTCAGCCAGTACTGCTGAAGTATTTATTACACAAGAGACAGCTCCTAGATGTTCACAAATAGCAGGACTGAGCCTCAGCCGCTGTTGTCCATGGGATAGACTCAGGTCAGAGAAGTTCATGGAGAACTGTCTCCCATGGGAGGGATCCCACACTGGAGCAAGTAAAGGACTCCTCTCCCTGAGCAGCAGCAGGAACAATGTGTGATGAACTGGCCATAACTCCATTCTCTGTCTTCCTGCATGGCTGGCAGGGGAGGAGGTAGACTGGGAAGGAGGGAGTGATGAGGGAAAGCTGGTTTTAAGATTTATTTTACTTCTCATTACCCTGCTCTGATTTTGTCAGTAATAAATTCAATTAATATCCCCAAGTCAAGTCAGTTTTCCCCATTATGGTATTTAATGAGTCATCTCTCCCAGACCTTATCTAAACTGGTTAACTTTTCATTATATTTTCTCTCTCCTGTCCACTTGTGGAGGGGAGTGACAGAGCAGCTTTGGCGGGTGCCCGGCACCCAGCCAGGGTCAACTCACCCCATCAGTTTTCACCTTCATCTGTTGTCTCACCCACGCTCATGAATTTGTATGACGACCCCTCCTGTGGCTGGCAGAATTCATTACTATTCAGTACTGATGTTCAGCTGGCTAAGAGGATTATTCTAGCTGATTTGGAAGAGGGAATGCTCTTCTAGTTCCACAGCCTGGTTCCCAGACTGAAACCAGTGAGAGCAAAACCCAAATCACATTTTTACATGGTAGTAAAGAGTGCTAAATATTCAATGCAACCTGATAGTTTATAGACAGTGTTTAGCACGTTGTAATTGGAATTGCCTACTCACCAGAGCCCAGCAGCTTGGTGTACACAGTCTCGTGAAAGATGATGACACCCGGACCCAAAGTTGACAGAGGAACATCTAGGCCACAGCGAGCTGTGGTAGCTTTTAGCTCCTTGGTGAAGTGTTTTAAATAAGCCTCCGAGGCATCACCAAGGAATTTGAAGAGGTCATTGTGGAGCCTGTCAGCACGAGTACGGTAGATGACAAGGTCAGAGATGGCCAGGACCTTCAGCAGCAGCCGTGTTCTCTGGCTCAGGTTGACAGTGGCCCCCAGCAGGCCCTCTGTATCAATGACCACCACTTTGCGGACAGGGTCATAGGCTGCCCAGACTCCAACTGTGCAAGACTCCTGCGCAGGAGACGTCTTGAAGACTTCCCGGCCATAGAAGAAAGTGTGGTTAAGGGTGTGAGACTTGCCATCCCCTGTGTTCCCAAAGATGGACACTACCTTTAGGTGCTGGTCAGGACTGCAGTCCAGTTTCTTAATAAAGTCTTCCTCATTCCTTACCTTCCAAAACAAAAAAGAGAAAAATATTATAACTATGTAATTGGAGTAGACAAAACTGAAAACACAGCTGGCGTCAGAATTCATAAGACTAAAAAGAGTGATTACCTCCTCTTCAGATTTCATCCTAAGTTTCTGAAGCACCAAGAAGTACAAAGCAAAATACTAGAATGCATTTTTGTAAAATATACACATTGATGGGATTTATGTTGCTCCATCGTGCAGCTGTTTTGGAAATGATGCTTTGCTGTGATCATTTATGTAGTCAACTCTCTAGTACCTCACCCGATTCTCTGAGACAGCCCTTTCAGACAGGGAGCACAACGCTACTTCCAAGTCTGTCAGAACAGCTATCTGGAGCATGACAGACTTTCTCAGTAGCACTGGTCTCCTGACAAGCATGCAAATTCAGGAATGAAAGAGGGGATTGCTTTTACCACTTTAACTTGCCTATCCAAAGAGGTTGAGCACCTGTTTAGGTACAGAAATCTCTGCCATGCACTTGTGCTGCACCTATCCACAGCCAGGAGTTCTCAGACACAGACTGTTCTACTCCCACTGCTTGCCAGCTGATCACTCCTTCATCTGGAAAGTCGGAGCAGAGAGGAAGCAGCAAAACTGTGCACTGCAGTCAGGTGCTTGAAACAGGTCAAACTGGCTCTCACAGAAGTGCCACAACTACCTCAATGATCCCTTTCATAATTTACTGTATTGTACTTTAATTAAAAAATAAAACAAAAGAACACACACACAAAAAATCAAAAAGAAGTGTAGGTAACTTGCCTTTGGCTTTACATAGTTTAAGTGTCAGGCATTGTGCTGTCTAGGCTAAAGAACTGGGCATTTTCTGTTCAGATACTGGAACAACAGGAACAGATAAACAAGCAGTGAAGTGGGCCAGGGCTCTGTACAAGGGCCTGCCCTTATCTTATTGTAGAATAGGTCCTTGGCTTTCACAGGTTTCATGCTTCATTCACTTGTTTAGCTCTTACTTTTCTGTCTTCCAACAGGTTTTATCTATATATTATATGACAGGGAAGAATATGACAAACACACTTTTTGAGAAAGATTAAATTCACTTTCTTCATCTCAATTCACTCTTCAAGGAATCCCTATCAACTGGAAAGAGCAGGGCTTCCATCCTCTCTCACCTGCCACTTAATTTCTGGAAGCTCTTAGCTATTTGCATCCTGCCAGTACAGTTGGAAGATCTCACAGTCTATGAACCAGAGAGGCAATGAGGTAATAAATTATTTCTTTGAACAAGCTTATTTGTACATCAGCAAATTAGTTTAAGGCTCAGCCAGCCCTATTTGCTTTGGTCACACATATCAACAGCACCTAGACTTTGAAGGAAAATAAAAATCAGCCAGTGTGCCAAAACCATAAAAAACAGCCAGTGTGCCAGATTGTGGTTGGGAACAGCGTTCACAAAGAAAAACCTGTGAGCTGTGGGCTTGCAGTAGCTTCTCACAGACTCCAACTATTCAAGGCAGCCTCACAGTGTAGAAGAAAACATGAAACAAGAGACATCAAAATGCTCTCAAGAGAATCTTTTCTGGTATCTGTGGGGGAACATCAAGATACACTGAAATTACAGGTGCACAAGAAAGGGTCTGCTTTTTTGGTAGCTGTGATTATTAGCTTATTATCAGGAAGGTAGCTTAGATGATGGATGCAGTTTTGCTTAGCCTCTCTTAAGATGTCTCTGTGGAAGAAAGGAAGTCTTGGTTCATGGAATAGCTCCTAAAAACATTCACATATTTGACTACATAAAAATGTTATGTGTACATAAGCAAAAAGGAATATAATAATGTCTTCTTCAAGAATGTTTTGGGTTTTAACTCCCACCTCCCAAACTTCTCACCAAAAAGGTGACAGGTCCTTTTTGCCAGAGTTAATAGTTATGTACTTCCTGGACAATACAAAAAAATATCAGCTTTCAAACAACTGCTTAAGCATTAGCAGGATAGCTAATGGCTAAGATCTTATAGCCAGCACTAGTTATTACTTTGGTAGCAGTTTGGGAGAGCTTGTTGAATGGCTGAGTCAGTAATGTCAGGAGACACAAAGGACAGTAGGGACAACAGGAATAAGGGTAACTCTGAGATATATTCCCACCATTAAGAGACAGGAGTGAACTCAAAGTTACACTGAATATCAAGTCACATACCCAAAGTTTGCCCTTTTAAGTTATCCCCTTCTAGGCTTTTTGCAGACCTCCTTTTAGGAAAGAACTCAGGAGTGATTCGAACAAACAAGTTACCCAGGAGCACAGGAATGCACCAAAGTTAGCTAGTCCAATGTTTATGTCTCACAGGACTTGGTAATGAATGAGGAAGAACTTAAGATGTGAAATGAGTAAATGTTTCCTAGCGCACTTCACCAGTGCTCAGAAGTCAGATGACCAAGAACTTCTTGAGCAGTGGTTGCATTTAGATGCTCATGATTGGTAGATAATCAGTAGACTATCCCCCCCTTTAGAACCTAGTCATAATTTTGGATTCTGCAACATCCTTACAATAAATTCCATGTGGGAGGAGAAGCAACAAAACCAAAACCAAGCCAAAATTACCAAGAGAAGCCCTTCCCTTTGAAGCTGAATGTGCTTGCACATCACTGGGCGCTCCTTGCTCTTGTGCACTAGTTGATTTTAACCAACGCTGAGTACAGGAATGATACTCTCAAAGAACCATCCACAACAACCCCCATATGAGTAGTCCAATTTACTTCCCCTGAGCAAGTTCCTTTAAGACATGTGAAGTCAGAGTGGGTGTAGTGTCAAAGCAGTAAGCCCCACTTCTTTGTTTTGCTTCTCATCTCTGAAACAAATTGGTATGGTACCACCTTCTGTTCCATGTGCAAAGGGCTCACGTTTCCATAACTGTGTCCACTCCTGTGTTGCCCAAGAGCTCCAGATCTCTGAGGTTCACAGCAGAGGGTAAATATGAAATCTTCCTTATGTTGCACACCAAAGTAAATTAAGGATGAAAACTGTATGTCTAAATGAAGACGAGTCACATCTCTTCAGCCCCTTCTTGATTTTGCCACTTCTAGTACCCGAAGCTCATTTATACTTTTGTTATAGCTCTTAAGAGACTCTCTTCTAAAAAGAACATTAAATCACAATTTCAACGTATATTGAAAATAAGAGAAGAAATCTACAAAGCAGATTTCTTCCTTTAACTACAGCCAGTAAGACCAACCTGAGAAGAAAAAGCTCCATCACAGTGAAGTGCCATCACCAAAATTCACATCTCTGCAGGGCACCTCACAATCACTCCTGAAAAGGCAGTGCACAAATGCAAAGAAGTGTAACTGGCTTAACCCACAACACAAGTGCAACAGGCTATTAAAAATGCAGCTAGAAATTCCCTACTTTTGCCCCAGAAGAAATTTTTGTTGATATCCACAAATGTCTCTTGTTATCAAGTGACAAAAAAGATGGTTCCCTGTGAGGAAGAGAAACTTTCTGCTATGAAACCCACAAGATCAACAAAGCTGTGAGACAGTCCCTAAACCACAGTAATTCAAATCCTGTTTCTTCAAAGATCTTAGGCTAATTCAGGTTGAAAGTGACCTCAGGAGCTCATTACTTCCTCTGATTTTCAGAGTCTTCCAAACAAGAGATTTTGACCATAAGCAGGTGCTCAAGAAGAATCAAAGCTGACTTTTAAGTCCAAGCATCTCTAGTTTTCTACCTTAGGTTGCCTCCTATACCTTTTCTTCTGCATGACTTTCCATGGAAAATATAATTTATGCCATTACTCAAGTCTTCCACATATAACTTAAAATTCATCATCTAATTACTCCAATTTGATACATAAATAAGTGCCTCTAAAAGACAAATTTCCTAAAAGTTTGATGAAAAGGGACAACTAAGTAGAAAAGAAAGACTCCAATAACCTTACTGTGGAAAGAGCATGTCTCATGTCTAACCCCCCTGCCACCTCCAAGACACAGTAGTAAGCTGAGCAGTCTTGCCCACACGTGCTAGCCAGTAAGCATGCTAGCTGGGCCATCACAGCACACATACTGCTTCTTAACCAAAAGGCAGAAAATGTGAACAAGCACTAGATAATGGGAAGAAGAGAGCCGAGAAATTAGACTTCATTAATTCTACTGGTCAGAGTTACTTTTTACTAAGTAAATGTTTTACAGCAGCCTGAGAAAGCTTCTGCAAAGGGCTGTGTCAACAGATTATTTTCTAGAATTGTGTACGTCATTCGAGTAGTTCCAGTCTGGTATTCAAGAGTAAGCTATTAATCACTTATCACTTATTAATCACTGATCCAGTGAACACTTAAACACATTAATCACAATTGTCCCCAGTGATCTCCTAGCCTTCAGCCAAACTGACAGTGGACATCAGTATTTTCAGGTCTGGAGTCCTACAGAGCCTCAAGCCCAAACTGAAGGACTTAACACCAGATGGAGAGAGGACAAAATAAAGCAGGGGACAGACATGCTACAGGGATCTAAACTCTAACCTTAGATTAGGTTCAATAACTTTTGATCTTATTCCCCGTGTGGGTGCGGGTCTGGCTCAAGCAGATGAGAGCATATGTATTAGAGGTGTTTCCTCACCTGAAGGGTTTTTTTCCTCTTTATTTGTCTTCACTGCAGTACCACCTCTGGGTTCTGCTGAAAATTGTTATCAGCCACAGTACATACCCGTGGATAATGCTGTCCTTGAACTAAATTTATTTTTCAGACCAAAATTATCCTGTTCCTTCCCACAGTGGTGGCATAAGAATTCAGGTTCAATATCTTCATGGGTTTGTATGGAGCTTAACAGCATGAGTTTCAACAGGACTTACAGGTCCCTGCAATGAAGGGCAGAGGCTGCCCATGCGTGAGGCCCATGTCCATTATAATAGAACTCTGAGAGAGGCAAAGACAGAAGAGTTAAGTCCTGCTTAACAACCCTATTTTAAACCTTTTAAGACAGTGGTGGAAAAAAATCAAGAAGATTGGAGGTAACCCATAATAGTATCATCTAACCCTAAAAGGGAACATTAAACAATGATGCAGAAATCATGGTTTTGTATCCTAAATACCTTTCAAGTTCCTGTAGATATTAATTTGGCCACAGAGCTACCGATTACCACCCCAAAGTCACAGTTCTAGCAGCAGAGACCACATCCACATGAACAGACTTGCCCAGATGACATCAAGTCAATGAGCAAGTTCATGCTGTCTTCCTAAATACTTCTAAGAGTAACTCAATTACCTGTATGGACACTACTTACACCACTATTCTTGTTAAGAGGGTTATTTACAAACATACTTGTATAACAGTTGCTAGAAAACAGTTAGTCTGGTTATTTTCCCAATTTCAGGGTGTTTGAACCAAGCAGGCCTAAGGACTCAATCTTCTGCCTTTATGTGATCTTACAGCAAAGCATTAACAACCCAGATAAAAAAGCCAGAAGTGTGTACTGCAGTGACATCTGCCTCCCAGTGATCACTGCAGAAAAGAGAAAGTGAAAGCAACGGAAAGGACAGAAGGGTGAGAAGACAGCAAGCTGATTTTACTTTCTTGAATGTACCCCAAAGTACTCACATCCCATTCCTACTGGCAGCATCCAAGAGCACAAAAGGATTCTTTGGAAAAGTGCAAAGAGGGGTGCAGCAGGGGAAACACTAAAACACCCCATTTTCCCCCTCAAGACTATTTAGTTCAGAAACTGAACTAAGTTCAGGAACTTCTTGAATGAAAGTGTGAGTCATTCCCAAGTGGCTTGCAGGGTCTCTCACCTGAGTCAGTGACGACTGACTCTTCCTTCCACATCAGCACTCATTTAGCAGATGCACAAAAGAGACAGGAAAGAAGGAAAGTATTTGACTTTAATTAATGCCCAAGAATACTGCATCATGAAGAAGGTACAACACTGGTTCCAGGGAAAAGCACTGTTTGTAAGTGGCTATGTTAAAAATTAGCTAAGAGTTAGCCTGAGACTGTCAAAAGAGCTGTGTTTGTTAAATGGATGGCTCTCTCTCCTACCTCCTAAAAATACTCTTCAAAATACTGGTATATGTGCAGCGGAAGAAGGAATTCTCCTAACCAGCAATTGCTGAGTAGTTTCTCTACTACTTTATTCCAAAGACAGAAAAACTGTGCACTTAAATTTAGATAAACTGATAACAGAGTGAGATGGGAGGAATACTGAAAAATAACAAAGTAATAAGAAAAAAAATTCCTAGAGTGTATGACAATAAACTCCCACAAATACTTTGGCAAGAAAACTTCTCTAAAGCACAAAGAGGAGGAAAACTCATCTGTAGCACATCAACAGTATCAAGGGACAGAAATTACATATCCTGATCCAACAGATCACACCAGTCTAAATAATTCAGATCCTTCAATATTTTTTCTTCCTCCTTTATATCCATGACAAATATACTAGCAGGACTTTAGTCCTTATTCTGGGACTAAACTTCCCAGAAATTTACAGCTGACTGTACTACCCTAAAGCACACACACACACAAAAAAAAATACCCCATCAAAAACACACTCCCCCAACAGAAAATGAAGCAATAGTGTCACAGGAACTAGCACTATTTGCTAGAGAAATGCAAGTCAAATTTAATAGATCATGACTTTCTTTCATAAAAGAACACAACATTAGCTCCCATTAACGGACAAAGAATACTTGACAAGAAAAAGTATTCCTAGAGACTCCATTCTCTCATCCCTAGACTTTATCCAGGCTCAAATCAGTAGATAATAAGGAAAATCACAGTACTTCCATGAGGTTTACAGCACGAGTGAGAACAGCAAAGCAGCTAGCAACCCTGAAGAGTCATCACTATGTATGTGTAACTTTTTAACAGGAGGGGACAGAGGAGGACACGAGGACTATTATGCTGTTAGTGACAGGTTATCTAATGGTTGTACAAAATGGTCTGCATGTAAATAAGGGCTATGGGTCCTTCTGCGTTATCTTAACTGACTGCAAAGCATTACATAGATGCTGCTCATATTTGCTGAGGGGAAGACCTTACTCCTTTAGGTGTCTAGACCTGCTAGAAGGAACAGAAAAAACCTCAAGGAATGGGGCTATATTTAGGAAGTTGAAATATCTATTGGCACAACCAAAAGACCCTGCAAAATGAAGAAAGGGAGGTCATATGGGTATCTCAGGGGAGACATAGCAATAAATATATGCTCCTTTTCCTCATAAAATTACACAGCTGGGAAAGCTATTTTTGTGACTAGATAGAGGAAAATTTTTCTTTTCTTCTAGTCTCCTTAGTAAGTCAGACTACAAAGTCAGTACTTTTTATTTTTGTTTGGAATTCACAGATTGGATAATTTCTTGTGACAGAGCTAGTTTCTGGTCAAAGATGAGCAAACTCTAAGGCAGATTATTAATAACCAAGCATGTCCTCTATCTTCGGGGGTCAATGAAAGACTTCTTCTACTTCTATTAAGCATATGTACTGAGTCCTCAATTAGGGCTTTGAACAAAGTGCTATCATAGAAGCCATTAGTGACACTACAACCAAGTTCTAATCTTGTGGTAAGAGCTCTCAATATCTGTTCCCCAAGATAAAAATGTTGCTATGCGTTGTTAAGCATTCAGCCCTGCCTCAAAAGCAGTAGTAAATAAAAGTTCATTGTACAACAGACATATAGCTCTGCTTTATGCTAAAGAGCTCTTTTGCAAGCCTGTTGCATAAAGACAAAGCAAAAATGGAAACTGTTCCAGAAGCTGCATAAATATAAGTACAAGCAACAAAGAGAGATCCAAATGAGTGGAAAAGTTGATGGGATAGTAAGAGAGCCTCACAATTTAAAGCAAGTATCACAACCTGAGTCATGTCTTTATTGCTGCATTTCACTGTTTTTCTTAATAGATACACAAATACCAGTTTAAAAAACCCAGTTAATTGACTGACTTCTAATGGGAAGTGCCTCCTGTGTGCAAGAGGCAGCACTAGTGACAACACAATGATGCTTGTTTGAGAATCCAGGAAGTTAGAGATAAGAAAGGAAAGCTGACATCTTGGCAGAGCAGATCAGATCAGGAGATTCAACTGAGGGATATACACATATAATAAGAGAAGGCATACAGTTTGAGTCTAACAAGGCAAAGAGGAGATGTAGAAGACATTAAGAATGTCTTCTAGAAAAGACATAAGTGGAAGATGTAAAGAGTGACATGACCAAAGCAATTGACTGAGGAAGTAATCCCCACAATATCATTCTCAGATGAGCAAGGAAGATAGACTATGTCAGGGCCAATTAACAAACAGATGTAGCAGTTATCAAGAACAATCTGATTGAAGCCTCAGCTTTAGATATGTAATAGATAAGGCCAAAAGTTTAACACTGTGTAAATAGAAACTGCATAACCGAGCTTGAGAAAGACAGCCTAGAATGGGGTCTAAACTGCAGGTGATGCCAGTTTGTAAAACAGTCAAGTTTTGTTTTGGAACAGATGTCAGTGAGGTCTTATGAGGAACAACAAGTCCTGTAAGAAGGAAGGAAAAATTCATCATGTATGTCAGGATGCCTGGGGACTAACTCACAAGAGTTGCAAAGCATTGTGCTGTGTGGTGTGAGATAGCTGGGCCTGGCTCCATGAGGAACAACCTCCCTCTCTGTTCTTCCACAGACTTGCAGTACAAACTTGGATTTAACAACATTTTTTTTAACATGAGATAGCCAACATCTTTTTGAGGTGCTCAGATACAGTGCTCTTATGATGAACATCACAGAGAAGCTTGTATTTCACTGATATAAACTTTAGCTACCATTAGTTTTCTAAAAACAAGCAGTGGTTTAAAATGGGACCTTTTCTGTCTATATGAATTTGAACAAGCAGAAGAAGTCCTCAGCTTTCTCAGCTTATGCTATGCTTGCAAAGCATAAAAAGCTTTCAGCAGGCCAGCACATCTGTGCAACATGGCACAAAGACACTCAGAATTATCATTGCTGTATCTGTGTAGTGCTGAGCCCAAACTGAAAATTTTCAATTCTCCCATGAACCAATTTGCTCAGGCACAGCTCCTTAAGGATTAATCCACATTGCTTCTGGATCTAGAACTAGATCAGTCATTTGCTTGCACACTATAAATATTCTTCAGTTTTTGAGCTACCACCTCCAAGAAGCCAACAGGAACAGTCAGATGAAACAGAACCACTTGAGCTTAACAACTCCAGGTTCCAAAAGGAAACTAAAAACCAAATCTTTTAGCCCTGTGTTCAAGTTAGATGTTTGTAAACAAATATACATGAGTGATTATCTCAATCCATCATCTGCTGCTCCAGCAGCATTACCTAGTTCCATCTAATGGCGGGGGGGAATTGGTGTAAGGGCAATGTAGCTTTTACCATCTGTAATCTTGTAGTTTTTAACATTGCTATGGCAGAATCTACCATTGATAGCAAATCAGCAGTTTCCTCTCTTATTTCCACACTAATGCAACAATTTTCAAGTTCCAAAGGTCACTAACAGTTAAAGACAGCTGAACTACATAATTCTGTTGAATTCTTATCCTGTCTGCTCAAGCTTAAAAAGCCACATACTCTCAAACTCTGAACCTCCATATTTCAAGTTACTAATATTTTGGCATTTTTGGACAAAAAGTTGGTTTAAATAAAGAACATTTTAATGATTTCTCCCCAAGCAATGACAAGCACAAAATAAGAGACTGATGATCACTTTCCTAAAGCTCAATTGGCTCCTCAGTATTACCAAGAGCAAAAGATGACTACTTAGCTCTGAAGACATTTTCTGTGGCATCTGACAGGCCTTTCTTAACAAAGGTCCTTATGCTCACTAGCAGAATTATCACTATAATAGCAAGCACTCTTTAAATTCCAGCTGTCAGAAAATAATTTAATTGAAATCTCTCAAACTGTTTTGATACTGGCTGTGAGATGTCACATACATATTCAGCTGTGAGGAAGACAGGACCACTCCAGATGGAAGAGCTCTGATTCAACATCTTGATAGTGAAATAAGATCATTTTTGGAGAGCTTTTCCAACCCAACCCTGTTCTCACCAAATCAGTATGATCTGATAAAGGACCACTGCTATCCCAATAAGGAAGTTGGCTTTATTGCCCATGACATTTAAATAGCAAATGCACTTGCTTGCAGGAGGCAGCCAAAGGTCTACCTCAATAAGGCTTACAGATTCATGAGTATAAATATAACTTAAACCAGTACAACCACACACAGACACAGTTCGTGAGCAGCTTTGCAGGACAGCCCTGTTCCAAGGCATTTCAGAGCTTGCTCCAGTGGCCAGAGGAGGATTATTGAAAAGTCTGTATCTTAAAGTACTAGTTACATCTGTCACACGTTACAAGGAAATACGTGTGTGCTTAGGGCTTGGAGGCATTCAGACTTAAGACTGCTACAGACCTGAAACTTAAGCACTCAGTTTACAGTCACTGCTGTCCTGCATAGTGTGTGTTCTGTGTCAGTGCACCATAAGGACTGTTATCCTTTCCTCCCTTTCCCTTTTAAAAGCCATGACAGTTTAGCAATCGGTCCACCTGAATTAACAAAAATATGACCCAAGCATCTTGCAACTATTCTATATTATTGTATAATTACTCTGTACATACATATAGATGTATGTGCACACACTTCCATAGTACAGAACAGATATGAGATACTTAAGTCAGGTTTCCTTGAGACGCATGACAGGCACATCAACTGTTACTACTATGATGGATACAAATAACTATCTAGAATAAGAATATAATCCCAATTCTTTTTAATGATGGTAGCATGGAAAAGTTGATGGGCAACCTGATACTGAATCTCCAGGTGACTATACATTTTCTTTCAGTGGCTCCTGAATAAGATTTAACATAGGGAATGCAAACTGAAAGTCAGAAAACAAAGTTCAATTTTTAGTTGTGTAATTAATATGCTCTACGGCTTTCACACATTTTGCCTTCTAAAATGCTTACCAAGTATAAGGGCCAACAGGAGAGTTCCTAACTACATATATTGAATGCTAGACTTTCTAAAATAGTGCCTCCTAGGAGGCTGCTCCTAGTCAACTAGTTCCTATCATTTTTATCAGCAGACCTACCCCAATGGCAACTTCCCCCTCTTTCAAAAAAAGGCTAACATGTAGTAATATTTGTGACAAGCAATATAGCTTAACCATAGTGTCTATAGGACTTGTATGGAACACTTAAGATGCTTATTTCTGTTTTGTTCTACTCCTAAAAATCAGATGGATTTACTGGTGCTAAATGCAATTGGTTGCTGTCTTGTATTAGCACTACTTGGTACAGTGCCCTGTCCTAGTCATACAGCAGGAAATTGTCTGTCAGCACTCCCATTTGCAGGACACCTACTGAAATACAATGTATTCAATTCTGTTCAGGAACGATTAGCATCCTGCACAGACAGCTCTTATCTTAGTTGTGTGTGTCCAGTACAGAGTAAATTCTTCCACCAGCTTTGCTTATCAAGCCTCTTAGAGGAGGCTCTTGCCACACATAAGGTTTTAATGAACTTGACCTTTTGAGGAACTCATGAGCAAGTCCACTCAAAGGCACTGTGTCTTTTCAAGATGCTCAGTGGCACTTGTACTTTACCTGGCCATCATTTTGTTATCATTGCCACCAATTACACTTCAAGTATTAACCATACATCACAGCAGTCTCTTAGACTAAGAAAGAAACTAAAGCATCTTGCCTGTTCACAACAAACCCCAACAGTTCTTACCTGAATCTCTTCAGTTTCATCCACCAAGAGGAAACTCACAACCTTCTCTGTCATCTTCCTTCTCTTGGTCTCCTCATCCATCTCCTCCTCCTCTTCCTGTTCTTGGGCTTTGCCAGCATGGTACACAGTGACAGGGTGCTTCCTTCTGTTCCCCCCAGCATGTGTTCTCTTCTGACACTCCACACAGAGGTTGATTTTGCACACCTGGCACCTCACTGCTGCTATCTGCCTTGAGCCCGTCATACTGGCATGCATTATGTTCCCATTGGCACCTTTGCAGGAGTCACAGTACGGGACATGGCCGGGTCTAATACGGGTCCGTTCATGGTTCCGCAACCTCTCTGGCTGATGCAGCTCTTCTTCACAACGCTGGCACTGCAGGCTCCTGCACTCATCGCACTCAAAGATTGCTTCATCTGTCCCACTGCAAACATAGCTTTCCTGGCACAGGAGTGTCGTGTTCTGTCCTTTCTCCACAGTTTGCGTGTGGGCACTCATCTTCAGGTTTCTTTAAAGCAATGTTTTTCTCTCCTGTTTCTGTTCCAAACAATGATACGTGTAAAAGTCAGTTCCAAATTTACTATTTCCACAAAAGAAAGAAACACAAGAGGAATGTTGTCTGTACTTAATTTTAAATAATGAATATATGTTTCTGTAAGATTCATACACTGACCTGCCTTGCAGGAAGTGTTATTAAGTGCTAATGAAGTTTTCTTGCTCCAAAATAAACTTAGACAACATGGCTGGTTTCATGTATTATTATACCCAAATGCTGGTATACATTCTTTCTCTACTTAGCCGTTTAGCGTACTGTCAGTGATGAGAAAAAAAAAAACCAGCCTGGTGTGCTTCAACAGATACAGCAAGTATTTCCCTGAAGCTGAGAACGAAGACAGCTGGTGACACAGAGACAAAAAAGGCATCAGAAATGTACAAATGCATATATATGTACACACATACACACAAAAGGACCGTGTCAAGACTAGAAAATTCTCTGCTTTCACTCCACAGCTAAGCTCCTCCTTCAGAGAGTTCACAGTATTTATGTGCTGGGAATTTCCTGATGTGCTTTGCCAGATAAACAAAAATCCGCTCTCTTTGTGCGCTTCTTCTAGTAACACTAGAAGATGATCGCTACCGCGGTCAGGCTGACAGATGACGGATTTTTTCCCCTCTTCCTCTGCGCCCCAAGCTCTGCCAGAGCACAGCCCCGAGACCAGCGCCCGCTGAGGGCAGCCTGAGCCCCGCCGCCGCCGCCTTTGTCTCGACCGCTGCCTCCGGGCCGCCTCCCTTGCTCCTAGCCAGCGCGCAGCCCCTCTCGCTCCGGGATGACCCTCGGCGCCCCCTCTCCCTGCCAGTCCCGCGGCCCCAGGCGGGCGCTCCCTCGGGGGCGGCCGCACTCGTGGCTCGTCCGCCCGCGGGGGCTGCAGGCGGACCCCGCGACCCGCCTGCGGTTACGTAACGGCGGTGCCGGCCGGCGCCTCCCCCCGCGCTCAGACCTACCTGGGGCTGCGCCCGGCGCCTCGCCGGCCGGCCAGCCAGCAAGGGAGAAGCCCCCGGGTTCCTCCTGCCGAGCAGTGGCAGCGGGCGGGAGTCGCGGTGGGATCTGGAACAAAGGCGGCACGGCACGGGGCGCCTTGAGCCGGGCTATTGTTTACAAGCCAGCGGCCACCTTTCTTCCCCTTCCTCCCGCCGGCACCCGGTGACTAAGGACTCGGGTCCCGGCCGCGGCTTCCTCCTCCCCCCCGACCCCTCTGCGCCCGGGGGGGATCTCCCGGTTCTCCTCCCCCAGGGGTCGACCATGCAGTCGGGGCACCGGGGGAAGTGGGCAGGGCAGGGCCGGCCAGGACCCGCGCCCCCTCCGCCCGCTCCCCTCGTTGTCAGCCGGGATCAGCTGATCGCAGGGAACTTCGGGGTTATTTTCTCAGCGCGGAGACGGGAAGGCGGCGAGCTGAAGGCGGGGCGGCGCTGGCACGCCGGGAGCTGTAGTCTGGGACTGCACCGCCCCGGACTCGCTGCGCCGGCCGGGACGTGCGGTGACCGTGGCGGGCAGGTGCGGTGCCGCGGCCCTAGCGGTGACGCGGAGGATTTCTGTTCCCTTCGTTTTGTTTTCGCCCCACTGTCTCACACACGCCTGGGCTCCCCAAGGAGCTGTGCCGGAGGAGTGTAAACAGCCCCCAGCAGGGTTTGAAGGGATGAAATTCGTAGTGAAGCTCTTTCCTCCCGCTGCCTGGAGAACAACGAGGCCGCAGCTCCCACGCCTCCGAATCTGGCAAATGAATGGATCACGGTGGCTACCTGAGAAGAGAGCACTTGGCGCCCAAATCTCAGCTGCCACTCATAGGTTTAAACGAAGTCTCGCCAAGGAGAGCCACTGGTCACTGTCATTGCAGCCTTTGGGGTTTCTCTCACGTCTGTAGCTTCAACCTATGGGTAAACATCATTTATATAGCTAAAAGAGACTGCAGGTCCAAAATAGAGGCACACACCTGCCAAGAAATGGCAGATCCCCTGTCACAAATTGGAGCCATAGGAATGGGAGGTGAACGCCAGACAGAGATGGTCAAAGAAACCACTCGGTGAGGAAGGACCTTGGCCTGTAGTGGCTCCAACCCCATATTGGCTCATGGGGTGCTACAAGAAAATAGAGAATTACTTTTCATTGGCTGATTTAGATAATATGCAAAAATATTTTTGTTGTAGCATGGCCAGTGCACAGGCAGTTTCTCTTCTAAAGTAACAAGAGTTTTCAGCTGGATGTTTGGATCAAATGCTAGCGGTTACTTCACCAGAGGAGGTACACACACTTTTTTCTTTCAGTGGACATTGCATGTTGATAACCACTAATAGTCAGCTATAAGGTGCCCCATCCTTTGGTCCCCTGCTTCAGTTTTAGACAAACAGTTTCAAAAGGGAGCTAAATTACAAAAACTGGATATCCATGTAGAAGGCACTGATTGCAAGTTTACCTTTGAAGTATCATCATTTCACAAAACTGAGTCAACAGGTCCAATTACTGTGAAAATGAGGCATCAATGAATTTTCTAACACAAGGAGTGACTGAGGCCCTCTCAGAATTAAAGACTATTGCTGAAGTACTTTCGTTATACTAGATTGTACTATATATTTGTATGGGCATATACATGATTTATTTATTTTATGCAGCTTAGTGGTGATGAATGACTGAAGACTGGAACAGTAACTCTTTTCCCTGTTCTCTTTCATGCTGTAACAATAATGTATTTTCACTTGGTATTTTGCATAAACGATTAATTTAAGAGATTGACAAAATAGACTGACATCTGTAAGAATAAAGTTTTGGTGATCCAAATGTCTTCAGACTGAAGAAATCCTGAATAATGAATATAACTAATACATATGAGGTAGAAACTTCTAAATCTCACTGTGCTATTCAGAGAAGCCAAGGAATGAGATCAATGAGTCTAGCATCTAAGGGATCTTCCTCTAAGTGCCTCTATTTAGACTGGTAATGTGATAGAGGGAGCAATTAAAGGATATGAGGAAGGGAAGAAAAAATGCACATAAATGTTTAGAATGCATAGTCTAGAAACAATGTGACCCCTGTACCCTGAGGTGCTGCCTAACATTTTTGGGATGATTTCTCATGCTTGAAATACAAGACAATTGGCAGACAAAAAGAGCACCTCTTAATTTTAACCTCAATATTAAAAGCCATGGAGTGCAATCTTCATGATTGGCTTGAGCACAAAATCCTGGAGTTTGCAGTGAGAACTGAAGAAAGTGAACTGTGATCAGTATCTGGAAAAGGGATCTCAGTTGCATAACTGAAAGGCAGAAAGATAATACAGACACTAGGGGTGGGCAATTCTAAAATCCCATAGCAGAAAGAGTAAAGACAGGAAAGTAGTTACATTTACTGGATGCTTCTGCTGCTATTCTTCCTTGATTAAGAAGGATACAGAAGGCTATGGTTGATTTGTGTAAGAAGAATAAATGCAAAATAGCCTATTTCTTTGGCTAAAAAAATAATGAATGTCTAGTTGAGCAAAGCCTTTGCAATGTTTCCTGTAAATAAAAACTTATTACAGCAGTACAAATCAGATTGGGATTCACATTTCTTTGTTAAGCTGAGCTGTTGTTGTCTGAGCTGTTGAGACAACAAGACAGAGAAGATTCTGAAAATTTTTGTTATGCCCTTTCTCTTTTTCTTGGTTTTCTTAGGTACGCTTATAAATGATTTTAAATATTAACAGTAGTCAGTATTGTGGTCACTAAATTTGTATTAGTTTGAGGGAGATATGCCAGCTCTTTAGAATAAGTTGTAATTAATAGAAAGTAAAAATGCTGTTTCTTGTGGGAGAAAAAAATTACATTCAAACTTGAAGTATTTCTTGAAGTATCTCTTATTGCTAAAATATTTACACTTAGACATCATGTAAAGCACAGTGATGAACAGGACCTTAGTTCCAACACAGTTGTTGGCTGTTCAGTAGCACATATGACATCAGCCAGATAGTTTTAATCTGCTTTGTATTGAAGAAATCATTCTACAGGTGGAGATTTTGTCATTGGACCCTTGTTTTTTGAGCACTTTTCCTTAAACAATGGAAAATACAACACATTTTTTCTCTAGTTAATCCAACACTTTTTAAGCAGATTTATGCACGTGCTCATTTTGTGGTCTACCTCATAATCATCTGTAAGGTCAAATTCCTCTCATTCATAGTCACTTCCTCTTTCCACTTGCAACTCCTTGCCACCAGTGGCGTAACTACAGCAATTACTGTCTTGCATGTCGTGTTGAAAATTGTCTCTTAATGTAGTTTAAATGCTGAAAGTAGGTCAAAGAAACTACCAGTTGAAGACCATGGCTAGGCCCAACAGCACAGCGGCATCTTTCTGATGAGCATACAGCTGCCTAAGGCACGCTCTTTTTGCTGTGTAAATCCTTAGGTCTTTTACAGCACACAGAACCTTCCATGAAAGCCAGTTATATCCTGGGGTGCATCCCAAACAATGCGGGGGGGGGGGGGATTCTCTGCCTGCAGTACAGCCCGTCCCGACCACCGTCACGGGCGGGTCGCAGCTCAGCCTGGCCTGGCTGCCTGGCTGAGGGGGTCATGACGGCTGGGTCAAGACGGGCAAGGCTCCGTGCCACCCACAGCCGGGAGCTTGCCGGGGCCTTTCCAAGGCCTCCAGCCCGCCCTAGCCCCGACCGGCGGCACTTGACCCGACATGGCGGAGCTCCGAGCCGGGTCACGGCCCCGCGCCGCCCCGCGCACTGAAGATGGCGGCAGCGCGCATGCCCCTGGGCTGCCCCGGCGCTTCTGCCCGCCGCCGCTCTATGGTCAGCCGCGGTACTGCCTGGGCACGAGCGGGGGCGCTCTGGCGCGGCCGCGTCTGTGGCGGCGCGGCGCGGTGCACGCCGGGCCGCTGGCGGAAGAGGCGGGTCACATGACCCCGCGCGGCGCGGCGGCAGCGGCTCGGCGCGGTGTGTTCGCGGCCTAGCGGGGCCTCAGCCGGCCCAACGCCTCCCCCGCGCCATCCCCGCCCCGCTCCGCAGCCGACGGGTGAGAACCGAGGGGCTGCGGGGGAAAGGGGGAGGCAGGGAAGGGAGGGCGCGAGGCGGTGGTTTCTCGGCCGCCCGCTGGGCGGAGGCACGGCCGGGACCGGGCCGAGGCCACTGGGCCGCGGCGGGCGCTCGCTCGGGAGGCGGCTCGGGCCTGGACGGGGCGTGGAACGGGCGAGCGGCCTCGGGGCGGTGCTCGCGAGGCTCAGCGCTTCCTCTCCCGCTGAGACGCGTGGGAGTCCATTCCGCCGGCCACGGCGGGAGGTTCGGGAGCGGCCCTGCGGGAGGCGAGGGGAGCCCGTCGCACGTCCGGGACCAGGAACTGCGCGGAGCTTTGCTGGCGCCCGACGCTGTTCCCCGGGCCCGGCCGCCTTGGACTGTGGGTGGGATTTTTACTTTAGCACGTCGGGGAAACCGATCACGCTAGGAAACGCGATATATTGCGACAAAGAAGTTATTGTCCTTAGTGTGGATTGGCATGGTCATCTTTAAACACGTGTTAGCAGGTCGTGCGTACAATAGTCAAGAGTGATTCATCCGTGTCAGGAGCCGTTGTGATGTGCACACGGCATGTTTTTCTCATGATGTCTTTTTCCGTTAAAGAAAAATACCTTTGTCTGCCTGAAGGAGAATTTTTTGTTTCAACACAGGGACTATCCTGAAGACAACTAATGGTTTTATTGTTTCTTTTTTTAAGGTCGCTAACGGCCTAAGAGAAACTCTCAAAAGTTTTATATTTCTTAGCCCATTCAGACTGAAATACACACATACACTGAATTTTAGTCCTTTTTTTGTGTGTGGCAGGAAAGCATTATTTCAGATATTTTATCAGCATTTATGGGGTGAGTTCAGAACAAATTAAAAGGAAGAATAGGAGAGTTTCATACTTTCCTTGTTTAGGAGTGGCATTGATCAGAGAGCTTTGTGTTTACTTGTTTCTCTGCCTCTGAGTGCTCATTCATGTAAGTGCTGTAATGCCACAGCGGTGTTTCTGGTTTGGGAAGAGTCAATAGCCGGGTTAGAATGCAAAGTCACTTACTTCACTAACCAGGGCTTTATATGGGTGCAGAGGCACAGAATTAGGAATTAAATCAAGTATCTTAAAATTCTGATGACACACTTAATGGACCTCTACTTAAAGGGCTTTTGGACTGAGGCTGGTGAACACATTGCTTTTTGTGTTGCTATATAATAACAGTGGGATGCAGCTATTCCGCAGCAATTACTAAACACTTTCTAGATCACCTCTGAAAAACAAGTTAGAGCAAATACTACTATTTTTGTTCTTAGCTTAGGAAATCTATAATATATTTTATCTCTCTCCGTGTCTGTTGTGTTTAACATTTAAATCTTGCTTCACTTGCAGGCCATTTTGGAGAGAACTATAGGGGTCTGAGAAAGCGGTCATTTTCACTGAGGAAACCAGTTGGCTTGGAACAGAAGATTTTTCTTTTAGGGAGCTTTTTTTGGATGACAGGTAGTAATATAAACAGTACTTTTGTTGGGTGACAAGCTAGGAGGCTGCTTTTATAATGGAATGGCTTAAATATCCACCCATCGTGTGGGGACCAGCACACAAACCTGTGTGATAGTACAGACTTTAACAGACGGGTTTGTTGCATATGTTTTCTTCAGGCTGCACAGCTGTTTTTTGCAAGTTATTCTAGACTAAGGGTACAGATTTTTTGTGGTGCAGAAATGTTTTGGGAAAATATTGAAAGGAAGTTAAAATTAGATAAAACGGAATCAAACTAGATCAGCCATAGTGTCACTGTTGCTATGACACCTCATGTATGTATTCCTAAAAGACATGAAGTTTGTGCAATACGACTTGAGGGGTTTTGCAGTCAATTTTAGCTTTGTTTGGTGTAGCAGTAGTAAGTATTACAACTGGTTGCTCCATGGGGAACCTGAGTGCTTTGAAATTGGTTAAAATGTTTTGCAAGTTTCTAAATAAAGTTTCTGATGTGTAAACAGAGATACTAATATTGATCCTGTAACAGTAGTAGAATTATGATGCTGCCCTGAATATACGATGGAATTGCCAATTTAAAATACATTCGTTACCAGCAATTTTTATAGAGTTTACGTTCTGCTTATGGCATATCTCTTCACCCCTATTAAAAAAATGGGGTCAGTAAAACAGAAGGTTAAAAGAATACTATTTAAAAAGAAATTACTGCATTAACAGTGCTGTCAGACAGTACAATCTCAGTCCCCTCTTATTGGGACTTCTAGGAGTCAGAGATGATAAAGAAAGAGCAGGGCAGCAGTGTCTCGGTGATGTTGACTCTTGTTTCATAGTAGTTTTGAGTTCTGTGTGGACTCAGACACTTGATTCCAGCCCTAAGGCAAGCTCTCTGCGTTTGCTCAGCTGTAAATCAGAGCCAGCATGCGCCTAGTGGACAGAGCTCCCTCCCAGCAGGGATCTCACCATGACAGGATTAACCAGTCTCAGTGGATTTTACCAAACCTTAGAACCTATGGATATATCCCTGTACTCTCTCTTTTCAGGAGATTGGTGCAGATTGCTCTGCATGTTGCTTGGTTCCACCAGGACTAAAGTCAGAAGTGCAGTGTAGAAAGCAGCTGAGTTCCTTCTGGGCCAAAGTTGAACCTGGAATATTATAGCTGTGTTTATGTTGCACTTGCCTTAGTAGCTCAGGCTGTTTTTGAGCTGGGTCTGCATAGAGTAAACTTAGGTGTTTTACCATCCATTATATAATTAATCTGCAGCTTAGAGACATGGCCCAAGGCTAATAAGGTATTCACCTACGTTACTGTGTTCACTTGGATCAAGGGTGTGCTCTTGAAGGAAATCTCACAGTCATCATCACTTAAGTCATCACATGTCATATTGGCTTGTGCTATTCCAGTGGATAAGCTGGATTCCTTTTGGATGAAAATATATTTAAAAATGCACTTGTACCTACAAACTGGCATTTATTTTAGTGGGGTGAGCCTCCCCAAAACATGTAGTGTAGACATTAGGGTCTTAATTTCCATTGGTTTTGTTTAACAGACTTGTTCCTATTGTATGGCTTGCTGGCATAGGCACAGCCTAAACTGACTGCACTTTGAGTCTGAGACCTGACATAAATCCATCATTCTGTGAGGTAAAGATACTGTTTTTTCAGTATTTTGAGTGCTATCAGGCCAGATGATCACTGCTTTTCCTGTATTTTTTGACTGCTGTAACATTCATACAGGTTAAGCTCTTGCTTAGAGAGCTGCTAGTTAACCTGCAGCTATCAAGAATGCTGCTTACATTCAGTTTCACTAGAGGCAATACTTCCATAAGTCTGCTGAGGTTTTAAAAATATGTCAGGACTGTTTAGTTTCTTACTTAGACATTTGAATAAATTGGGGAAGTTGGTTGATCACTGTACATTCCTGAGATCTCAGTAAATGCATCAGAAATTGATCACTGAACTGTACTGGCAAGGTAGGAGGACAGTCTGCAGAGAAGTTCAAGGTGCTGTTCCTGAGATGTCTGCAAGTGTATTCTACATAGATTCAGCTTAGCATCTCCTAAATTTTCATACCTAACCTTTGATTTGTAGTTGCTTAGAAATTTGATGCAGAGCTCCGCTGACTGTTAAAAGTGTGTCTATGTATTTGGTGTATTGTCTAGCTCCTGACAGAAAAGAATGTGTTGTGCAGTTCCCTTCATTGTAGCATCTTGGGTGCATCTTCCTCCCTTGTCCAGATCTCTCACTTCTCCAGTGAGCAGTTTCACTCCTGGTATCTTGATCCTCACAGCTTTCATAACGGAAACAGAATTAAACTGTTCTCTCTGCTGCTTTCACATTAGCAGTTACACAGAGTAGTGAGAAGGAGACCAAGGCTTTCCTTAGTTCTGGTTTTGATCTTAAATGCCACAGGCAGCAGAGTTGCTAGGATTGGTCCCTGTAAGAATTAAGTCAGAAACAGGGCAGCTTTCTAGCTGCTGTGAAAATAATGGTACAAATATGGGGGGTGAGGGGAGAAAGAAGGGAGTGCTTTGAAATGAACTGTTGAAGTCCTGTGTGTAACAGTGTGTTCCACATCATCTGCTTGAAAGATTGAAAGACTTAAGTTTGTTCTCTTCTTACTTCCTTTTATGCAGCAACAGTTACTTTGTTGACTGCCAAATCTTTGGTTTTTAAATTTAAATTGTAAAAAAACCCCACCAAACAGTTCCTTCTCTGTGCATATTTAACATCCACTGGCTATGATATGTTTCAGCGTCTTTTAATTCAAAGAACGGATGCAGTTCTTAGTCCCCAGGCTTTTTTTGTTGGCATCTCGAAAATGATGGCTCAGATAAAGTTTATCAGAGCGAGAGAAGGGATTGCACCTACAGACAGCCTGGAAAATTACTTCCCCAGTTATTCTTATATATTTTACAGACCACATGTTAACATCGTGTGGACCTCTAATGGTGCAACTCTGTTGTAGCCTGTTTAGAACCATTTCAGACCCAGTAGCTTATTGTTTGTACCATCTGCCCCAAAACAGCTTTGAGTTTTATCCAGTTGTTTATCAGCTTGAAATGTAGGTAAGAACTGGGAGCCTTGAAGATCTTAATTTTGTAGGTTTCTGTTGGTTATTTTTTTGCGTGTGTGAAAGTTTCTGCCATCTTAGACCTTGTGTCACAGGAGTGTTCGTTGTTTTGCCTGGTGATATATTGATAAATGCCCTTAGGGGTCAATGAATGCCCTCATCACATACCTCGTGTCATTGATGTAGTTGTAAATGTTTCCTTAGATGAATTATGTGATAGGGTTATATATGTATTCTTAGACCAGAATAAGTAAGTTCTGGTGTTAGAAAGTATTACCAAATACATCTGGGTTTCTCTTCCATCCTTTTCAGTCTGCTATATGCATTTATCTCTCATAGTTGTTTCCAGAATCTGAGGAAGTAAAGTTTTTCTGTGTGGTTGTTATTAGAATTTTTTGTATCTTTCAGATGTACATGCTGTTATGGTAGAGTACTGATACTGTCTTTTACTTCTGCTATTTAAGACTAATGGCTTGCTCTTGAACAAGTATGGAAGGTACATCTGTCTCCAGCAAAGCTTGTTTTCCATTCCCTGTGTGTTCAGTGCCATTGTGTTCCTGGCTTGAAGAAAGCATGTTACAGTCTACAATTCTGTTGCATGTATCAGAATTTTGCTTAACATAACTGTTTCTCTAGACAGCCTTGCTTCAGTTTTGACTCATGGTTGCCTGTTTGGAAAGCAGTTGCAGTGCAGATCTGATACTGTAGGTTGTAAGGCAGTCTGTAGAGTCCAATGAGAAATGCAAACGTTTCTGCCGACAGCTTACTGGGTTCTTGTCACTTGTGATACTGTGTCTTCATGATTCATATCCACATGATCCACTGTGTGTGAACTTCTCCAGTGCTTCCTCACTGCAGTGTGAATGTAGGTGTATGCTCAGTAGTAATATTGTGACCAGTTTTGGTTTTTTTAGAACTGAGGGCCAGCCTTCCGTGAAGACTTGACTGCGTAAGGTTACTGAAACAATACTGGAAGCAAGAATGCATGCCTTAGTTGTAGTAAGGGTGATCTTGAGTGTTTTATGACTGGGTGGTCTCTGTTTCAGGGTCAGTAGTATGCATGTAAAATATAATCTGAATAGAAAATGGTGTTTGCAATTATCTTTACTCTCTATGGGAGCATGTTGACCCTCAGCTCGTGGGCTAATGTCCAAGTTGTGCTCTAGGAGATTTGTGGACTGGGAAGTTAAAAATAGATCACAGAACCCTCTTTCAGGCTTTTAACTCTCTTTCTGCTGGGATTTGAGAATCTCCCCAATGTCATCTTAAATACAACTCCCCTTAGTGCTGAGCATTGCAAATGTCCCACTTCATTCTGATGTCTACAGTTGTATTGTGTGTGATCATTTCTTGTACAACAGAACTACTTGCTTTATTGAAAATGTGTTACAAGATCAGTTTTGCTTTCTAATACTGCAAAGATAGCTTTATTTTAAAGAAACTGTACAAACTGTTAAATGCTCTTATTGGTATGAGGAGTCAGATACAGCTTTGTTTTTCACTTCATTCTGAAACACTTCTTTAGAAGTGCTATTTTTAATTGAGAAAGAAGACTTCTACTGCATCTCTAACATAGTGAATAGCTGGGGGAAAAAAAGTTGAAAAAATTAGTTTTAGTTTGTAATTGAATGTCCATATAAAAATTTTAAATAATTATAGACATTTACCACTTCACTGCTTTTGTAATTCGCATTTGGGAACTGACTAGTTCAAGTTTCCTTTTCTGTCTTTTTTACAGATTGTGACTGCAAGAATGTCTTTTCCACCTCATTTGAATCGCCCTCCTATGGGAATCCCAACGCTTCCCCCTGGGATCCCACCTCCACAGTTTCCTGGTTTTCCTCCGCCTGTACCTCCTGGTAAGTTATATTAATATATGGAAGTATTGTAGAATTAAATTTCTTTATATTATTCTGAATTCCTTTAAAAGTCAGTAACGTTTGTAAATAATATATCGTGGTAACTCTGATTTGTGTACATTGCAGTTGAGTTTCTAGTTTTCCCACAGATCATGTCATGTGAGCAAGCTCCTTTTGGTCTACCAAAAACAGTTTACTTTTGACCGGAAATGAAACACTGACTTTTCTTGAGCCTTTATTCAAGACTGAAGCTGAGTGACAATTTCTGTTTATATTAGGTGTTCCAAAGCTACTGTTTTGACAATAATCCACTGTAATAGCCTTTGGAAACTCTTGGGTTCGCTGAGTGTGTGAAAATAGAGGAGTAACTTTCAGAGAAGGTTCAACTTGTTTAGTTGTTTTTCTCCATTTTAATGTCCCACTTTCTTTTTTGTTTCTTAAATTCTTTCCCCTAAATGTCTTGCAAATTTACAGTTAGCCTTATAATTTCTTCTGATCTTCCCAAAATTATTCCTCCCTTTTTCTTTGTTCATCTGTAAGATCAGCCTCTGTTTTTTGAGTTGAGACTAACTGTCTGGAACAGCTTGCTTTCTGTGCATTGTGAGTATACATAATGATGACTTGAGGGAGGAGACCATAGAGCAAGTGGGAGAGGGGAAAGCATCAGAGAATTAACTCTTCAGAATTCATCATAAGAGCTGCAGAAAATAACTCCTGTCTTTTCTGTATTGTCTTAAACTGTTGTACAGGAGTGTTTTATAGACAATAGAGGCATTCAAAAAACAGGTGGTTGAACTACAAAAAGATTTCTGCACATCATTTATCAGACTAATCTTGCATTAATTTTTCAAAACATTTTTCTTGAAAACTATGAGATGTTACCTATTTTCTGATAATGGCAGAGTTCTTGCTTAGGTAGCATCCTGCCATCAGAAATTTCAGGTTGAATTTTAAAATCATACATCTTATTTTTCCTAGCTCCAGTTTGTGTATACTAGTGTATAAAACACCAGATCCTTAAAAAAAATCTTTCTGAAATATATTTTGAAATGCTTGTTATAATTTTTGGCTCTGAACATTTTGCTTCTTAGCATGTGTGACAAAGATCTTTTTGTTCTCTTGTGCTTAAATAGTCTCATTTTAGTATTAGGAATCTAAATAGTATGTAGAGTGGAGAAGACTGGTATAAGGTGAGAATAAAACTTCTGTCTGCATAAGAGAAACATGATTTGCTTGCCTGTGCAGACAACATATTGTGACTTGTAGAGGGAGGATATGGATCTCACTTCTTAGTATAAGCACATCGGTAGAACTGAAAATGCCACAGAGATTTTATGAAATCTGCTCTGAATTTAGTCCATATGTAAGATCACAATTTTAGTGACCTAAAATATTATCTTTAGCTAGCTGTTTGGTCAAAAATTAGTGTCTCATTTACCTCATCCTGTAATTTTTTGATGAGTTGCAGTTGGAGTAGTTTGCTTGCATAATAATGAAGTTAGGAAAGGTGATTTGCTTTGCTTAAAATTACAGTTGCTAAAAACAGGAAGTTTTAACATTTCCCAATATCAGTGTGGAAGATTTGATAAGGAGGTGATTCTGATAAATCTCTGAAGATTACTGGATACCACTAAGGTGTAAAAACCCCCATTTTGCATGCCAGAAATGCTGAAGTAGGTCAGACCTGCAGTCCACATAGGCTGATGCATTGTCTGGGCAGTGGGACTAGAAGGCAGTATTTAGGGTGGGTATGTATCCCTGTCTGCTTTCTGAGTCTTTTGCTTCATACACTGGCAGTGTTAAGGATCTTAGAGTATGATCTGGTTGTTCTTTGTATTTTTCTGGACCTGTCATTTATGAACATTTTGGAATTTTTTACTCTGTTCATCTCTGTCACCTCTTAAACCAAATTTTAAAAGTTCATTAACTGCACTGTGTAAAGTGGTACTCTCTTACTCCTAAGTCTGTCTTTAAACTCGCTGCCTACTCAGTGTCTCCCTCCTTCCCTAGTTCTGATGTGTGAGTCAGGTGAGGTGAGTTTAGTGGTTCTGTACACCTCAGCCACGTTCCATGCCTTGCAAACCTCCACACTTGAAGAGTCTCAGAGTGTGCAGCCTTTCTTAGTAAAGCAGCTCCTTCACCAGTGAAGTCGTGAAGGTGTTGTTCTGTGAGGCTGGGCAGCCTTGGGTTGCAGAGACCAGGTGTGTAGGCCTTAGTCAAAACTGTAGGTGCACCAAGCTTTTATGTAACAGCTAAGTAATGCCTTTATGGTCGTTATGTTTCCTGATGATGCCAAATATTTCAGTGGATTTTTGTGGCTTCCACTGACATTGGGCAGATAATTCTGTGAAACTATCAGTGATAACACAAGTGTGTTTGCTGAGCTATAACTTTAAAAGCCATTGTGATAATTAATATAATTATAGGGCTGCACAGTCTTGCTTGGGAGTAGTTGCTACAGCCTGTGAGATGCTGTGGTGTATTAAATCAGAGAACATGGGAGAGCAATACAGTTTTGATTGTCTAAATGATTTGGTGGAATGAGAGGTAGTATGATCTTAATATGAAGGGACCAAAGAAGAGAATTGAGAGCTGGAGAAAATAAAAACATAAATAAAGCAAAACCAGAGTGGATGAGGAAAAACTTGGAAAGGATGTCTGAGGAGAAGTGTTTTAAGACTAAACACTGGAGAAAGTGGGGTAACATTAGGTCTGGGGGCAGTAGGTTGCAGAAGTTTGTTCAGGATTTTCTGAATACAAAAGGGAAGGATTGAGAGGGGAAAAACAATGAAGTCTCTAGAATGGAAAAAAAAAAGGAGATGCAGGATTCCTGTGAAGAACATGAGATTGACCCCGCTGTTCTCAAGTCTCAATGTGTGTACTGACCAACAAGTAGTTTTGATGAAATCCATTCACTTAATATACTTAACCTCTAAGTTGGCTTGTAAAGATAAAGAGCCTTTCTTATGATCAGATATTGGCTCCTGAAAGTGCTTAAAGCTGCCAGTGAATTTGGTTGTGTAAAAGAGGTATTGCATGGTTTCATCTGATTAAATAATAATTTAAAATATTATTTAATATTAATTAATATTATTGAAATTCTATATTGTTCTAAATTAGATGTTGGAGACTGACAAGTGAAGTATTCACCAGCTTCTCAATAGAGGTTTTTTATGCTGCCTTTATTAAGCTATTCCATAAATAGTGGCATGAAGCCTACTGCCATTCTCTACAGGACCTCATCCCTAAAGCCATGTGCAAAAACCATTGTGCTGTGGGAATTCCGTAAGCTGGGAACAAGATCATCTGTAGGGTAACAGCTGCCTTTGCTCTCAGGCATTCCCTGCCTCATTCATCACCCCACTGTCTTCTAGAACAATATTGTGGCTTGAATATGCTCTGAAAATAGATTTGTGTGTGACAAAGTTGAAATGGTTATACAAGAAAGTGACCAGGATGCTTATGGTATGTTTTATATACTTCCTTGGAATGCTTGAGGAATTACTGGTAATCAGTACTGTGAAATTCTTACACGACCAAAATTGCTGTTTAGTTTGAAAATCATGTATGCATTGATTCCATTTGTATTCATCAGTTCTCAACAGGGCAGACTAATATTATTGTGTTGTCTTTCTCAGGGACCCCTATGATTCCTGTACCGATGGGCATCATGGCTCCTGCTCCAACTGTAAGTATTACAGTAGGGATAAGATTATAGCCAAATAAAATTGAGAGTAAAACTTAATATATGTCAACAGTGTTTTAGTTTTGCTCTATTCTATCAGAATTCTACTATGAAAGGAGATGCTTCATTTTAAATGCAACTATAATGCAAATGTTATGCTAGTTTCTCACCTAGACAAAGTTTGAAGTAATGTCTGGAGACAGCAGCTGCAGAGGTGAAGCAATTCTCTCAAATACAGTGCAGAATACAGTGAAAGGCTTTATCTTTGGTTCATGTGTGCTCTTCCTGTGCAGTACAGTTACATCAGGGAGATTCCAGGTCTTTTACTCTGGAGTTTGGTAGCCATGACATAGTACCCTGGAGGCATTACCTCATCTAGGTTTAAAAAGGCATCACGCAGCACTGCTAGGTTGTCCAAAAACATGTGATTTGACAAGCTTGCAGATAAGCTTGCTGTCTCCATGTTGCAGGAAAAGGAATAATTGCTTCTAATATCCATCTCTGGAAATGCAAATAAAAGGTTTCTTTGTCTATCTTACAAATTTCAAGTTGGAAGGGAGGTTTATGATTTTTGGGTGGAAAAAAATGCGCTTTAAATATAAACGTTACTTCTTGACTTCAAAGTAAGTTACCATTTGTGTGATTTTGCAGAAGTGAAATCTCCGCAAAATACAGTATTTTTGGATAGCTTGTATTTTCTCTTGCTGGAGGGTATGTTCATGGTAACCAGTGTGTTTAAGACAGAGAGACTGAAACAAATTTATTACTAATTTTTGTGATTAGACTAACTTTTAGTAAGTGACACTTTAAGAAAGGTGTTCTGAAAAGAGACTATAGGTGAAAGAAGTGTAGCAAAATGGAGCAGAGGATCCTGCCTGTCTTTCTACAGTTAATTTACAGATGTTTGCTCCTTTACCTAAGGAGGCTTTGTGTTGTCTGTTTATTAAGTGAAGCAGTAGTGTTTATTCACTGTATAAAAGCTTTAAGATCATGTGTCATTTGTCCATTGAAGCCTTTGAGCCAAAGTTACTTTTCTTATTCACAGCTTGGTTTTTACACTATTAGTTAAGGTAATTCAACTTCCAGTGACTCAAATGTTGCAAACTTGTTATTTCTAGGAGAAATAATAACATTAGTGTGTTACTGTATGCTCACATTGAGACCTCCATTGGCTGTATTCAGTTATCTTTTGTTATCTTCCTTTGCCAGAAAATAGCCATCTTTTTTTGTGTTGTAGAAAGTATTAAAGCCTGAACTGCTTATTGGTGTCTTACTCCATAAGCCTAACTGAGGTTCGTATAAAAATTCAAATTTGAAATAAGTGTGCATCCTTAAGTCTCATGTCTTATTAATTAAAAAAAAAACAACAAACCAGTCCAATGCTTTATTTTACAACTTCTCCTCCTCTTTATAGGTGTTAGTTCCTACCACAGTGTCTATGGTTGGAAAACATTTGGGAGTCAGAAAAGATCATCCTGGCTTAAAGAACAAAGAAAATGATGAAAACTGCGGTCCCACTACTACTGTTTTTGTAGGCAACATTTCAGAGAAGGCCTCAGACATGCTCATACGGCAGCTTCTAGCAGTAAGTACAGCAGACTGCTTGTTTAATTTCCTCCCTGGCTGATGAATAAAGGACCCATAAGCAGTGTATTGAAACTTAAAGCAGAGCTATTCCCACTCACTGAAATAGCAGCCCACTATGCCTGAATCCAATAATGGAGAATATAGCTTTTTTACACTAGATGTCTGTGAATATAGGCATCTTTTATTTTTAGTAGAGTTTAATTTTATAATATTTCGCAAAAAGTGGTCACATTTTTGTAACGTTTTGAATATAATAATTAATGATAGTTCTCTTAATTGCAGAAATGTGGTTTGGTTTTGAGTTGGAAGAGAGTGCAAGGGGCATCTGGAAAACTTCAAGGTAACTGTTCGTGCCTTTCAAAATCTCTATATATACTCTTTATTATATCCAGTTTTATTAGCTGGCAGCATTTTAATATTGTGACACATTGCACACATTCTTGAACATTTTACGTTTTAAGATGCTGTAATATGATAGCTGCAAAATGCTTTTTAGTAAAGGGCTAGTATTTTCTGGAATTGAGAATAAAATAATATAATTGAGCATGGTTAAATGGAAAGATGTCTTGGGAGCCTAGTTTGCTTACCTTTCTTTTCTGAAACTGAATGATTTTATAGGCTATTCCTGAGAAAGCTTTGCCAGTTTGGACTTAGCCCCCAGAGGAAGATAGTATTCTAACACTTTTACAAGTCACTTCCAATAATATGTATTATTCTTCTCTATGAAGGAGGTTTTCCTGATGTAAAAGATATCCTTCCTGTTGTCAAGTTGAACTGATTTAATTTTTTTGACCTTTCCAAAGTGACTGCAGGATATTTTTTTCCTGTGTTTTTGTATCTTGCTAGTTTTGTGGGGTTTTTTTCCTTTTAAGGATGTAGTTCAGTTCCTTCAGCTTTTTTATATCTCACACTTTTTTTATTTTGCTGTCAAAAATGTTTTTTTCTCATTTAACACTTTTATATAACTGTTGTGAAGAACCTAGTTTGAAATATTTGAAAGTTTGAAACCCTTCCCTCTAGTTTAACAATGAGCTGTTGATTGATGCCCTTGGTCATCAGACAATTGCAAATCCACCTGAGATGTTGTCATATAGACTGCATTTCTTAGTTAAGACAGATATGTCAAAAGCTTTACAAACACAGTCATAGAGTAGTTGAGTTGGAAGGGACCTTTCAAAGTTCCTCAACCCAACCCCCTTTGAAGGGCATGAACATCTTCAATTAGATCAGGTTGTTCAGACCCCCATCAAACCTGACCATGGAAGTTTCCAGGGATGGGACAGCTACAATGTGTGTACTGGTTCCATCTTATTTATTGGACTGTAAATTATATCAAAGGTGAGTCCAGTGAGTGAACTTTGAGTTTTTATGATGTGTATTCTTGGCTTTGTAAAAACAAGTGCCTGTGTTCCAAGTCTATTGATTTAAAACACATTTTTAAACAAAGTAAATTAATTGAAGAGCTTTAATGTCTTTACTTCTCATTTCAATCATCTGTTTCAGCCTTTGGATTTTGTGAGTACAAAGAGCCAGATTCTACCCTACGAGCACTGAGACTACTCCATGACCTCCAGATTGGAGAGAAGAAGCTGCTGGTCAAAGTTGATGCAAAGACAAAGGCTCAGCTAGATGAATGGAAAGCAAAGAAAAAGGCATCTAATGGGGTATGTATATGATGTGTGATTTGCATTCTTTTAGTAGAATGTCAGTGTAACGTTACTGTCTAGATCAGATTCTGACCATGTCTCTGTTTCTACTTCTTTCTGTGTCTTTTATTCATTTTAGGATTTTCCCTGAATCACATTAGTGAGTCTGAAGATAAGTTGAAAGGTAGAGAGGTGTCAGCTCTTAATTCCATAGTGTTTGAATGTACCTGCAAACTACAGCTACATTTTCAGAATCAATTCTGTAATTTATTATGAAGTGTAGTAATAGGTGCTATATGTTTTGATTCTGTTGCTTCATTCTGTTGCTTCTGCTTTGTTTAAAAACTCTTGAAAGTGCTTAAGTCCTAGAAGAAGTTACTCTGTCAATCTGTAAATTTGCTGTCTGAAGGGAATTGAGGGTTCTTTCCCCCTGTACTGATGATCTTTTGGAACAAATAAATGAAAAGTAAAGAAGTACATCATTCAGTAGAAGAGACAGGTATCGGACAGTGGGCTGCTTTCAGACATTTAGTAGAGGGGAAAATTGCTTTTGTACTATCTCTAAAACTAGGGATCTGCTCTGGAATAATTGCAGATACTTGGTATGTTGAACCTTAATTGAGATGCAAAGATACTTAATTGACAAGTTTGCATTGAAATTAATGGTGTCTGTTTCTTTGCTGAAAGAAACTTCTGCTGTATTTCAACCCCAGTCAAATTGGGATTTGTCTCTTAACTCCTAAAGATTTGTATGTGCTTTGACATACCACTTAAAACCAATTTTTTTCTGTAAAATCAAAGTGAGAAGAGGCTCTATTTTAAAAAACTAAAAATTCTAATCATACTGTACCAAGTAAATTTTAAAAATTTCAGTTTGAAATTTTTCCTTAAATGTATGTAGACTACAGTGGAAACATAGATACTTTTATTTCATTTAACCAGAAGTAGAGGCATAATGATGACTTGAAGTTCTTGACGTATTTCTGACTGCATACCCTGTGTTTGGGATGCAATCCAATAGTTTAGTAAAGCAGAGTGTTAACTTGTGAGGTTTGAATGGAGTACTGTATGAGCTCTTAGCCTAGGTAAGGGCTTGATTGGACTGCTCTTTCATTCTGTACTTCCTTGTTTCATGTTTGCATCACCTGTGATACTGTGTTTCACAGCTGATGTTACAAACAAGCTTAAAGTATTTCTGGAGTTCTTGTACATCTCTCCTGAATTTTGTTTTCTGTGAGTTACAGTCAGTCTGGGGGGATTGATGGTAATACATCAGCGGGTACTGTGTGTGGCTTTGGTGAAGGCAAATGTATGGTAGAATGAGATTACCTCCATGGTTTTTGTTGGGTTTTATTGGATTTGCCTGGTTTTTTTTGCTCTTTTTTGTGGTGGTGCAAAGAAAGGCTGTGAATTGCTGTGGAGCATTGATGAAGTGCATTGTAATCAAACTGCTTGCAATTCCTTTCAAACCATCGTTGGTGTGCTGGTGCCACTTGGATCCAAAAGTTTGAAATTTTCTTGAATATTTTGAACTAAGAAATCAAACATATAAACTACAACACGATTTCATACAGAGACACACCAAGGAAACCTTTATCTTATTAGCTGCTCTCCCATATCACTTCTCCCTGGATCTCTTCAATTCCACCCCTGTCACCACCTTCTAGCTCTTTTCAGCCTGCTCCTCCTTGGCCTGGCAGCTTCTTCAGCTCCAACTGAATCCTCCCTTCCCCCTCATTCTTAGCTGCTGCTCCATCAGACCCTTCCCTCCCCCTCACTCCACCCACCACCTATCGTTTGACGGGATACTCAGCTGGATTCTCAGGTGAGATTCCATTTTTCTAAAAGATTCAGGGGATCGAGAGGTGGGCTACCTTGCTTGGTGTGCACATCATCTTTCTATGCTTTCATGCAATATTTAGGGAAAGGCACTTCATTGTGTTCCTTTTCCTCCCCACAAGGTTGAATGGGGCAAAAAGATGAAGAACTGCAAAGTACTTGATCAACAGTAATTTTGAAAAGGGTTTGTTGTGCAAGGAATGTTTTCCCTAATGATGTTTCTTTAATGTAGTTCTCCAATTTGAAGTTGCAGCTTAGAAGTTTTAGGTAGGCATTCGTATTGCATGGCATTTAAGTAGGAGGATTGGAGGATCTGCTGTTGAAGTGACTTGAAGTTTGGAACATAAAAAGCAAAACTTTTGACCAAGAGCTGCACTATAGTGATTGCCTTTCTGGGAATATGTGGGTGCTCTCTCTTTCCCTGTCTATGCCTTAATCACCATTTTTCTGTTCTATTTTAGTATGTCATTTTATTATACAATCCTACACTTACTCTCTGCAGCCATTCCATAAAACTGTGCAATAAACTGTGGTATTACCAGTGTGAAAAGATCTGACTAATATAATGCAATTGATAATTATTTGTATTTGTAGGTGGTTTGGTTTTCATGTGGTGAGTTGTTTGGTTTTTTTGTTTGGTTTTTTTTTTAATGTTTTTTAAAAATTTGTTTGTTTGTTTGGGGTTTTGCTTTTTTGTAGTAAATACTGTAGGGGCATGAATGTGATAATGAAAGGTGAATTTCTGATAAAACAACTATTATGCTCAATTTGTTAAGTCTTGTTACTCTGCCATTTTTCCTTAGAACTCCAGACCAGAGACAACAAATGATGATGACGAAGCACTGGATGAGGAAACGAAGAGAAGAGATCAGATAATTAAAGGGGCCATTGAAGTCTTAATACGAGAATATTCCAGCGAGCTCAATGCCCCCTCCCAGGAATCTGACTCTCACCCCAGGAAGAAGAAAAAGGAAAAGAAGGAGGACGTATGTGTTTTGATTTTGGACAAAACAGATTTTTTTTTCTTCAACTCACCTTTATATAATGGCCAAACCTTGTGCAAATACTTTAAACCTAAACTTCTGATGAGAAAACAAATCAACAAGCGTTGATGTCAGCAGCAGTTCCTTTTTTTTTTTTCCTTTTTGAGCTGAAAGCTAGTCAGTTATAGAAACTATCCCTTCAGGATGGTTTAGGGATTTAAGCACATAAACTTCCTGGAACAACAGGTTTGGGCAGGACCGAACCAACCTTTCATCCCTCTGAAGGTGGAAATACTGAATTTAGTGCAGTTTAATCTGTATGTGCATATAGGGTTTTTCAGCTAAGAACTTAAAAAGCAACTGTAAAGAGTTCCTGCATACCATCCACTTCCAGTGAAAGATGCCAGGGTGCTATTGTAATGCCACAAATTTGGTAGTTTTTGACAAAATACTTCTCTCTGCTTCTAGAATGCATTCTTGTAGTGTGCCTTGATCCAACTGGTTGCAGCTGTCTGCCCATATGTGGAAGCACTTCATTAGTTGTGTATGTCCTTGAAGGGATCCTTCGGGGATGAAAGGCACATTGTAATCTTCCTGCCTTACAAAATCACTTTTAAACATGTCTCAATTTGGCTGGATTTGGTCAGCCAGCTTTTCTGTCTTGTGCAATGCGGTAAAAACCATGTTAAGCAGGAATGAATGTTCTGGTTTAGACCTGCTTCTGTGAATGACCTTTTTATGGATTGAAACAAAATGGAGAAGGGGGAACAAGGATAAGCAAACTCAGACTTAGCTTTTCCAGCAAAGTTTCTAACCATGGGAAAATGGGCTTTCCCACCTACCGTTCTGCACCTTATATGAAAGAGAATTGGAAAGAGATGAAAGAGATTGGAAAATTGTTTGACCAAGATTTTTACCCACTTAAGTCTTCTGCAAAGTACCTATTCCAAGGCAATGATGCAGTTTCAAATGCTTGTGGAGTTTAAATGTGGTGCAAGAAACATCTCCCTCAGGGAGCAAGTCTGTCTTCCCACAATGTTGTTAGTCATGGCCAACTTGAGGTATAAAAGTGCTGAGCTGAGAATTTCTTTTTCTTTCTTCTCCCTCCCTTTGGGAGAAGATGTCTTCTTTGATGACGATTTGCAAATGAGTCACTGTCTAATGCTATCAGCTGTATTTTTTTGTTGCAAGCACTGTTACAATGTGTATTGTCCTGTGGGTAAATATACATATATATGGCCATGAATAATGCCAGGTAGTTAAACATGGTAAGAGACCTTTGCAGTCATGAAGAGCTGGGTGCTGCATATGTCCCTGTGACAGAGCAATATTCTCTTAGCTCTGTGTTGTGTAGAACTTTACCAATCTGAGCCAGTCAAGTAGCCAAATGAGCTCTTTTAAAATATGCAGCACTTGTGGGTTGAAATTGCACCCCATCATCCTTCCCATACTGGGAAGGAAGACAAGAAACTTGGAAGTTGCCATCTTTGGCCTGTGTGGATAGAGGTGGGAGTGAAGAGATGGTACTAGCTTCTTGTTCTCTTGTCCATAAAGGAGAGGGGAGAGAGAGACTGTTGAGGGTGGGGGGGGAAGGGAAGGTGGATGCAGATATATTGTGGGGGCGGTGAGGGGAGGGTGTGGAAACTCACCAGCTTTGTGGCTGTTGTTCCCTGAAGGGCTTGGTGTGGAGATGACTCCTGCTGGTGTTAGCAGCAGAGGCTGTTAGTTCTTCTGGGTGAAGGCATGACTGCTGTGGGGGAGTTATAAATGTGTGCGGGGAGCTGAGAGTGAGTGGAATCTGGTTGTCAATTTCAAGCACGGGGAACCTCGCTAATTCGCACTAAGTATAAGAGCAGGTGCAATCTTCCAAATTCTGCGAATTAGCGAGTAAATAAGATCAAGACATACCCACTGCAAATATATGTATTTATTTTGGCAAGTGTAGCTTAGCCTTGTTTCTGATGCTACTATAGCGTACTAATATCCTGTAGTACACTTGTAATTCAGTGAAGTCTTACTAACATGAGACATCACTATGTGTTTTCAAGTAGTTCAGCAAAGGGAGAATTAGCGAGGTTCTTCTGTAACTTTGATGAATCGAAGAAATGAGGTCACAGCAATACAATATTGCTTTGTAGTACAAACATACAAAACATTGTTTTTCAGAGTAGTGTGCAATCAATTTTTAAAAAAAAAAATCTCCGTGGATTTTTCCGCAGATTTTCCGCAGATTTCCAGTGGCCCCACTGATACCTTATCCACTCATCACCAAGGTTCGTTTACATTGTAGGCTTTGACAATGACTATGTTTACTGCTAGTTGCCAGATTTGTGACTCTTGTCCATCTGATTTTTTTTTTTTTCCACTCATTAACATCAGACTGTCAGGTTTGGTACTGCAGAAGGACTTTATTTATCTCTTGCAAGACTGGTTGAAAACTTCTAACCTTCAGCTTTTCTCTTGTTCTCCTATGTCTGTACAGATGGCTGTTAATGCTTTTACTCCTGTCCCCCTTGTTTTTTAGGAGGATATAAATGCTATAGAAATGGAGGAAGACAAAAGAGACCTGATATCAAGAGAGATCAGTAAATTCAGAGACACACACAAGGTAGTATTCTTGTTTTTGCGCTTGATACAAATTAGGCTTTTTCAAAATCCAAAAAAACACTATAATAAAATTTAGCAGTACATTGCAATATCACTTAAAATTGTGTTTGTGTTAGGTTTAATATACATGTAGTTCTTTACAAGTCAGAAAAAGACAGTTGCCACGTTAAAGTGGCCCGTGACATCTTTATGCTAAGACTTTGATTGCTACTGAGTATTTTTCAGTCTTCTCACTTCAGCATGAATAAAGGCAGCTTAAGTTGCTACACATACATTAAATCAATATATTTATAAGTGAAGGCTAAACGGGGCTGCAGTATAAGACATACACTTGAGTGTGTTTCTCTAGGTAGATTTGTAACATTATCCAAGATTTTTGAAGAGATGAAACGTGAATTAAATTAAAGTCTTTTATTTTAATAGTTCTAAGTTAAGAGTGGGGGAAGATTAAAACTAGGTCAGTGGTTACCAGACTTACCAAACTTTAGATGCATGGAAGAACTGTAAATTCCCATAAAGCTAATCTATTCATTGACCCCCACCATTATGATAGAGATCATATGGTGACTAATGCAAGATGAAACTCACAGCTTGGAAAGTAACATGGAATAGGATGTAAGTATGAGTTTCTGTTTTTTATTATACTTATGGATGCCCCCTCAGAAAAATATGCAAAGGGGTAACTGGCTTGGAAATGTTTGTGCACATCAAGTCCCACCCCAGGGTCCCCACTTACAGAAGTTTCCACTAATGATAGTGCAAATGTGAATGTTTCTGCTTTGGAGAGTGGTACTTGCGGATCGGAGAGCACAGCTATGCATGTGATGTTCTTATTTTAATGTTTAGATTTAAGTTGGTATTAATTTTTCCCCAATGAGATTGGAGTGGTCCTTGGCCTAGGGAAGTATCAACAAGCTGCTCTTTTGAGCCCACACTTTTCTTTCAAAATACCCCCACATCAAAATTAAAGAAAATGTTGAAGCTACAGCAAGGTGAAGTGTGCCCATGTTGTTCAACTTTACCACATGCAGTCACTGGGGATGGTACCACGTTTTCATGCAACCGTATCAATATGAACACAGGTGACTACATGTTATTGTATGTACATGTTTTCAGTTTTTCTCTTGACTAAAGTTTTGCAAGATAGAAACCTGGGGGAAAAAAATCCAGAAAAAGTCAACTGAAGAAGCTCAGCAATTGAATGTGAAACTGGTTAGTGGTGAAACTTCAGTAGAATTATGTTCAATTCCAAGCCCCAAGTTGTCACTGATACTAAAATGCAAACAACTAATACTTTTTTTTAAATTGCAAACAAAACAAACAAAAAACCAAGCTTCACTGTTTCAGAAGCTGTTGGGCATTTCACTGCCCTTGATTTGTATTTTTGGGGGGCTATTTTGGATTTCTTAACATCAAAAATCAACTGGAAGTAGTCATTGTGTATATTGGATATGTTTAAAAGGGGCTGTTGAATCTTTAGCAGCGGGCTAGTGAGCACAGTGAACCTTTGCATGTTTTTGGTATGAGTTTATAAACAATAACGACAGACTGTCAGGGTATCAGCATTGCAGGGGGCGTCCATTTACAGCACGGACGAGTCTGAAGAGAGCTCAAGGTAAGATTTATAATTCTTCTACCTGTTCATTTCTGTTCATTACTTCAGTTTATCTGATACTGTTCCCATCCCATTACCCTGTCAGATTTTATTTAGATTACAGAAGTTGACTGAGGTCAGATTTTGATTACAAAATATACCCGTTTATTTTTTCAATTGGATTTTAAGGAAGTGGACTTAAGAAAAGGATTTTAATATACCAAAACTTGTGCATGTGTATTTACACTTCTGTGAATATATTTTTAATAAAAGAAAGAAACCCACTCTCTTGAGAAATCTCACCATAAACAAATTTTTTGAGAGTGGAGAAAAAGCAGGAGTTCAACTAAAGAAATTTCTATTGGAACATCTAAGATAACCTGTAAGTATCAACCACTTCAGTATGTAAACTTTCTTTAAAAGTATATGAAATTTGAGGTAAGTTGTTTTTAAAAGTTGACAACCTAGTTTAAAATTTGACCCTACTGAGGTTTAACACTGTAAAGCTCCTGGATAATACAGTCCTTAGAAATTAGTTTTTCAGCCCAGTGTGTATTACAGGATCTAAGTTTTATTTTTTTCACATCAGTTTTCTACCAATTCCTACCATTTTTAGTCCCTTTTTCCTTTGTGATTTCAATGTATCCAACATGGGTTTGCCGTATTGTGTTATCAATGCAGCATAGTTTCACTGGATACATTAATCACGAGTGAATTAGCTTTATTTCTGTAATCCTTTGTCGGTTCTCTGGTCCCCGTGCCTATGGCAGAAGAACACTAATCAGGTAAGATTGCTTTTTAAAGTTGTCTTAAATGCTTTGTTTAAAAGAAAAGAACAAAAAACACAAACCAGAGAAAATGCTGTTTCATTGTTCCAGTTTTTAATTTCATTTCAGTGATGGTAAACGTGGAGCCAAAGGGGATAAACCTGTTTATTCTGCTCAATATTTGTTCAAAAAGTGGTATTCTTGCATCCATCAGGTTGAAATTTGGTATATTTGGTTGTTATTTGGTATATTTGTGAACCGTGTACTTGCTCTTCCTCCCAGAAACATAGCTAATAGGCAAGGTTAATCCAGTGTTGGCGGTCCATGTCCTAGCACAGCATCTGTAAGTGAACACATAACAATTGCTTCCAAGGATGGATTTATCTATCGTTCTGTTGATGTATTTTCTATTGTCTTATAGGAATTCTGGTCATAAGAACTGTTTCTATATGAAAAAAAGGGGCAATTTTGTACAATTTTTAGTAAAACTGTAGCAGGTAACCTTTAGTTTCTGTGTTTCAAAAGAGCTATTTCCAACCTTTTCTTAACTGTTTCCATCTTGCAGTGGTGGAAGTTAAGATTCCATTCTGCAGAGTCCAGTTCTTACTAATGAGCACTTAGAAGTTTTTTAGGGAGGGAAATGGGGAAAAGTCACAGTTTTCTTCACTGTTTTACCACATGCACCGTGTGTAAGTGGATATATTTCTTTACCCAAGTTTTCATCTAGGATGGTTTTGGTGTGCCAAGACTTTTTGGGAAACAACTCACTGTCCCAGTAAGCATTCCACTGAAATATATTTTCCTAATTGAACTGAGGTAATTTTATCAGCTGCAAGTTCACTTTACTTGTACCCAACTGGCTTATAGGGCCAGTGGAATTTGAGTCCCACCTGAGTCATGACTGGTAGTGCACAATGAATGTGCAGTTTAGTCAGCTCATAATACAAGGCCAGCCCTACTCTGCTAAGGTTGGAGATTGCTGCTGGTCTGTGTAGATCTGTGCTTTTGCACAAAACTTAGTCTTGTGATTGCTGCATTTTGATTTTATACTTAAAAGTTCCAAAAAATACCCACCAAACCCTATTTAATATTTAAAAATTAGTGGCGGTTTTGGTATTTCCATTACCAGCCTTGTGTGTTGCGTCGGGAATATCCAGTTTGTGTAACTACAAAATTAACTATGAAAGTTCTCTTGTTGGTTTTTAGAAACTGGAGGAGGAAAAAGGCAAAAAGGAAAAAGAAAGACAGGAAATTGAAAAAGAACGCAGAGAAAGAGAAAGGGAACGGGAGCGTGAACGAGAAAGGAGGGAGCGTGAAAGAGAGAGGGAACGTGAACGAGAGAAGGAGAAGGAACGGGAGCGTGAACGGGAGCGAGATAGGGACCGTGACCGAACTAAGGACCGAGACAGAGACCGCGAGCGAGACAGAGACCGGGACAGAGATCGTGAAAGGAGTTCAGATCGCAAGGATCGGAGCAGATCAAGGTAAATATACTTCAGCTGCTATTTATTTCACTTTTTCTTAGTGCTGTTTACTAAATGCATATAGTTCAGTAGATCAGCTGCCATTCAAAAGAGAATGATCCTTGTGGAAAATCAGAGTAACAGCAGGAAATCCAGACTTGGAGAATCCTTGATTTCCCCCACAGCACAAGAATATAAAAACTGCAATATGCAGTAAGCAGCTCTCCAAATATGGTATATGCATACTGGTTTTATCTCAAATGTCTCCTATTTTTCATAATTAGCTTTATTCCTGCTTAAAGTTATCTTATGTTTGTGGTATTTCTTAAGCAGGTTTTGTCTTTACCTTTGTTACGTGATGGGCTTCTTGGTTGGATTTCAGGGGCTTTTGTTTCAGTTTGTTTGGTTTGGGGTTTTTGTTTGGATTGTGGAGTGTTTTAGTAAAAGCAAGGAGGTTACTCTTTCAAGCTGTAATTAATCATATCATATTCCAAGAGCTGCTTTCACATTAAATCATCTTGTCAGAAGTGTTAAAATTGTCTGTAAGCCACACGAACATGAAAGATTTGTTAAGGATACCCTTTATTTCTGGTGATTTTGGCTGTGCAGAACTGCTAACTCAGTCTCATAAGAAATTGCTATACGCTGATGCTTAGTTTCTGTAAATATTGCTATTTAATGGTAAGTGTTTAAGCAATTACTTTTAGTGGGTTTTTGAATACCCATCAGTAAGTATTAATTTTATGCCATTTCTGTACCAGCTAATCATCTTCTACAACTACAGAAGAAAAATAACCTCTGTTAATCATTTGATTGAATGGAGAGGAAGGCTCTCTACTGAACTTTGGCATTTTTTCTTCCTTCAGAGAAAAAAGCAGAGACCGGGAAAGAGAACGAGAACGTGAGAGAGAAAGAGAACGGGAACGCGAGAGGGAACGGGAAAGAGAACGGGAGCGGGAAAGAGAACGGGAAAGAGAGCGGGAAAAGGATAAGAAGAGAGACCGAGAAGAAGATGAAGAAGATGCCTACGAACGACGAAAACTGGAGAGGAAACTGCGTGAAAAGGAAGCTGCATATCAAGAGGTATATTGGAATTTTTAAGATTCTTTAAATAAAAAAAATATCTCTGAGAGTTGATAACAAGTTCTCTAGTATAACATACATCATTCTTCTTTTCTTAAATACGTTTTTTATCTTTTGATAAAGAGCAGGGGCAGAATATGTTTGTCACTGTCAAAACAGACTTTTTATTCAGGTGTTTTGAATTAAAATTATGCAAATTATTTATAGTACAGTTATATTAAACAACAATTCAAACTAGCTTTGAATTAGTACTGCTGTTCTTAATGTTCTTGAGGATTGAAGTGTTTTTTCTTTGTTGCAGCGTCTTAAAAACTGGGAAATCAGAGAACGAAAAAAAAGTCGAGAATATGAGAAAGAGGCTGAGAGGGAAGAAGAAAGAAGACGGGAAATGGTGAGGCTTATAGTTTGACTTGTAATTTTCCCTGCCTTGTTCTCTTGGTCCCATTTAGAATGGAATATTCTACTGTTACATTTATGGATAGTAATAGAACTCTCATTTTGTATAAATACCGTGTGTGTTTTTATACCAAAAAAAAAACCCCAGTTAATAGACTTGAAACAGAAGATGTTTGGTAAGTGGGAGTACTGTTTAAAGTCTGAAAAACAAAGCCTGGTGGTTTGGTCTTATGAAGGCAGAAGTGTGAGAAGTAGGCAGCTGCAAAAGACTGTGGTCTGATCATCACGTACTATTACACCTGTAACTTCTGTCAGATTTGTGACAAAACCTACTGTGTGTTCCATGTCATTTAGGTAGAACTAGACCTATTTTTTTAACTTCCAACCTGCTCATATGCACAAACCTTTTATGAGATATGATACAATATTCTTTAATGTATCGATGAACTTAATAAACGCTTGTCTTTAGTTTATTAGATGTGAAGTTATCAGTTACCAATGTAACACTTGAAAGCTTCGTTGGAAAAGACACCTTTGGAAGATAGATAATTCTGTAATCTCATCGTTTTGTGCTAAAGCATATAGAAGTTATTCTAAGTTTTAGGGGTGTTATTTCACTTTCTAGATTCCCAGAGAAGGAGAGAAGATGTTGAGAGTAGAGAATGGGTTAGAAATTGCTTCAAAGCCATATATGCAAAGAAACACACAGGGAAAAGAAGATTATAAAATACATTGTTTCCTGTGAAATCAATATTTTCCCTCTAAATGAATGAGGGGGAAAAAAATGTTTGAAATTGACTTAATGATATTTTCCATTCCAAAACCACCTGCGTGCTGTCTGTGGATTGCAGTTGTAGAAAAGTGTTTCATTTTGTGCTGAAATTACAACCATAATCCTAATTTGTTTCTCAAAGTCATTAGCACAGACATATATTGTTGTTGGTTTAAGGATATTGCTTAAATACAGGTTAGAACGTCCTAATTTAATTTGCCTTGACAATCTGGGACTTTTGCCTCTTTTATCAAAGGGGGAGAAAGTGTCTCCTCTCTTTCTCCCTCGCCCCCTACAGTATTAGGCCTGCACATTAATACCACATTAGCCTGTACATTAGTGCCACATGGTTTGTTTCAGTACCACAACAGGAGGGTGCTTATCCTAGGAGCAGCCATCAGATTTATTTCTGTGCATGACTGTCTTCAATAAAGCTCTTGAAACAAAGCAGTACTGATAAAATACAGTTAGGCTGCCATGGTAAAGTACTCAGTAGCAGACTTAAAAGATTTGGAGAAAAGGAACTTTTGATCCTCTTCATCTCTAATGTAAAACAAAATAAACCAATTAAATATATGTATTTGTGGGTGGGGCTGTATGTGTCTGTGTGCATATATATATATATATATATATATATATATACACACACACACACACATACACACAATACCAGTGGACCCTCTGGATGCAGTTCCAAAACTTTTCCATTTTCTATCTGGAAAACTGTATTTATAGTTTAAAGCAGATTAGACCTACTATTAACTTGCTAATAACATGAATAAATTTTAAACTCCTGGAAAGGAAACCAGAAATTGTTATTTATGTTTCAATTCCTTGCAGGCAAAAGAAGCCAAACGGTTGAAAGAATTCTTGGAAGATTATGATGATGACAGAGATGATCCAAAATACTACAGGTATGTCTTTGTATTCCTAACCAAAAAAGGTCCATTGTTAATTTAAAACACAGTTGTGGGGTTTGTTGGCAGGGGCTTATGGAGTTTATATTTGCCTGGTAATGTGGCACAGTAAAGTTAATGTGGCAATAATTGCCTAATTTTTTTGTGTCACATCATAAGTGATAGAGGGAAAAGGGAAGCTCCTTACTTCTGCTGGTAAATGCTTGGGAGTAGCTGTTCATTCCCATGACTTTACTTTTGTGTGGCACGGCAGAGGTCAGTGTAATGTCAAAATAAGGTGCTGGGAGGAGGGAGAAGGGAACAAGCATACGTGTAAATAATTCCAGGCAAAGAAGCTGTAAATAATATGAAGAACAAGCTTGTTAATGTAAATGATTTGGAACATCCTTCAGCGTGGGACTAACTAACATTTGCATAGGTTGTGGCCAAAAACCTATAAAACTTAATTCTTTCTCCAAAGAGATCAGCAGCCACATTCTCCACTTCTGTTTAATTTAGTGGGGTAGATTCTGTACAGTAAGGTAGAGAACTGGTATCTTAAGTTTCTAATGTTACAAAAACAGAGGATGCCAAGTGCTCTTATGAATCTTATTTTCATTTAGTGGGGGATATATCTGAAGTTTTTCATGTATTGTGGTACAAGCCCCTCATTGAAATGTTGTCTCAGTAAAAAATATGTATTTTTTATAGGGGTAGTGCTCTTCAGAAGAGGCTAAGAGACAGGGAGAAAGAGATGGAAGCAGATGAACGAGATAGGAAAAGGGAAAAGGAAGAATTAGAAGAAATTAGGCAGCGTCTTCTGGCGGAAGGACATCCAGATCCAGATGCAGAACTCCAGCGGGTGAGTTGCTGTTGGTCTGACAGGAAAACAAGTCTTTTATATTCTGGTTGTATTGAGCAAAATTGTGTAAGATGCCTGATATTTACTATTATCTTTATATGCTTTTTCTTATAAAGAAGTCCAGATAGGCAGTAGGAGCCATGAAACCAAAAACCTTTCCAGATCAACATCTAGATTTGATGGAGTTGAAAACTAATTTGAGTTAATCAGGATTCCTTACAAGAATGCCAGTAGTTATGGGTCTTTTTCTTGACTAACAGCCTTCTAAAGAGGAGGATCTTTAGATTCTTTTCAAAGAGTACTGGTTTTGAGAGAGCTTCTGTTTTTGCTAATTGTCTGTTTCATTGTAGATGGAGCAGGAGGCTGAGCGGCGTAGGCAGCCACAAATAAAACAAGAGCCAGAATCTGAGGAGGAAGAGGAAGAAAAGGCAGAAAAAGAGGAAAAAAGAGAAGAGCCAGAGGAAGAGGAAGAGGAGCCTGAACAAAAGCCCTGCCTTAAACCAACTTTACGACCCATCAGTTCTGCTCCATCTGTCTCTTCAGCTAGTGGAAATGCAACTCCTAACACACCTGGTGATGAATCTCCCTGTGGCATCATTATCCCTCATGAAAATTCACCTGAACAACAGCAACTGGAGGAGCATCGTCCCAAAATTGGACTCAGCCTCAAATTGGGCAAGTTTAAGTTTTATTTCAGTATTCCTTATGGGATCAAAATAAAAATTGTTAAGCTGGGTAGCCACATGGTTTTCCAAATATGTCAGATGGTTTGATGTATTTATATCAAGTAGTTGTTATCCAGATGCTGTGCTTGAATTGACCTATCCATAGAGCTCTCTTCTTCCAAAACCTTGAGGCCAAAAAAGGAGGGAAGTTTAGGCATGTTCAAGTGCTAATTTTTGTAGGAATGTTCTGAGCTGGGATTGGTTATTTTCACCTTAATATATCTGTAAATATCTCTTTGAAACTCATTTTGTACTTTTCATTGGTGTAAGTATATGTTAAATTTAAGACCTAGGTAGTTCTTAGGTTTACTTAAAAGCCTTTTAAAGAAAAAGAAAATTAGATTTTTTTTCTTCCTGTTAGAATATAACAATAAACTGTGACAGTTGTGAGTGAAGTTTGAGCCTAGAATTCCTTAGTACAATAGCAATTTCCCGCTGTTTTAAAAAAATTATTTCTGAGCAGCAGAACTGAGAACATTTGTATTCCAGAAGGTTTATTATTTTAATTAAGTTATGCTGGGCTGCACTGTGAGCTCACACTGTGTTATATCTTGAGTGATGAGAGACTGTGTGGTATTAGGCTGATGAATGATTTTCTTACGTGTCTAAACCTTTCACTCTGTGCTCTGCCTTTGCTAAGGTTGGGGCTCAACTATAGTCCTCCCTCAGAGAGAGTGCTAATTGGTTTCAGGGCAGAGAAAGAAGACCCTGTTTTTCAGATGGGTCAGTCATGAACACACTCCATTAAAGATCTTTACCTCTGTTGCCACTTCTGTAACAGAGTTTGAGAGATGAAAAGCCAATGCCAGGCATTGATAGAAGTTTATGTAGCATACAAAGCAATATTCCTCGGTAATGGGGGAAGAGCAAACTAGTTGCAGTTGATGAATATGTTACTCTGCCTTTTGGGTTGTAGGTGCCTGCAACAGTCCTAATCAGCCCAATGCTGTAAAAAGGAAGAAACTTGCTGTGGATAGTGTTTTCAATAAATTTGATGATGAAGACAGTGACGATGTGCCCCGGAAAAGGAAACTTGTTCCCCTGGATTATGGAGAAGAAGATAAAAGCAATATCAAAGGCAGTGTCAATACAGAAGAAAAGCGCAAGCACATTAAAAGTCTCATTGAGAAGATACCCACAGCAAAACCAGAGCTCTTTGCTTATCCTCTTGACTGGTCAATTGTGGATTCAGTAAGTTGATTCATTTGACCATTTCAAAAAAGGCTTAATTTTTCCAAGTAAACATTATAATTGAATAGAAAAGCAAGGTTGCTGGGACCCCAAGTTTGAGTACCATCATCAAGTGGAGTCAAACTTGAGTTCTCAATTTATTATTCATACATAATCCTTATTCTGAAGTATGGCTGTTTATTTTTGTTTGGTTTGCCTCGATCTGCCACTACGAATTACTGAGCAGTTTTATGGAAGGAGGAAAAAAGACTGTAAAATGTTTGAGTGGCTCTCAGAAATATTTGGCAGATGCCAAATCTCTAAGGGTTGTATCATTGATAACAAAATGTATCTTCTGCTAAATAGCTGTTTGGGTCTTCTGGATTCCTGTTGGGCAGTTCTTACAATAGAGTTAAGCTTAAGGTAATTATTGATTTTGGTTTTGTGGTTTTTTCCCAGACACTAATGGAACGTCGAATTAGACCATGGATTAATAAGAAAATAATAGAATATATTGGTGAAGAAGAAGCCACACTAGTTGACTTTGTTTGCTCTAAGGTTTGTATCTTCTGCATTCTCTGAAGTTAGGGTTCTGCTCCCTATTTAAAATTCAACAGTGACTCCTGTACTTGTGTTTATAATGGCTTGTCTTGGTTCATCTTGGGGCTACCATATGAGAGGCAAAGCAAGTCCTGAGAGTTTTGTGACACAGTTGATTAGCAGAAAGTCAAAAGCAGAAGTTGAATATTTTCCATGCTTACATTATATATGGGTGTGTGAATATATGTGAATAAATGAAACTCTGTGGTATTGAAAGACAACTTACTTGGTTCTGGGGAAAAAAAAAAAAAACAAAACAAACTTAACAGGTAGATGAGAAATCCAGTTAGGAGGAGTGATACAGGGAGAATTTTGCCTTTGTCTTCCATTAGCAGCTTATTGTTGAAGGAAGGCAAGTTTTTTCTTTAAATTAAGAAAACATAGTTGGAGATCTAAAAACAGCCAGTAAATGCAGGACGTGTGAATCTCTGGAGCTTCCTGGAACTTGTTCCTCAGTAGTTGGCCATAAACTAGGACTCACTATGATGGATTCTGATGCAGTTTAATACTAATTTTTGCCATGACTATTACTGGAACCCGTTGAACTGCAAATACTTCTTGCACGTGCAAAGCTTTCAGAATTCCTTGGATATAGCTGGATTTTGTCCCAAAATGTGTATAGGGCTTATTCTAAGTTTTAAGTCTAAATACATTTGTTTCTTTCAGGTTATGGCTCACAGCTCACCTCAGAGCATACTGGATGATGTTGCCATGGTAAGCAGAAATTCTGTAACTGATATACCTTCTACATTTTACTGAAGCTAAAAGTCGATTATATAAAATAGCAAGAGTCCATAACAGAAAACATGTGTTAGACATGATGAAGCGCATCATGCTAGCACAGGCATTATTTTGCCATCACAGCACCTAGGTACAAATTACTGACCTCTCTTCAGAACTTCTCAGTACTCAGAAATGTGGAACAAAAATTTTTGTCCCTAATAGTAGATATCAAAATCAACAATAACAGAACTGTATCAGAAAAAATAATTTTATTCCTTCTTGTTCTTGTGAATAGAATTTTATTTGTAGTTTAGTGGGTCTTTTCCTAATTAATGAGCAAAAGGTAATTTTCTGTAGAAAAGTAAAAGCTCTTTTTTGCCTGGTTTTGGAAGAGAGAAACAGTATGAAATAATTCTACCGTTCCACCATGTTTTCATACATTAAAAGGTGAATAAAAACTAATCCATTCTCTTCCTGTAAGGAAACTTGGAGGCAAAGTTGATAGGAACCACATGCATAGTGCAAGATAGTGGATTGGTTTTGGTGTGACTAATAGGTGACTTGGGGAACTTTGGAGAGATGCTGTGCACTCTAAAAATCTGTACAGATTCAAGAAAAGCCAATATAATAAGTTCAGGGAAGAGAAATCCTTTGAGGGTTTATTTAACAAATATCCAAGGAAGTTCCAAATGAAAATGAGCAGAGGTTAGGAGTTAATTTAAGGGAAGATACCACATGTGAATGTTCTGTTCTTACACTGTTTCCAAGCCTGCCATTTCTCTGCCTCTTCCCGAACCACGTTTGGATACTAGTTTACTGATGCTTCTACCTCTAAGTGCTCAGCAGCTGCACTATACAAGTGTGTAGTTAGAGCCTGGTCAAGTCACTGATGCTGGACAGACGCTCACCAGAGTTTTATTTGGTCCCTCTCTCAAGGACTTGTATTACGCTATATCCATTTTCTTCTGATGTATCTACAATTAGTCTTTATAACTGGAATGCATAACCTAAAAAATAATCTGTAAAATGTGTATTTCCTGCAGGTACTAGATGAAGAAGCTGAAGTTTTCATAGTCAAAATGTGGAGGTTGTTGATATACGAGACAGAAGCAAAGAAGATTGGCCTAGTGAAATAAAGCACTCTCCTTGCTTCTAGGGTTCCATTTCAATTTTGGGCTTTTTTTTCCCCCCCATTGTTCAGAGACTTTGAAATCTCTGTTCTCAGAGACTTGAGACCTGTATTTTTTTATGTAGAAAATGTGAATTTTTTTGTCCTCTGCTCTGAGGCCCCTTTTACCCTTCTCAGTTAGTTATCAAATCCTGCATTGGTTCTCTTTATAATACATGAGGTACAATTACCGGTATGTTTTATAAGCTGCAGCTACTGTACATGCTCTTTGGTAATTTTGTTATGTTACTCTGATTCTTGTAAATATTAAGAAAAAAATATCCCCTGTTTTGCAAAACATTTGCACTTAATGTGGAACTATATCAGTTACAGATGAAGACAAAGGATTTTACTGCAAGTTTATCGGTCTTTTTTTGGGAGCATACTTTCCCTTTTTTATTTAAGAAATGATCAAAATACAATTTAAAAATAAGTGTCTTGAGCTGTTTTCACAGAACAGCTTTGTGTGTTCATTTGATCTCTTCATCTGACTGGAAAAGGAGTTCCTTCAGACTTCTCTTTCTAATGTGAACCAGTAGTAATCTTGGTACTTTGTTGCCCATTAAGAGTTACTAATGAAGCTGGGAACCTCATCTCTTACAGATGTTCTGCTTCTTTCCCAGAAAGTGCAAATCACAGGAAGTTTTTTATTTGCTCAGTTAAAACAAGAGCAGGACCTAAATTCAGTAAGTGCTATCTAATGGTTTTTGGTTTTTTCTTCTGCTCGATTTCATTCTAGCCCTACCTACTATCCCTTCTGTCTCTAAAATAATCAGATGGCTTTTTTAAGAAGAAACTATTTTTAAAAACTTTTTTTCTTTTTTTTTAGTATTTAGAAACAAAACAAAAAGCCCTGTTTGGATGTAGCTGTCTCTTAAAAAAAAAACCAAAAAAAACCAACCATGTAGACTAAAACATTAAGTTGTCAAACAAAGCGGAAATCTTGTTTTTATCCATACTGTTAAACTAGCCCTGACTTTTGTTTTCTACTGTTTGCAGTCTGTTGTCCACAAAAAGAGGGTAATATTTTCCTGCCTTGTTTGTATGTTTTTTTTATAAATAGACTGATATGGTATAAATGATGACATGTACTGTAAACTGCATTTTTTTAATCTCATACCTGGGTAAGAAGTCAAATCTATAATGTGCTGTAAGCTGTTATGATTGCAGGAGGACTGTGTTCCAGGGAGCAAACGGTCTCAAAGTTATTTTTAATTTTTGAAACAAAATTCTTAATATCAAACAAATTAAGTAAAGGTGTTCCAGTATCTCTGTATTGTATTTAACTGAAGGATACAGGTTGACCTGTTCAGAAAACATAACTGTGACCTTGAGTTACTAGTTGTTTGTATCTGGAGAGGACACTTGAAAACACTGTTCTTAACAATTGGGATCGTGTATAGGTTCCGCCATGTAAATATTTCAGATATTAAAAATGTATATATTTGATTTAAGGGTTGATATTCTTTTGGAGTCTTATGCAGCATGCAATTGTTTTTAACACTGCTTACTGAATCAAGTGTTCCCAAATTAAGGGGGGTTGGAGGGGGTTGTGTGTAAAACTACCTCCTGCTTATATCAGGTGACTAGAAGCCTGCAAATTTATATGTGATTCCAGTATGTTCTTTCTCATCCCTGTGGAGATATGCTACACACCACCAAATGTTCTTTTTTAACTTGAAGTGTCATGCTCAGATGTTACTTTCATGTTGTGCTTGAGTTTGCCTGAGAATGTTTTGGTTTGCATGCTTACATGTTGCCATCTTCCTATTTTTTTCTGCAACTTGATGGTTGCAACCCTTAGAAATTACTTCTCTGTTCTCCCTATACATTTCTGCATCACCATTTACCAAAAAGTTTTCAAATTCTAAATAAATTCAAACTTGCTCTGTTTGTAGCAAATACAGAGAAGGGGGAGAGTGAGCATCACGAGTGCCTTTAGACCTGGTTAATGGCATTCTCTGTCATGAGTTGTTGTTAAAGGAGACAAATGTGACAAACACATTGTAATGCCACTGTGTGACAGATTGCCCAACATCCTCATCCGGATTCTTCAGAGAAAGCTCAAGTTGTGAAGCTTCAGTTTATTTCTGCCCTAAACTAAAGCTGTGTGTGCAATGGACATAAGCTTGTACTCTCCTAAGGAGACTGAAGGTGCCAGGATGAGAATGACATGTAAACTCTAAGCTGCAGTGTTAAATATCTAGGTAAATAAGTATACAGAATCATTGTGATACCATTTAAAAAATCAGTTTTGTGGAAGTTCAGGTTTTTTTCAGCAGTGGAAGAAGAAAGGAATGTTCACTAGATGAACTCTGGTTTGGCGTATCAGCTTTTCCTCTTATCAGCAAGTATAAAGGCACTTCTACTTTTACTGAAAGTTTTGTTAATGTCTCAGTGATATTGTATTTTGTGTCAGTGGTGCTGGGGAATATAACACAAGTTATGGTGAGGTTCTTAGTATAGAAAGTAACTTCCGTTTGTTAACTTTCAACATGCACTAACAGAATTATTTCAAGATATATATGGAAAATCTGGGGTAGAGAAAGCCTTTTGTGCCAAAATTACCAGACTTCACTGTCTGGGTGTATGATTTAATACTCTGTGTTAGGTTAGACACATATCAAGAGTGTGCTCAGAATGGGATACAGGAGTAAAGTACAGATGTTGCCACCAGGTACTCAGTGCATCATGCCATAGTACAACTGCCATACTGTGAGGGAAAGTTACTCCAGAAGTTCCACACACTGTGTAATGAAAAAATACCAGTATTTACACAACAGAACTGGATGTACTTGTTTATCTGGACCTTACAGTGGAATAGGGCTTTAAAACTTGACATAACACATGCTCTTATTCTCATGATAATAATTTTGTGTAACTGCCATTCAGTGTTTGGAATATGTCAATACAAAATCATAGTATCATTTTTCTTCATTAATAGGCACTGAAAAGAAATGGGAAACAAGGAGCAAGTAAGATCCATTACCAAGAAATATATAATTTTATATTATCTTCTAAGTTGGTGAGAATCTTATTTTGTCCTTAGAGTATTTAACTTGCTCACCTGCTGATTTGGTCTTTCTAATCTTAGCTGTTTCCTTCTCTTTAGGCAGGAACCTGTACTAAAAATAATGATCTAGCTGGATGGTCATGGCTCTAAATGTGGGCTGGGGAAAGGCCCTACACAATGAATTTAGCTTCTTATTGAATTCCTGTGTCTTGCTACTGATGCTTTCCTATTACTGAGAGGGAATTAGACCTTTCATGTTCTTATTAAACAGGGTTGCTAGATAGCTGCTTGCAGGAGTAGTATTTTGGAAAGTGGATACGCTGAAAACTGCAAGCTGTTGGGTTTTGTATTACAATTGAGTCATGCTTTTTCATATTCTGTACATTATCTGGTGTAGGAACATTGGGTACAGAATTAGTACACAGTCATGCAGTGTGAGCAGTATAAGGTATTGTTTAATAGACCTTTCATCAAAGATCAAACTGATACTAATAATAGAAAATAGTTTGGTACAGCTGTATGCCCATGTTTGGTTGGTTGAGTTTTTTGTTTGGCTGTTTCTCCTTTTTAAATTACAAGTAGTTTTATTTATTGTTAGACATCACTTTCAGTCTAAAAATGGCTTCTTTTAAATGCATTTCATATTTTTGTGAGCTATTGAAAGTCAGTATTTGTGTTGCAATGCTTACATCAAACCTTTTAGGTGCAATAGTTCTGTCCCACTTAATTTTACCATAGATTTTCCTGCAGTGTAGTCAAATACTGAAATACAACATTGTTTTAAACATGTAGAATTGCACGGCCCCTCAGATTTTACATTTTTTATATGGAGTATACATATTATGTATGTATCATAGCATTTGCTATGTGTTACCAACCCAATTGATTATGTACTTGAAAAGGAATTGTGGATGGTGTTTCAAATATGGATAGCAAGGTAAGTTTCAAATTTAGAATTGACTTTTTGGTTTTTTCGACTAACCAGTCACAAGTGTACTTGGAGGCTTCTTGAAAAAATACCATGTTGACTTTTAATACTGTTTTTATTTTGGAATATAAATGTCCCTTTAGTTTACTTTCTCAACCCCTTTTTTGCGGGACCATTTGAAAACAGGGTTACTGGCATATGTATGGCTTGTATTTAAAAGAGCCGAGAATTGTATTTTCTCATAAAACCTATTTATCTGGCACCAGGTTAAAAATGTCCAGCTGCATTTCCTTTGCACGATTCCTCGCGGCCGGACTCAGCGAGTGTTCACTCTGTTGTCCACCAGTTCCCACCCGCGTGCCTTGGCTCCCGGCCCTTACGGACGGCAAAGCCCTCAGCGTGTTCTTTGCGAGGCGCTCCCCTGCGCGCCGGGCTTGCGGGGGCCGCTGCGGCGGGGGCGCGGTACGGCGGCTACCCCGGCCCCGGGAGCCACCTCGCCGCCCGTCGGAAGTGAGGTGGCGGCAGGGCGGGGCGCGGGCCGGAAGGGAGCGGGGCCGGGCTGCGGGCGGCGAGGAGCCGGTGGCGGAGCGCGGGGCTGGGCTGCTGTGCAGGTCCGTCTGTCGGCGGGGGGCCGGCGGGGCGGGCGAGGGCGCGGTGCTCGGCGGGCCGGACGGCGCTGGGGGCCCGGGCGCGCTGCGCCACCGGGGACGGGCCGGGCCCGGTGTTTGGGCGAGCCCTGCGGCAGACGCCCACGGGCCGGGAAGGGTCCCTTCCGCTCTCCTGCTGCCCAGAGCGCCGGGCCTGGGCAGCTGCTGACACCGAGCGGCGTCGGGCCGGTGCCTGACCCGCACCCTCAGTGCCGCGGAGGCCTCCCGGGGCTGGGACCGCCGTTCCTCGGTTGCGGCGAGGCTGCTCCGGCCCGAGGCAGGGCTGAGGACGGGGGTGGCAGGGGTGCCCCCAAAGCGGTGGCAAATGCTTCTTGCTCCTCACTCGAAGGAAAAAGCACGGGTTAACCTCCCCGCGTTTGTCTGATCTATACTTGCTTTGCTTTCTCTTCTGCGAGCAGCTTACTTGGCTGTCATCTCTGTTTATTAGGCTAAATGTAATCGCATGACAGCGACAGTTGTAACTCCTGTTGTTCTGACCTAGGAAAGCCAAAGGAAGCAAGGAAGAACTTTTTTAGACAGGCTATTTTAACATTAACAGCTTCATTAGGAAAAAAATATGTCTTGGTGAGTCCCTTTTCAGGTAAAACAAGCAAAGTTTTAGTTTGTGTCTGTATATACACCGTTCATTTATATATTTCATTTATTCATAGTTACAGTTCAAATAAAAATTTCATTTATTTAGAAATATAAAATAAACTTGTTTGGGAAGATGTCCTGAATCCATTTTCAAAAGAAACTGTTTTCACAAACCATAAATTTTGAGGTCTGTCATTCAAACTTTGATGCAACTCTTCCATCAGTTACTCCTCCCTGTTTTCCAATTCTCTCAGCTTATCAGTAGCTGAGGGTTTTTTGTTTGGTGGATTTGTACTGGTTTTCTTTACCAGTCTATAAGTAGGATTTTGTGGTTGGTGTTTCATTTTGGTTTACCCTCCAGTAATTTAATTAGAATTTTAATATGCTGCTGTGTGAAAAATCTCATTCTGATAGTCCACATCTGGTTGAAACTTTTCAATTTTTTCCATTGTGGTTGCCCTGTCACTGAGAATTACTACCAGAAGCAGCCTTAAAACAACACTGTTTTTATTCTGTAGCCCAACCAAAGAATTAGAGTAAAATTTTAAAAATAGGAGAAGTGTAATTAATACTTATTTTCATCTGATCTTACATTTAAATTACATTTTAAATTAGATGTGCCTTATTTTTAATGGCAGATGTGAAAGGGAGCTATTCTAGTGAATACTACATTTACTTTTTTTTTCCAACGGTTTGCATGCTCCCAGTAGACTTGTGAAATTGGTGTGGCTTCCTATTGGCTCTTCACTTGTTAGCTGCCAAAGTTAGTAAGCACTGTGCCCTGGACTTGTTAGGTACATATTTATTTGTAAATAGAGAAACAGCTTCTGTTCTGTTACTGAAAATAGGCTTAGCTCTCTCTTTAAGCACAGTGCTGTCTTGCAGGACTCTTTTCTTGCTGCTGACAAAAGTGAGAGGCTTTGCTTTGTGATGTCCTCTGTTGTAAGAGTTTTTCAAGATCTCTCAATACATTAGCTGATTATACTAAAGCAGCAGAAAAATATTCTTGTTTTCTTTTCCTGGATTTGTTTTCTTCCATTTTAGTGAATAAAATTACTGTAAGGAGTTCTGGTGAGTGCTGGAATTCACACAAGGTTGGAGCCACTTGGGATGGACTGGCACTCCACCCTTAAGGTGTATTCATTATTTATTTTTTATGTGACCAGGCCTGTGATTTATCTAGGCCTGCTCATATTCTCTTAAAATCATGGGGTTCTGTCCTGAAACTTATTTAGTTCAGTAAAACTTCCTCTTTCCCCTGTATTGCTGTATCCTCTTTTGTTATGGAACACATAGTTCACATAGGACAATTTTCTCATCTGACTTCCTTACAGAAGAACATATAAAGCTGTTACATACATGTGGCATGTAGATATAGTTGGTATGTAAAGGGAACTGAAGGCGTGTTAGTTCTTGAGGCTCAGCTGAAATACTGTCTTGTGTACAGGTCACTTCTGTAGCATCACAGTGTTAAGGATATGTCTAGATTTTAGATAGTCGAGTGTAACTCAGTCATCCTTGAAAATTACTGTTAAATTTATCAGCAATCCAAACCAGAACAACTTGGAGCAATTGTGCTCTGCTGAGATAAAACATGGAAGCTGCGCTCTGAGCAAGTATGCAATGCTTCTCATTTATTGCACAAGAAGGAACGAAGAACTGTTTAAATTATTAGTCTGTTGCTGACAGATTTCTGTAGCTGATGAACTAATTTGATAACACTTAGAGGCCCTTATTTTTGTGCTGGAAAATCCCTATTATGACCTCTTAGTAGATGTGATAGTTTGGTAGCATGGTTAAATACAGAATGGTTGTCTTTGTTATTTGTGAACTCCAGAAACTGGAGTAGGGAGGGGAGGGAAAACCTGTTCATGTTAAGAACAAAGGTTTTTTTACACATCTCTTTCCTTTCAGCATCTCAAGAAGAAAGGTCCGTTTTGTGTGGAAATAAGTGATTCCCAGAGGACTTTCCCAATGACAGAGCTGTCTGCGCATTTGCCCCAGTTTCAGCATGGGCAGCTGACAGAAAACTTCCCTGATACCCACCTCAGCAACACCGTATGTAACAAACAATTTTAGTACCTGCTAGCAGTTAAATGGGCGTGAATGGTTTGTTGGGATTCATTTTATCTTTCTGAACTGTTGTGGTGATAAGCAATGCCAAAAGAAATATGCTGCAAAATATCTGATGTTCTAAACTCTTTTTTTATGTACAAATAAGACGTCCCCCAGTTTAAAGTGGTGTTGGAGTGACCAAGCCATCAAGGGGGAAAAAAAAATGGGTCAGACACTCTGGTTTCAAACACTGACATTTACAGTATTTAGTGAGCTCTCATATCTGCCTGGCTGTGGTCTGCTTGGTTCACAGATTTCTCAGTCACAGAGTTAATTTTAGTCTAGGTAGAGCTTGAAGCCTGGGTTTTGTTACTGCTATTGCTGAAGGACTGTTCCTATGCAGGAAGAACAGCTCTGTCTTGTCTTACTTGTGAATAATTTTCAAGGTGCACTCCTGGTTCTTGAGGTTTTGGGGGAGGAGGAACTCAAAACCTGAAGTTTTATATGATTGCTATGAAAGGCCTAAGCACATACTTGTTGCTAAAACTATACTATTGTACCATTTTGGAAAAATCAGGTTTAGATGATCTACTTGAGTGTGGTGCTCAGGCTCTTAGACTTGTCACACTGTTCTTTGTTCCTGCTATAGCTGTCGAATATCAGGTTTCCTTGTGGCACGGAAATGCTTTTGTGAGGCTGGGCCACTTGTAAATGTGTCTATAGCAATAATTCAAGAGAATGTTCTGATTCCTGCTTCAAGTCTTCTGTACAATCAGCAGTTTAAATGGAATTTTGAAAAATCCTCAGATAAGCATCATGCTTTATCAATAAAATATATAACATTTGAAAAGTTAGGAAAGTGGGAACTTTCCTACTGCATCCCTTCTCCTTTTACTTCAGAGGAAATGAAAAAGGTTTCTTTTCCTCTTGGACAGGTGAGAGATTAATTGTTATTGGAAACTTCTGCCAGATTGAAAAGACAGAGCTCAGTAGTAAGCTGTGGGCTCACCACCCTTACAGATAACTTGTTGATGCTCCTTACCAGCAAAGGGTTCTATGTTCTTCTGACTAACAGACTGTACTGATGAATAGCTGCTACTTGTGCCTTTCCTTCCATGTTTAAGTAACTGTAGTTTTGATACTAAGTTATAATGATGTTTCTCCCCTTTACACATCTACTTTGTTTTTGTATACACCTAAAAAAGTCCTTTCCTGCTTAAGTATACTAGCTTCTGTGGCTAACAAGTCAGCGTGTGAAATCCCTAAGTGCTATAATTTGCCATCTCTTCTTCTAGTCACACACTAAGAGTTCAACCCAGTCTTCAATATCTGCCACTGCATAATGACCTTTTAACATCAGTGGGATATGTGACAACTGATGAAGTCCATGCCCACTGTCAGGCATGGTGGTCTGCTCCTTATGGATAAATCTGGATTTAATAGCTAAAAACTTCATATCAAATATGCTGTGTTTTTATCTCTTGGTTCAGGGGCATTGGTCTGGGTTTGCTATTAACTATTTTCCTGATAGGGAAAGAAACCACTATCATTTGCTTTTGATATTGTTTATTCGCCTGAAAGCGCGTAGTTCATAACTTACATTTGCTTACGGTGTTACAACAGGTGTTACTGACTTTTTAGCTTCAGAGTTTTCACTTTTAACTATGTCTGAGGAAAGTGAAGAGTCTGTTCCTTTGCTTCCACTTCAGCAAGAGTCCATGGCCTCTGCTCTGTTTAATACTGATCAGGTAGGATATAAGTGCACTTTGTTCTTTTAAGCAGTGGGGCACACACATGTCGCGTTTAGCTACACTAAAGTAGCCTGAAAGGACAGCTTATTTTCTAGCTTTAAGTGCAAATGAGAGAATAACTTGTGTAACTCTTGATGCTGATCTGATTTTCATGCGCTGTGTTTTAGTATGTAAAGGCCTTTTTTGATTGCATCTTTGTTCCTAACTAGTGAAGGGAGTAAAATGATACCTATTGGTCTAATTTCTTCCATTTTTCGCTTTGTTTGATGTAACAGGTTTTTGTAGTGGTGTGCTTAGTTGATCAGGCTTTTCCTTTGGATGTTTTGTGTTTGCTCTGTGAAGCTGTAGATTTTTAACTTATTTCAATATATTTCTGTTCCAGAGATGGGGTAAGTGCTTCCTCATGCAAGACTGTTATTACAGCAGAGAAAAAGCTACACATTCAGTGTGCAGAAACCGAAGTACTTGGTCTGCTCTGCTTGTGCAGAATTCAAAGGCTCTGTTCATAAGTGTATTGTTATGTATGATCATCTTAGGCAGTTTATTTAGATGATTAAGTTTATTGTTGTCTTTCTGCAGACTGAGAGAAATGGAGTATTTTACTATCAAAGTGAAAAATGTTACATTTCTGTTATAATCTGTACAGAAATAGGTTTAGTTGCAGCCAGCATTTCAGATGAATTAAACATGACCTCTTTATTTGCATTCTCCCTTAGTCCCATTTCTATCTGACTTTCAATAATTGTATGTGAGGACTTTATGCAAAAGACCAAGTGATTTATAATAATTTTTTTTATTTCGTAAGAAATAATTTTAATTCCAGCATCTTTTTCAGTGCATATTTCAAATTAATGATACTAAATTCAAACTGAGGTTAAACCATGACTCTAAAAACCTAGTTGTGTCCTAGTTTTAATTGTTTAATTGAAACAATTTTAGTTTGGGGTTTTTTCTCCTCTTACGTTCCATTTCCTTATTGAAAAGTGAAACAGATTTTCTTAGAGGACAGATCTTGAAACCCTGCTGAGCTTGATCCTTAGGATAGCACAAAAAAAGGAAGGAATAGGCAGAGCATTTGGTGCATATTATTACTTTGTACTGCTTTGTAAAAGCAAATTTTTCATGAGTTGGGGAAGTTGTAAAGCTTCAACCAGGGTTTTAGCAGTGTCAGTATTTACAGTTCGAAGTCCAGGGACTTGTGCTCCTTAATTACTTAAGTGCTTTTAAAAACCCCACTAGGAGTTTCTGAGTGTGTACTTACCGTCTTCTCTTTTCTGAGGGTGGGGCTGGAAAAATTCTGTAGAGAGAATCTGTAAAATTATTATTGATTTATTGAAAAACTGCGGTGAATTAATGAGATGCAAGTCAGTAGTTATGTTTGGAAATGCTACTGAGGTCAGGTAATTAGACTTTAGCATTGCACATTTAAGGTAAAAACCACCTGAGTAGGAATACTTAAGGAAAAGATCATTAGGTTATTTTCAGTGCCCTGTCTTATGTCCAGATGAATTTTAAGAAAACTGAATGATACTTCAAAGGTATTGCAAAGGGTGTCATCCTTCAGTTTATTGTACATTTTAATCTAATGCTGCTTTAGTGCACTTAGTCAAACAGAACTGTTCTGCAGGAAGTAATTCAGAAGAAATTAGATTAATTTTTTAAGGAATCAAAAATATTTTTTACCTCCTATATTAAACCTCTTGAATGTGAGCAGTACAGCACTGATTTTGGACATGGTAATGCACTAAAAAAAAAAAAAAAGAGTGTTCTGTATCAACTGTCACATTTTAGTGCTTGTTTAGAGTGTCTGGTAATGGTTTTATTTCTTTGTAGTCCAGAAAAGGTAAAGTATAGATCACTCTCCTGTTGTGCTCTCTGTATGTGAACACAGTGTATAAAAGGTGAATGCCCCCTGCTCATGGTGCTTCTTGAAGAGGGTGCAAAAGATTTGCGACACCAGGAGCTTGGAGTGCAGGCCTGATCCCTTGCTAATAGGTGATGTTCCCAGTTTGTGTTTTTGCTTCCATTGGAAGTTCACCACTGTCTTGGTATTTGAATTATATGCTAGATGTTTCATGTGTTACACCCTTCATGTTTCAGCAGTAGGAAGGACAGGAAGCTCTTTCATACTTGTGAAAAGAGTGGTGGAATTTCTTCAATATCAGTGAAAGGATGTGGCAGTAGTTTCCTTGGGAAAGAAGAAAATCTGCATTGACTTTCTTAATCTTAACTTTTCATGCTGAAACTATGGGATCAAACAGCAGTCTAAAAACTGAGAATAACCTGAGTTTGATCATCATTTCTGTGTTATTTTTACTAAAAACATGAGAACACCATACCTCATGAAAATTTTAATAGATATTCTGCTTAGTATTCTTTAGTGGAAGTAACACTGAAGGATGGAGACATTTTCTTGAGATTTTCATGAAGAGGGAATCCTAAATGTCTATTTTTAAGGGTCAATACAGCTCATTCTTGTCAAATTACAGGCATTCTACTGTCATGCATCCTTTTACCAACTGTAGTTTGAACTGAGGGAAAGAGATGCCTTTTTTCATCTTTTGAAATTCTGTTTAAAGGAAAGGCTCTTAGGTGCCACCAGCCTACTTTTGACTGTTGGTGTTTTTAATGTAAATGTTTCTAACATGACCCTGTGCTCCCATTATTTTAATAACTGTGATGCAGTTAATTACTACTGTTTAAATCTCTGCTGTAGCAAGTGTTCTTGGCAGTAAATATTATCTTACATGTTTCCTCCTCAGGGTCATCTTTAGCCTAACTTACAAGAACGTGATTGTGGAGAGTTGCTGAGGACACTGGTTTTTGTGTTGCAGAATGACAACAGTGAAAGACGTCGCCATGATAACAGTGAGCGCAGAAGAAATGACAATGCTGAGTCTGAGACCAATGGGCAGCCACAAAACAACATTCAGCGCGTGGTGGAGCAAGATGAAGAAGAAGATGAAGAGCTAACACTGAAATATGGGGCAAAACATGTGATTATGCTGTTTGTGCCTGTCACGCTTTGCATGGTGGTTGTTGTTGCAACTATCAAGTCTGTCAGCTTTTATACACGCAAGGATGGACAGCTGTATGTATCAGTATTTTCCCCTATCTTTTTAGTGGACTTAGATAATTTTCTTCAAACTCCCATTTCTTTTGGAGTCTGATTCAAGCAGTGAACTTCCTCTTGCCACCGTTTTCCCCTTCTCCAAAGACAGTTTTGTTTTATTCCTTCCAGAAACCAGACTTCTCTTTGTGATACCATTGACATTTATTGTTTGTCTGGTGGCCAGTGGGGATAATATCTTTGTTGTTACTGCTTGATTCAAGTCCTTGTCATCATTTTAATATTTATCATGCTGTTTGGTATTTGTAAAATAAACACCATCTTGAGCCAAAGCCATTTCCCTTGTACTATGCTAGAATACGAGAGTTTTGGAAAAGGAACAAAACTAGTAGTATAAATGAAGTAACGTATATGCCATGTTCTGGTTTGCCCATGCTGTTTGATAAAGAAATTCAAGTGCAAGGGGAATATAAGTTCAAGACATTCATTTCTGGTGAAGTTATAGAAACTTTCCTGGCAGATGTTTCTGTAGAAGTTTTTGGGTTTTTGGTAAAATATTAATGTTGCCAAAAAAGACCCCAATTTCAGTGAAAGCTAATTTGAGAGAAAGGGGGCAAAGGAAGAATATTGAGCCTGTTAGAAACTGCAGCAGGTCATAGAATCGCAGAATGTTAAAGAGTTAGAATAGACCTTAAAGATCAGTTCCACTGTGAAAACATTTATACAAAATGATTCAGAGTGTGTTTGGCTTTGAAATGTTTCTATAATATAAGCATGTCATAATTTTTTTACTATAAAAAAAAAATTGTTTGCTCTCTGTCTCTTACTCCCACCCCACAATGAAGTAGTTGCCCCAGGAGATGGTATTTCTTTACGAAAGAGTGAGTTGAGCCCATGCATTGTGTTGTTGAAATCACAGGGGAACTTTTCATGGTGAATGCATAGGTGAAATTCCAACTGCACTGGTAAGCACATGAGGGATATTGTGGGAGAGTGGCAGAGACGCATAGCATGGGAGTAGCCATATCAAACTGTGGGCTTTATCTGCTTAACAGAGCAGAAAGCAGTAGTAATCTAAGAATGTAGGAAAGGCAGGTGTTCTAAGGAATTCAAGTTTGCCTAATATGATACTATGCCACCTTTCAAGTTTTGCCTTAGTAGAAAATAGATGTGCTTTTACAGCTCTAAATTTGAAAAAGTTACTGCAGTTGTGTTTGATGTTGGCCTCACATACCAGAAACATTGGTGCATTCAGTGTCGTTTCAGTTGACTTTTTGTTTTTGTAGCATCTATACTCCTTTCACAGAAGAGACAGAGACAGTTGGACAGAGAGCCCTGAATTCTATTCTTAACGCAGCCATCATGATCAGCGTTATCATTGTCATGACCATCCTCCTGGTTGTGCTTTACAAATACAGGTGCTACAAGGTAAGTAGTTGTGCTAGTTTTATTTATTAGTACAGATTATTTAGAGAATGGTACAAAATGAAGACTTTTGAAGGATGAGTGAGCTAAAGTAGCAGAACTGGTGATTTAATTTACCATTTCAATTTTGTGGTTTCTGTTCATTTGGCACAAAGCAGGGCAAAGGCCCAGTGCTATCACTGCCATCTGTTCTGTCAGTTAGATATATACATTGCTTCTATTCTTTTGAAATATTCATGTGCTGAAATCTTTCTGTGGTCAAGAAATTCAAAGGACAGACTTGGTCCTATTTTGTGGGCCCCTCTCCCTCCGTGTCCCCAATACAAATGTCTCCTATCAGTGTGCGTGGCTGTACACACCAGGCAGTATTCGTGTGGCAAACACAGAGACTCTAAGGCTCTTTGTGAAAAGCTTCGATCTTGTAATGATGTCATCTAGGCAACTCCAGGCTTAGCATAATTAATTGCAGTGCCACCTACATGGGAGGAGTTGCCCATGAAAATTCCTGGTTTGTTTTGGTCTTAATGATCCATTTGACAAGGCTTAGCCTAATAAAGCTTCTTGGTATGCAGCCAGGACATTGAATCAGTTGTAAAACACAAAGTCGGATTCAAAGGTTTGTTTCATTTCATTTTGTTTTCAGGAGGGAACAGTGGTTTTGGTCTTCATGTCTGTGGGTGAAACCCCTTAAAAATTATCTGTGAAGTGGCAGGGGAAATTATTTTTGCCTGATTCTGTATATATTGTGGAATGCTGATTTTTGACATATGGACCTTCACTTTTATCATAGTGTGGTCTTACATCTGAACTGACAAAGTTCTTGTTAAACTGGCAATTCTCTTCATTCTAATGAAGTCAACTACTGTGCTTTACCTAGGTTCCTTCGTGTAGCCACTTAGTTCTCCTCAGGTGCTGAAGGCAACAACTAGTTTTTACTAAGCTTTTCACATTTCTGGTTTCTTTTTTAACCTTTTAAAGCACAGCACATTTTCCTTACAAAAATAATTGTTCTACTAAAAATTAGAATTATTACATACCATAAATTTCCTGTGGTTATATTTCATGCTGATTACACTAAATAATTAACTTATTTTTAAATTTCCTGTCAGAGTGTTTCTATGCTGCTATATCAGAATGTTGTGAAATGTCATTACCTGCAATAAGGTTCTATTTTACATGCATTCTATGCATGCATGTAAAATATGCATAGAATATGACATGCAATCTACATTCTGTATGTAGATTGTAGTTGAGATTATGAGGAATGGAATTTATAATGAAAGACCATTAGGTCTTCATGTGGTAGTGATAATTTGCTTATCCTCACAAGATTTTTATCTAAAAACTCTTTTGAAGAAAGGAAATACTACTTCAGCTTCACTGTTGTTAGTTTCCCGTGGTTGTCTTGTACATGATATGTTAAGCATGATCCTGATTCTAGCTCCTCAATCTAACTGCAAACAGCATCTTTGAAGGGAATTGTATTTGATTCGCTTTTTGTTTTTAATTTATTACTCTCTGCATTCTTTGTTGTTTCACTCTGCCTAACCAAAGTCTGACTGCTGTAGCTCCTTTTAATTCTCTGTATCCTGCAGCCCATCCTTAATTTTTATTCAAGTTGTAGCAGTTAAAGCCAAATTTATAACAGCAATCAATGAGCATCCAAGTTGTTGTTAAATGAAGAATGGAAAGTCTTTAATGAGAAGGTAAAAAACCTGTTGTGGTACCTTGCTAGGACAACGGCGAGCAAAACTTGGAAGAAGTACTCTGGAAAAATCACTTATAAGAAAAGAGACCCATGATCTGGAAAACGCTATAGTAAATGAGATACATACTGAGAATAAAGCAAACATCTGTGTGTAAAATGCCAACTTAGATCAACTCTTGAAATTGCCTCTTCTAGTTCTGTTGACAGTAGTTATGCAAGGTGTGTGTAGAAGTTTGTTGGAGTATGGCCTTGGTGTTTTAACACTGTCAACATTCACTATTTTAGTAGGATGAAACATTACTGTTCACTTGATTTTCTTACATGGTAGAAGTTTAAGAGCTTATATTACAAATACAAAATCTTCAGGTAGAAGTCATGAGAGAGCTTTCTTTGCTCTTTTCTTAAAGTAGTTTCAACTAATTTTACAGAGGAATAAAATTACTCTTGTTAGGTCCCTGCTTAGTAGCTTTACAAGTTGTTGGAAAATTTGGTTCTGTTTGAATCAATATATACTGATATTCACCTTTGTAAGGTTCTTTCTCCCATTTGCTGTGAGTGGTGAGAGTTTGAAATACTGAGACAGATACTTTGGCAGTTTTCCTGCAGCATCTTTACAGGCACCTTGCTTATTGCGTGTGGGAATTTCTTAAGACTTTTGGAGAACGTACTAGCAAAAGCCAGTCTGTTAGATTAGGAGGTTAAATGACAGGTTTTATTAGGTTGAAAGTTAAATTTGAACCTCTTTTGAGAAGCAGTGTAAAGGAGGAGAGTGAATGTTTCATAAATGGCCAAAAATTTTAAAAATGCATATGAAAAATGTGTCATTAGACTCAATGTACTAAATTTCTAGCTATAATGGCTGGATTCTTGATTTGTCAGAAAGTCCTGGTTACATCACATAAGTGTGATTCCTTTAATCTTTGTGCATATGTACTTTACTTTTAAGCTAATTTTTGCTAAATATTTTAAGAACATCAGATCCGTTCTACTACACATCTTTAAGAGGAGGACAGAGATAACATGGTTTTTTTAGCAGTTTCTGAATACTTTAATCTGGTGTACAAATATAGTGAATTTAGCCAGGTAATTTTCCTCTGATTGTATCTGTTGAAAGCAGGATTTCTTATGTAGCTTTGATTTCTAGATTATTGCTTCTGATGGGTTGTCTACTTGCAATACTGGGTCAGGTTTTATAAAAGAGATTCTGTGCTGGGACTTTGACCAATATATGTTAAATCTCAGTTAAGAGATATGAAGACATTACTTGAATTAAAGGGGTCTTCAGTCATGGTTTTTTCACTTTGCACAATAAATACCAGAAAAGTTCACTTCTGTCAGTCTGAGTGCCTGTCATTTCCAGGTTTAAATCTTTGAGTGGCTTTGCTGAGTATATCGCTGAACTGTTCTTTATTGAATTGTTGGGCATGTAAGTCTACTCTCACATCAAAATAAAGGATTATGTCTGTAGATGACTGATAGAGAATATTGAAATCCTTATATAGTCATTCATCAGTGACATTTCAGCAGATAAGTACTGAAGGTTTTTCTGGGTTCCATCATTTAATTCTATAACTTCATTCTGAAAATGGTTTGAAATCAGAGCAGCACAAAAGTGAATCATGTTTTCCATCTGTGTTCATGCTGGATGATTCTGCTATGTTATAATGCCACTGGTATCAAAATGGTCTAAAAATACGCAAACAGTAGTTTTCAATAGAACTAAAGAGTATCTACTGAAAGTTCACACAGCACTTAAAATTCAGAAGTGTAAAGTGAAATACACCAGTGTGCATAGACTAAACATGAATGTAGCACCAACCAAAGAAGGAGATATCTTAAATAATTTTCTTGCTTTAAACAAAAGGAAAAATAACCTTAAAAGTCTTTTAATATATGGTAAATTTAAAATAACAAGTCTAAAAACATCTGCATTGATATCTTCTTCTCCAGGTGATCCATGGTTGGCTTATCATTTCTTCTCTTTTGCTGCTTTTCTTTTTCTCATTCATCTACCTGGGGTAAGTGAACCATTAATATGCTATTTTTCATGTATCATTTTATGTATGTATGTATTTTTGAACTAGGCCTTGAATCTTGAGAGGAATGATAGTGAGTAAGCTATTGCAATAAAATTTTTAGTTTTGTATAGTCTGATAGAGTACACATAAAAGAAAGAGTGATTCATAGGTTTATAATGCATCTGATTAGGTACAGATGGTGTGTGTGTCCATCACATGCATCACCAGAATAAGCACATCTTGCTTACCAGAATAAGCTTATCTTGGGAGGAGCTTGCTCTGCTGACATGTCTTCTGATAACCTAATTTTTCCTTGACATATGACTCAAGGGCAGTTGTTTACATCATGGCTTTGTTAGCTGTATATTCAAAGGCTGTTTGCATGGAAGTGGTGGAGTCAGCTGAAAAGAATCTACTATCTCACTGAAATATATTCAGTGCTTTTCTTCTCAAATTTGGAAGCATGCCCTTGTCCAGACATCAAGAAAATTTGGCCAAAATACTCAGTATTGTCAAAAATGAGCAGCCTCCTCAGGGTTTGTAACTAGAGTTATGTAATGAAATTATTATACTCTGTATGTTTTTATGACACTTGATGACAAACACTTCTCTTTGAAGAAGCTCATTTAATTTGGACTCTAGAAGGAGAATATGGCCTTCCCTTCAGTCACTGATTTTTGCTAAAAGAGATCTGTGATGCCTTTTGTGGTCAGTACTTTCTCTAACCTTAACAATGGCTTTTGAAATACAAGGCAGCTCCTTCATCTGTCCCTGCTGCCTTAACAGCAGTGCTGGCTTCCTTTTGCCAGAGGTTCAGAGAGTGAGGGGGCTTGTAGACCAATAGTGCATGATGACAGTAAGGGACATCCTGTTAACACTGTACATCTCAAAGGTCAGCTGACAGCTGCAGACAGCAAGTTTGCTGGACAACAAGGAAAGTATTATGCAAATTATAGGGTTCTTAGTGGCTTGATGAGTTGGTAGCAGCAGATTCTGCAACAAGACTTCACAGCCATTTCTTCCCTGACTCAGCAGAAATCACCTGTCACTTCATGATGGCATTGTCTATTTTGGTTTTACTTATTGAGGTTCTTAATTAGTTTATAGTATTTGGTGTGACAGGGACATGGTTCATCCAAAAATAAAGCTTTTTACTTCAGTGTTTATGGTGAATAATAGAATGAACGTGTATCTTTAAAGATATCAAAGCTTTCTACAGGCAGCATGTTAGTAGAGAGAGATCTTTGCCTGCCTTTAAAGATCCATTACAACCTCACAAGTTCTGATTATTCTGATTTTTAAAAGTTATGAGCATAATCAGAATGACTGATGTTGCAGAATGTTCTTTCCTGTCAGCTACTGCTTTGATTGAAAAGGAAATAGAACTTAATGAAATTTTTCAAAAAAGCAAAAGAGTTGGTGTGAAGCAAATACTGGCAAAATTTATCCTATTGTGAAGAATAGTTAAGTATTAATTAAAGAAAGAATTTTACATTTATGCCACTACATTGAATATGAAATTTTTTTAAAAGGTATTCTGAAGTTTGCATCTGTAATTTGTTTCCATTGTTTCAAGCAAATGCCATCTATATTATTTTCCTTTTTTTTAGTGAGGTTTTTAAGACATATAATGTTGCCATGGACTACATTACAGTGGCACTCATGATCTGGAACTTTGGTGTTGTGGGAATGATTTGTATCCATTGGAAGGGTCCTCTTCGGCTCCAGCAGGCATATCTCATTATGATAAGTGCTCTCATGGCCTTGGTGTTTATTAAGTACCTTCCTGAATGGACTGCGTGGCTTATCCTGGCTGTCATTTCAGTGTATGGTAAGTTTGGGAGCAAGGCACAGTAACAGGTCCTGTGGTGGGAATTTCTTTTGTTCTCTGACTTTTCCGCTTATCTGACTAGACCTTAAAAAAAAAAATGTGTGTGTGTGTATCATTCAAAGTAGCAGATAAGGTGATCATGATCTTCATAAATAAGATCATGGTCCTAAACTGAGATCAGTTCCCTGCAGCTGAGGGCTCTGTATTACTGTATTGATCCCATTTTCTCTCATGTTTCCTGGACTTTCTAGATTCTTTGGGGAGAAGAGTTAAAGTAATTCAAGAGAGGAGGAGATGAGAGAGACCCATTTTGATCTTTTTTTGTGAAGGTGGAGAACTTTCAGCTTCGCATTTCCCCCAAGAATCTTAGGAATCCCTTGTACTTTCAGAATCTAGGAGCTTGTTCCTTCTATACAGTCCCATGCAAATATAGATTTGCCCAACCTATGAATTGTTCAAATTTGTGGACATAGAAGCAACAACCTGATCCATACCTGATAATATAGTGACAAAGAAGGAAGGAAGGATTAAGAGCAGTTTGCATTGCTCAAAGTTATTTTATATTTAAAAGGATATGGTTGTGAGATCTGTTTCATTGGCGCTTTTTTTTTTATTCATTGTAGTTGTCGCATACTGCTCTTTTTCAGAATGATGGCTGAGAGAAACTTAGCTGTAGTTTTTCCATAAAGCTTTAGGGGGCACTGAGCACTTGGTAAGAAAATCATGTATCCTAAATACTGATTTAATTTCCAGGCAAGACTAAAATTCAGTTACTTAGACATAATTAAAACATTACAGCTAAGTGAAGAAGTGCTCTTAATTTGAATTTTTTGGAGGCATGTAAGTGTGCTGAATGTGTGCTCTCATAGTCACTGATCATGATAAAGACTGAGATTCTGTCCAGATGTAAGTGCAGGGGTTGATAAGATTTGATTAGCTCTGATACATCAGTGTTCTCCTTAAGTGTCCTCTTTCTTGTGTCCTCTTTCTTCAGGGAGAGGAAAATTGTCCCTTGTGTGTATTTTCATGGTCACAGAGCACATTAAGAAAAACTTCCCATCCCCCAGCCCCATTTCCACCCTTCGTGCAACTGGAACAGATCTGAGTGCTCCATGCATTCAGCCTTTATTCAGTGATAGCAAAAGGAAATTACTTGAGATCAAGTTCCAAGACCATGATGTGGTTTTTTTTGAGTACAGGGGATGTAAGTTTTCAAAGCCTGCAACCCCATTCTTTACTGGAGTGGGACCAGCAGTGATGCCAGGGCAGTTGGCTCAGGTGCAGAAGGCCTGCTCTGAGCAGCACACAGCTCCTGACAAGTCAGCTGTTCCTTTCAGTGTCAGATTGAGTTTCAAATTAATTTAAAAGCATTTGGTGAGTGGACAAGTGCAGAAGGCAGTAGCAATGTTATAGCTCTCTATCCCAATATGCCTGTTTCACAAGAATTAAATAAGCTTCACCTGTTGTTTTAAAATTTCTTCTAGCATTAAACTTTGATTACAAAAAGCTTTCCGAATAGAAGGCAAGCTTGGGTATTTCCAAGATGGTAGTTGAGGAGTAGCTTTCTTGAATTACTTACAGGTCAACATATAGACACAGGTACATTTCCAGTTGCATAATATCTGAAGTGAGGAATATAATGTTTTAAAATTTGTATGCATATTACAGTAATATGTAATAACTGAGAATATTAAAAAGCATTGCTGTAGGATATGAATTGTGGCCAATGGCTGTCTTTGAAATCCTTAGGCAGGGTGCATTTTGTTACTTCAAGTCTCTCCAAGTGTTATAGAAAAGAAACATAACTATGTCTGCAGGGATGTAAGATCTGTTTGCTTTTCCTTTCAGATTTGATTGCTGTCCTGTGTCCTAAAGGTCCTCTTCGTATATTAGTTGAAACAGCTCAAGAGAGAAATGAAACACTCTTTCCAGCACTTATTTACTCCTGTAAGTACATTTTGCTAAATTCTTTAAGCTTGCAATCACCCACTCCTCTGAAGCAATCTTCTCATTTTTCTGGGTTTTAATAAGATGCTTTACAGCTGAATTCTTGATCTATTCACTTGGGCCTCAGTTTTCATTTCACTGTTGACTGAAAAATGTGCAACATTATCTGGCTGAGACATTTCAAGATAAAAAGCAGCATGTTTTGTTCCAAAACACAAACAGGAAGAATGGTAACAGACCTTGTTTTGGATAAAGAACTGTGTCCTTAGGCTGTGAATTAAGCCTGCTCAAAGAGAGCAATTGTTTCCAGAAAATATTTACCAGCTTTCAGTCCTTAAATAACCCATTTCTTAGTATAAGAAATGTGAGAAATTACTAGAAAGAGGTTTGTTTGTGTGACTGTTTTCTCAATTACTTGTCCTTTTTGGCAAATTGTTTCTCCCTGCAGTTGTAAAAAATAATCTACTGAATTGAAGTTGCTGTTGTGACCTGTGTATCAATTAGTACATAATTCCATTGTTTCTGAAGTTCCATGTTGCTACTTGTAGTCACATGGATAACAGTGAAAGAGGCTAATCATAAATCATTATGCTGCAGGTGCTCCAGACAGGCCTGTATTTGAAAGCAGGAAATGTGCTGCAGACTGGCCAGTTCAGGGACAAGCTTAGAGTGGAGAAAGGGGAGGACTTTCTCTATCTGTCACACTTGCACAGCATCAGTAAAATGTAGCATAGCTGCCTTTTACTCTGTTTTGTGAGAGGAGCAGTTAACTAACTACTAACTAACACTGAGAGCTTGAATTAAAAAACACCTTTTATATGTAACAACATTTGGTTACCCCCAGATTGGAGTTTTTGTGATGGTGAAGGCAGAGAGCATTTAACTTTGATGTAGATACTGCCTCTGAATTGACATAACTTTGTAACAGTGTTTAGAGACCTTTATACTTGCAGATAAAAAAAACTGATTAATGAAAAAGAGTAAAGAAATTGATGATTTTTCAGAGGGAGCCTTATATGTAAAAGTAATTTGTCGGGCAACAGCTGTTGCTTTTTTTTTTTTCAAAATCTAGTAGAAATAAAATTTTATTCACCAGTTTTTGTAAATGTGTTGTTGTCAGTACTGGCTGTGTTCTAGATATTATTGTGCTTTAATGAGAGTAAAATTGCCTGTTGGAAGAGATAGTTGTATCCAAAAAAAACATGAAAAATGAGAAATAATGGATTGATGCTATTTTAGAATTTCACACATCTGAAGATACAATTAGCTATGCTGTTGTGGTTTGCATTTCTTTGATAGCAACAATGATATGGCTTGTGAACATGGCTGAGGAAGATCCAGAAGCCCAACGGAAGTCCAAAAACTCTGCTTTTGATAAACAAGGTGAGCTTTGCTTTGACAAACCTTTTTCACTTTATTGGAATACATGCTTATGGATACTTCTCTTTTAGTTTTTTAAGAGTGCTGGCTGCTGTAAAGAGTGAAAGCATGGAGGCCTGATTAAGAATGATGGATCTGTCGAGATTTGAAAATTTGTTTACTTATTGTGCAGTTAATGTTCTTCTATTAATTTTTCTGGGATCTGGGATGTTGCTGTTGAAATGACTCAATATAAAACTATCAACTGACCTCAACTGCTTGTCAAACTGGGATGATACAGTATAATACCAACTCATTTATATTTGTGTTAGACAGAAATACACCTAGCTCTTTTGGCTATGCAGATAGCATTTAAATCATGGAGTTTGTTTATTTATATATGTTACTAAAGCAGAGTGCAGTTTCTGAATTTAACATGGTTGAAGGCATCCATGTATATGTAACTTTCAGTAAAGTTTTCTATTTTACTGGAAAATTAAGCTGTCAATATCAACTAAAGAAGCTAATTAAATATAAGATGATAGTTTATTCCTTAAATTATGATCTTTGTTAGGTCACCACAGAACTTCCACTTTCATGTGGATGTGCTCCTGAATACTAGGACTTGAGTGCAACATGTAGGTGCTGTGACTGCAGAGTGTACATTGTCTCCTGAATGTTTAAGTAAATATTAAAATCCTAAGAGAGGATGTCTTGTGATTGTGTGTGCCAGTATTGGATTTTGCTAGTATTATGGAATACTTCTATCTTGTTCTTCTGTGATCTTACATGTGGAGAGACTTTCATGTTTTAGAAGGCACATTTTTGGAGGAGTCTTAAATGCCTTTCTTCCTTTGAGCTCCGGCAAGCCGGGCCCAGAATGACGATGCTGAAGCAGATGATGGTGGCTTTAGTCAGGAATGGCAGCAACAGAGGGACAACAGAATAGGACCCATTGAATCAACACCTGAATCACGTGCTGCTGTTCAGGCTCTACCCAGTAACTCTCAAACAAGTGAAGACCCTGAAGAACGTGAGTGTGGACTACTGTGTCTGAAAAGCTTACTAAATCTGAAGCTAGTCAGTCAGGCATCCTGAGTGCAGGATTCATCAGTGACAGATGCAGGATTCTGTGAGCTATTAGCAAGCTGAAGAGATGCACTTGCTCCTGATGAATACTGATATTCCTCATAGGAATAATGGTGTTGCTTTGTGATAGCATTTCATTTTGTTTCAGGAGTGAGTCATATTGGCTAAATTGCTCTTTAGTTTGATACACAGACTCAAAACTTTTGTCGCACAAGCTGTTTTCAGACCATTACATGGTCAGTTGCATTAGCCTTTGTATTTTTCATGCAGTGTTCTGCTTTATATCACCTCTTTTGGATTTTAGGCCCTGTAAATGGAGTCATTAACAGGTTTCTTATGCCTCAAGATTAAACTGCTGTGATCCGCTTGGTAGGAAGCAATGTTTAAAACTTTATTGGAGACTAAAATGAATGCAGAATGCAATGGGCTTGCTTAGTTTTGTCCAGCGTCTTGCTGAAGTGAAGTATCTTTGGAAAGTGTATGATATCAGTACTCAGATACCTGTTTTAACAGACACATCAGACTTCCACTTGGAGTTCAAGCTGCTATTAGATATGCAAAGCTCTAAATAAATTAGGGTGTGCCTGTCATGTGATTCTGCCACATTTTAGCAGATGCAGCTGCTTCCTCTGATCATCAGGTGCTCCTCTGTTTAAAAATAGAGAGACTTCTACTTTAAGAACAGTTTTAAAGTTTCCTTACTAAAAAAGTCCAAATTCAGCATGCTGCAAATCATTTTTAATTTCCTGAACTTAAAAAGATAACATTAAGATGCAAAAATTTTAGCAAAGAAGCTATTTCAATTAATTTTTTAACTAAAACTCTTGTCTGGCCGGGCTTGTAATTTTCTCCTTCCTGTATTCCTGCAGTGAGTAGTAATGATCCAGCCAGACTTGTCAGCCAGCATTAGTTTACTACAAGTCTGGAGCATCCGAGGTCTGTTTCAGCAGTTTAAGGGTGTTTTAGTGCTTAAGAGCTTTTCATTAATGCGCTATTCTAGGCATTTTATTGGAGGCCTCTTGAAAGAGAGTAGGGTTACCTTTTTTCTTTTATGCATTTTCTCCCTTTTTTTCTTTCCCCTCTCCCCCCACCTTCATAATTAAGCAGACATCCACTTATGTTTTGATGTTCTTAGTTCCTCTTGGAACTCCAGAGTGAAAGTTGGGCTGGGCTGTAGTGAGGTGGGAAAGTAATCAGTAGGCCAATGAAAACAGCTGGTCACCTGATGCTGGCCCTTCTTAATTAAGATCTTGGACTAAAAGCTCAGAACGTGAACTGGCATTCAGGAAATCTTACAGTGCTTGCAGAAATAATTTAGTATTGTGCTTCCAGAGTTGTTGCTAAAGTGGTAATTACTACATAAAAGAATAAGAGAGAATGAATTTTCCTAACTCTCACATCTTGGACTAAGTATCTTGAGTTTTTGCGTCTGGGATATGCTCTGTACATGCACACAAGTACTTTTAAGAACTACCTGCACAAGAATTCCCTAGGAAAATTGGGAAAGCAGTGGGATATTTCACAGTTTACAGGTTTCAAACTGGCAAAAAATATATCTTGTGCAAGGGATTTATTTTTTCCCCTCCCTCAGCCAGTTTAAAGGAATTGCTCTTCAAGATTCTGTTGAATATGACAAGACAACTGAAAGTGGACACCCTTCCACAAATAAAATTACAGATATCTGACTTTGTATATACTGCATTTATATGTCCAGGAAAATAGGAGAATAGGGAAATTCTAATTAAAGGGTGAATTAATTAAATAGTGTAGTGTTTCTTAGCTATCTTTTTTCACAGGAGTTTATCACTTAATTCAGGAATGGTACTAATTTTGAAAATAAAATGTAATTTTTAGCAAGTCTTGTTAATAATTAATGTAAATTTATATTATTCAATAATTACTGACATATAATATTACTAGACTGATCCTCATGCTGCCATATGTTCACTTTACAGGAGGAGTAAAGCTCGGTTTAGGAGACTTTATTTTCTACAGTGTCCTCATTGGCAAAGCCTCTGCAACAGCAAGTGGGGACTGGAATACAACTTTAGCATGTTTTGTAGCCATATTAATTGTGAGTATAATGTAAAACTATAATAGGGATAGTTTGTAATGTTCATCAAGAACAAAGTTGTAACTGCTATATTTTCTCTTTGATCTTGTTTATTGGGTGGCCAAAGTGAAAACTGGTGTGGACTTTGGCTGTGATTTTCATTGGCTGCACATCTGTCACTAAAGCCTTTAATTTAGGAAGACATAAAACATAACTTGTAACATTAGTATTTATACATATATGTTTTATATAATTTTTGCTAGTCAGAGTTCCCTAATTTCTCCCTATGTCTTTTGTGTTTTGTTTTTTTCTTCCCCTCAGGGTTTGTGCCTTACACTTCTGCTTCTTGCCATCTTTAAGAAGGCCTTACCAGCTCTTCCAATCTCCATAACCTTTGGGCTAGTTTTTTACTTTGCTACAGATAACTTGGTGCAACCATTCATGGACCAGCTAGCATTCCATCAATTTTATATCTAGCAGACATGATTCTGAAATGGATATTTGTAGCAAATTTGGGAGGAGGAGAAATGGTTTTCCCTCAGTTCTCAAGCGAGACTGAAGCTAAATACTCAGGATTCCAAGGCAGAATCATTACAACTTCCTCCGATGGTGGTTTTTGGTTTGGTTTTTTTCCTGAGACAACTGCTACACTGGGCACCATATGAGTTTTCCTGTGTGAAAGTGGCTTCTTCCTGACGGCCAGTCTAAGCCAGGTGCTGTTGTATCAGAGGTCATCTGATATACAAATCACTGGTAAGGACCACCTGTGTGAAAATTGCTAATGCTTCCACCAGCAATGTGATCTCTTACCACAGGCTGATTGTTTTCACAGCACTAAGGGTGCTCAGGACTTCCTTGATGTTAACAGAGGAAGCTGACAAATCCCATGGAACTTGTCCCTGTAACCGCTTGGAGAGAGAGAGCCCAATCTGGACTTCTTCAGCAGTGATATTTTGACAGTGGAGCCCCGACTGTGTAACAGGAAAGGACTTTGTAGCAATTCGACTAAGGGAGAAAGTAATGTCACTCTAAGAGTGCTCCATGACTTCATAGCCTCTGTGCCTGTGTTTGATTTAGTAAATCTAAACTCTTTTTCTTTTCCCACACTGGAACTAGAGCCTCTTCTCAGTTTCAATACTTTGCATCCTCAAGCATGGAGTGCACCTTCTGTACACATGGTCCTGTTTATTTAGCTGCTTAGACTTGGACTGAATTATTTGGCAGTATGGGATCATAAGGTCCTAATTTGGATCCTACGTTCTAAAAGGTTAATAAACTACATTAAAAAGCAGTTTTGGGACTTACTCTTTGTGCTCTTGCAAATCATTTTGCTAGAACACCATTTCAAGCCCCGCGTTTGAAAATAGTCACTAACAGCATGGACTGCATCACTGGTGGACGTTCCTTCTCGTTGGCATTCTTATGAAATAAGTAGGTGTTTGCAGCAATCCCAGATGGAGTTTAGCTTGCCAGATCTAGAGATCAAAGTGCTATTAGGAGCTCTTCTATTGCATCACTGAAATTCTTGGTCATCAAAAACATGGTTTAGAGTTCTGTTGACCTGAGTATTGGTCCCTCAGTTATGTAACACCTCAGGCTGGCAAGGGGGTTTTTTTGTGTAGTATCTTTATTGGTGAGGATGCTTAAGTTAGGTGAGAGATTGCTTAATGTCACTAAGGAGCAAAATTTGTGACCTTCACTTTAATTACCTCTCTTTTGAGGAACTGGTGATTGATAAAATGAAAGAGAATTCAATATCACTGAAAAGATAGGAGATTTTGAACTTCTTATAAGAAGAGTCTGTTCAAACCTTAAAACTGCTAAACTCTGATTTCTTCTTCATTTGAAAGACTTCATTTACGAATAATTGCTTGGAAATGAGACGGGTGAGATGAAGTTGGTTTTGCCATAAATTCTTATTGTGTACAAGTAATGTTTTTTCTTGGGAGCCATAGGGAGTAGATGGGCATTCTATTTTACTTGCATCTTGATACTAGAGTCCTTGCCAAGTAGAGCAACTGTCAAAGTCCTAACACTAGCTCCCTTTACTTTTTTTTCCTGGGGTTTTGTTTCAGTGCCTATAGATTCATAGGACTGAAACATCAGAGATGCTCACCAACCATTGCCCAAGTAAAGAAAGAAAGACTGTGATGTATAAATCTGCTTTAAAACTAAGAAAGGCTTTCTTTGATTGTCCTTGGTAATATATGTCTTTTCCAATATGACTTGTTAACTCAAGTGTTAGCATTTACATTTTCATAAAATACATTGTCTTGTCTCATCTAAAGTACTTTCATTCATCTCATTTGTGTGCTGATTCATTGTGGATAGCATTAATAAACCAACTATATCAAAATTGCTTACAGTGACTTTTCAAGTCAAACTTGTTTGTGTTTTCTAGCTTAAATTACTGCTCCATATTTTGTTGCAATGCAGTCTGACTTAAAACAGGTCGGTTGGTGAGGGGTTTAGAGATTCCTGTTGTCATTTTTTTTATTGTTTTTTGAGTTTGGGGGGTTTTCTAACAAGACTTTGAGTTGTTTTTATACCACTGTAACTTGTTCTTTCCCTGAGCATTATATCTAAAAAGAAAAAAAATCCCTCATATGTTTTATTGGGCATCCCAGCTATAGTTCCATTGTATAGAACAGCTTTGCTAGGAGTTGGCATCGCTGTCATTTGTGTATCTGAGCTGGCTCTCAGTTAAGGGTTGTTACTTAAATGCAGAAGTCACCTCTCTTATTTCTTTTTTGGCTTTGATATGCACCAGGGCAGCATTACCTCCACTAAGAGTTGCTTTAGAATATGTAGAAATGTACAAAAGCCTTTTCACATACTTGAATGGATGTTAGATGTGCAACCCAAGGAGGAGCTCAGAACCTTCCAACACTAGATTTCCAGTCTTCCACTTCCCAGAGCTGCTTCTGTTATTCTGAAATGTTAATTTCTGAGCTAGTGTAGAGTTACTGTGGCGGAGACCATAAAATTTGTATTCACAGAAGCTGTTCAAGTTTGTGTTTGAATCACAAAATAAGTTTAGAAGGGAAATTGCTTTTATAAGCAGCTGAATGTTAAAGTACACTGCTTATTGCCAGGTTTTAGGTACACCTTCAAAAACCAGGTGAAATTTTCCAGATTTGCCCTCTCAGGCCAAATCATGGTAGCTTATGTTTCAGATGACATCTTGCAGCTAAGGATTATCTCAGAACATAGGTCCAAGTAAGGTTCAGTTGCCAATAGGTTTTGTTTGCATTTGCGTTGTTACTTACTACGCAAGAGTGAAGGTTGTGTCATTTTTCTTTGTCTTGAAACACCAGTGTAATTTGAGGATTCTCTTTGGTTAGATTGTTGTATCCAAAAGATTTCTCATAAATAGTCTGCATTTTTGAGTTTCCATTATTATTATTAAATTAGTATGTTAGTGACAGCACATTAGGCTGAAAGAACAATGGTGTAACCTGAGTAAATTCATCCCTTCTGTGCTCAGGCAGATGGACTTGGAGCTGTTGTGTGGCTGTTCAAGTGTTCATACTTCAAAACTGGCTGTCACAATAGCTTTCCCTATTCAACTTACATCAATAGGTCTCCTTCTTTGGCTAAGATTCAATTCAGTATATAAATGAGAAGACATAATAGTTTTCCTAAATTCCAGGCTCTTCATTTGTCTCTTCTTTCCCTATTTATGGGGGGATTTAATCCAGGGCAAAGAAAGAGACCCTGGAAGTTGGTTTTACAGCAGAGGTTTAGGGTGCTGTTGTACCTGTGTATGGCTATTATGGTCACACTCAGATTCAAGTGTCATCTGTGTGAGGTGCATCCTGAAGGTGTAAGAATTTGATACTGCAACACATCGACAATAGTTCTGGATGGGTAGATGATGGCTTCTTTGAGCCAAAAAAATCAAGGGCTGTGCTCCACATAAAATGGCTGATCTCCTCAATGTACAAAGCAGACACAGGCTACTTCAGGCATGGGAGGCTGGTGCTTCTTGGATATATGGATATATATCTGTCCCTATAGCGATACAGATTCATGGACTCTGGACCTGTGGATGACAACTCTTCTGCCACTAGTGCAGTCAAGGATTAAATATGCAGAAGAAAATTTTGGGTTGATGGTACTGTTCAACAAAACTTATCAAAATGCTTTATTTCAAAAATTACTTCTGACAATGCTGTTGAAACAAGTGTAATAGACTGTGGAACATGTCTGCACTGTGATTGCATCTCAGTGGTAACTTGGTCATTGGAAATGTTGAAACAAACTAGAATGGAATTCTTTTACACTCAAAGCATTTGCTGTTTTTTTTTTTTTTACAGACACTGGTTTGTACATAACCTGAATTAAATGTGAATGTTTTTTAAACATCTTTCCGGTTCTTGATAAGATATGGTTTTGATAGATTATTGCAAATTTTCCTGTATTTGTCTAATTATTAAAATAAAAGTTGCATGGATCCTGATTAATCTTGCCTTTACTACATTATTTTAAAGCTATGACTTAAAGCTCTTGGAGGCATAAGCACTGTAGTTATTTTTATTCAGCATTTAATGAGTAAGATTCCTTTCTTAAGGCATTTTAAGTAGCTGCCGTATTTCCTACCAACAGAGCTTCAACTGATTTTTGTAGAATTACTTTCTTCTGAAAGCTACTTTTTGTGTTCTCTTAAAGATTCAGTCAAAGCCTGTTCCAAAAGCACCCATAAGGTGTAATTAAGGCACGAAAAATGAGATTATACTGAAACACCAGCTGGTACAATGAAGATTAGCAGGAAAAAATACATAGGATGTTCAGAAAGAAAACACTTCATGAACAGTGTTGCATATTGTTATTTTGAAATTGATTTCTTATCAATATGATTGAAACAGAGCTTTGGGTTTTTTTGGTTGTTTTGGAAAACTATTCACTGTAAAGTTCAAGTTTGCTTGAGTTGACTAACCTCTGTTGAAGAGGGTTTGGGTTTTTTGGGGGGTTTGTCTCTGCATGAAAGACCTAAAGAGAAGTCCATCCTGACAAGTAGAAAGTAAAGTACAAGTGGTAGGAGGCCTGTGTGGATGGGCAGGGAGCTCCTAACTGAGCCCAAACCGGAAGTGGAGAAGGGGTGGAAGCAGGGGCAGATGACCCAAACAGAGCATAGAGTTGTTTTCTGATCTTGCAGGGATAGTGTTAAGAAAGCAAAGGCCCCTCTAGAATTGCATCTGGCTGGAAATGCTAAAAGGCAAGAAAGAAGGGAGACATTCTACAATTATGGGGAGGCATTTTACAATGATATAATGGCAAAAGGAAGACGCGGGAAATAAAGGTGCCCGTCTCCACCCTTGCTGAATGGGGCAGGGTACCTTGTGACAAAGGACATGGAGAAGGCTGTGGTACTTGCTGCCTTCTTTGCCTCAGTCTTTATTGGCGGGAAGGGCTGTTAAGAATCCCATATCACTGAGACCAGAGGGAAAATCTGGAACAAGGTAGATCTCGGTGGAAGAGGTCAGCTTAGGGAACTTGCAGACTAAACTGGATGTACTTAAGTGTATGAAGCCTGACAGGTTGCATCCATAAGTGCTAAGGGAGATGAATGATGTCATTGCAAGGCCACTCTCAATTGTCTTTAAATGGTCATGACAGCTGGGAGAACCTCCTGGAAACTGGAAGAGAGCAAATTTAAGTCCTATCCTCAAGAGGAGCAGTAAAGAAGAGTGGGTGAGCTACAGGTCATTCAGCCTTGCCCCAGTCTCTGGGAAACTGACATGGAAGATCATGCTGGAAAGCACTTCCAAGTACCTGAAGGACAAGAGGATGATTGGGAGTAACTAGCAGGAATTTATAAAGTGAAAATCACGCTTGACCAATCTCTTTGCCTTCCACAATGTCTTAGTCAATGAGGGGAGAGCAGCTGATGTTGTTTACTTGGGCTTGTAATGCTTTTCACACCATTTCCCGTAGCCTCACCATAGTCAAGCAGATGAAGTATAGGTTAGATAAGGGGATAGTGAGGTGGACTGAAAACTGCCCCGGTGCTCAGGCCTAGAGGGTTGTGATCAGCAGCACAGAGTCCTCTTGGAGGCAAATCATTAGTGGTATATTACAGGGCTCAGTACTGAGGTCAGTGCTGTTCAGTTTGTTCATTTATGATGTAATTGATGAAAAGGAGTGAGTGTTCCCTCTGCAGGTTTGCAGATGACACAAAAATTTGAAGCAGTGGCTGATAAACCAGGTGACTCTGCAATGATTTGGAGGGACTTCAACAGGCTGGAGAACTGCATGGAAAGCAATCTCATCAAGTTTAACAAGGGAAGTACAAAGCCCTCCACCTGGGGAAGAGTAGCCTCAGGCATCAGTACCTGCTGGGGTCTGACCAGTATTTATCTTAGGCTAAATACTCAACTTGGAGCTACAATCTAATATGCTAATTTAATTACCCCTGTGTTTTCTTACTTCCATTTTTTAATATAATCTTTTGGGGATACATAAATAAGATTCCTTTATTGACAGTGTCAACTCTCATAAAGAACTCAGCTTGATGTGTAGCAGTTACTCTAGATATTTTTTAATTACCAAGAAATCTCAATTAAAGTTATATTTAAGGCCACATTCTGGCCTGAAATGTCAGGGGTTTGTGGACTTTATGGAGAAAACCATCTGCCTTCATTGGCAGGAACTAACAGAGCTGAGAATTGGGTAAGGAAACAATCAATGGCTTCCTGAGTTTTACAACCTGTATTTGTTACTCTTCTCTTTAAATCGTGATATGTTGCAGGAAAGATGATTTTAGCTTGGCATCAAGTGATGTTGGTGGCTAGTACCAATGTAATTGGATTCAATTTGATTTTTCTTTGGTTTGAAATATGCTTTTAATCTAAACTGACTGGAATAATGAATAGACTTCTGTGTTCGTATCAATTTTCTGATTTCAGTAGTGTTAGATAGAGGTTACCCACTTTGATCTGGGGTAATGCTACTGTCAGAATTAACCACTGTACTTCTCACTGGCTTTGTTGTACAAGTCAGCCTGAATGTACTTGGAGAATGCCTCAGAGCACAGCTGGATGTTTGAGTGCAGCAGCTCTACATTTGATTGAATCAGTGGTTTATTTAACCATCCTCAGTAACAAAATGCTAATAATCACTGATTCAATTCATACTCAAGTGGAGAGGTCCAGCTACCATGTAGTTATTCCCCAGCCAGGGCCTTACTGATACGGTTTGGTAATGAACTGTGTGACAAATTCCCCTTCCGGTTGTTCCTATGAGGGAGGAATTAATTCAGCCTTAGACATAACAGCATACCTGTGGGCATCAAGGGGAACATTTGTAAGGACAAAAATGGCAGTAAGAGCAGATAGAGGCCTGATGAGACCCCATGGTGCAGAGGTGCTGCAAGGGGGTGATTATTGTTTGGTGGCAGTGCCTGTCCTTGTGTCTGCAGCCAGCACCCAGCAATAATCACTTCTAAAGCTGTAATCACAGCCACATGGCAGCACTGTGCCTTTTTTACTGCTTTCTATTCATAGTGCTCGTAACAAGGGATTAAAGAGCACGATAAAAATATATACTTGAAAAAAGTAGACTGTTATAAAATGATTTCTTTTTGGAGGACTGTATTTAGTACGTGATGAATTCTGTAGGGGAGGCATGTATGCATTTCCAGTCACTGCTAAGGTTTTGAAACTATTTTAAGAACAGCAGAACCTGGCTGTTGTCATAGTAGCAATAAACCTTTTAATCCCACTTCCTCTGGAGATGAATCTGTTGTGTACATAATCTGCTTAAAGATTGTCAAGGCTGTTTATGTGACAGGGTGCTAGGGATACAGTACTGAGAAGATGCTACTTGTTGCCCTGGAAAATATAGGACTCTTTGTTTGCTTTGATAGTGTCTGAGATTTGCTGAGAGACTGATCTTATGACAAGCTGGTAGGGGAACAGTCATCTGGGAAGCCAGCCTTCATTTTTACCAGTGTTTTGGCATTGACAACTTGTTATGGTTAAATGAAACTGTTCCTAGGTAGTTCCTCAGCAAGGGCTTGCTGACATCATGCTTCTCCCATAGTTTAAAAGCATCCTTTTTGAGGAAGTCCTTTCATCCTGAATGCTTCCATTCCTTCCAGAAGTCTCTGAGGCTTCTGAATCAACCTTGAGTCATATTTTTATATTGCTGAATAGTGAACACAATTAACACTTCCTTGATGTATTTGGATAATGCAAACTGACTTATTCTTAAATGTACAACAGGTAGTCAAGGGAAATCTGCAGACATCTGAGAAGTTCTTCAGCTGTGTTTTGGAGACTGGTTTAGCTGGGTAACGAGAGTTTTAAATGTCATGTCAAAATAATCATTACAATAGAATTTGTCATCCTGAACCAAAAATGACGTGAGTGTTTGTTCACATGTATCTAGAACTAAAAGAGGCCTTTCTTCTCACCAGATCAAGTTTCTCAGTAATTACTGACATCTGCGCCACTGCCAGTTTATTTGGTCTAGTCTGGTTACAGGACCAGATTGCATAACCCCCATGTCCTGCAAATAATCAGTGGGCATATTTTCTTTTATTTGAACCAGTATTTCAGTTCATATCTACTGAATAATAGCAACAATTAGGGAATTTTTACTTGTTTGTTTTCCTGAGGTCTTCATGTTCTGTCAGGATGGACACTCAGTCTTCAGAAAAAAGTCATACTGCAGAATGAATGAAAGAATGTTTCTAAGATAATTTATTTGCAAATTAAAATATATATTTGCCCCTCTATAAAGTTTTGATTATGGATAGTTGTTTTCTGCTCATGCCCCTCCTTTCCAGCAACCCTTAATTCAACATGACACCGAAAGAAATATTAGGCAAACCATTGACTGTTGTGTTGTCATCAAATCTAATTACTCCTCGGGGTGCATTGCTCACTGGCTTACTGAGACCATCATTTGAATCCTGTGCATCTGATCTGCCCTTGCAGGCTGTGGAGATGCTGGCAGGCCCCAGTCTGCTCTAAGGGACACGGGAGATGTTTCCTTCCTCTTCCTCTTTCCTTCTCACAGCGTTGACCTCAGGCTCAATGGAGAGGTAGCACCCCTCAGGCCAAGGAGGCTGGTGTGGGGGTGAACCAGCCTTGGACAATCCCCCGTGGTCCCCACGAGATGTCCTGTGTAGTTTCCTCACCAGAAATGTGGTTGGGTGCCATGGAGGACGACTTCCCAGCAGAAATCCTTATGTTACTGTTTAGAAGGGCTTTGCAAATTTTCCAGTCTGACACTCTGAACAAAACCATTTCTTATTTAAAGAAGAGCTTTTGTTTTGAAACATTCTTTGCATTTAAAAGTAGTCATTAGTGTTTTTCACTCTTTGCTTTAATCTGAAGGATTCATCACTGTCCTGCGCTGGAAATTTTTTCACCTCAATATTAAATAGTTTTATGACATGTGGGAACTGTTTCTTCCTCTTCTCAGATGGTAGAAATCCTCATAAAGGATTGGAGGGGGTTTTATTTCAGTTTATATAAAAGTCACCTGTCACTACTTGGTATTTTTCTTACCCAGCTGATTTCTCGAGGAGAAATCAACCCAATTTGGGAAAATTCTATTAAAGGCATCAATTTTTATTTTACTGAGCTGTATTATGCTGAATTAATTGTTTTGATCTGGCTGTTGAGTAGATAGAGGCAGAATGGAAAAATGTACCTCTTAATCCGTTAATACCTCTCTCGAGACCTACACTATTGAGACATACTCATTTGTGTCAAGGATTTCAGTCACAATTTTGGTAGGTATTCTTTTGGTGCAGTTTTTAGATCAAAACCTGTAAATCACATAGTTTTATGTGCAGCTAAATTCAAGTTCTGCCAAATTGCATGAGATATGGTTAATGCTCACAATAGTGGCAAAAATTAAATCTCTTGTTTTAGAAGGAGAGCAGATTTTATCAATAGTCTCTAAACTCTGCAGGATGAGATCATCATTACGTCAATGTCTTACACAGTGCTGAGTATTTGGACACATGGAACAATGGTGTTTGTCTTTTATTAGAAACAAACTGAAGAGAGGGGGACAAATGTTTCCCACTCTGGTGCAAGAATGGTCAGTGTCTCCAGGTGCTGCTTTGGTCTTTAAGGGGTTTTTATGTTGTTTTGGTTTGGTTTTGTTTTTTCAAGTGGTTTTACTATGATTATAAAGTTGAGAGCTCTTTATACTTCATCATGTAATCATTTTGTTTAAAATGCATTTACCCTAGTAGACTTCCTAGATGGTGAAGCATGGAGGTTGTAAATGCTGCACTGGCTGCTAGACATACCATTGGGGATAAATCAAGGATAAGTGAAAGGCTGAAAGAAAAAACAGATTGAAGGGTTCACTACAGTTAGTGGCATACTATATGTCTCCTAAAAAAATCAATTGTTAAAATAATTACCATTGTTAACTGGGGATGAAAACCTTAAGCTATCTACTAAGAAACTATAGTGCTGTCTCCCACAACTGTTGGGTGAATGTTGCATTGTACTTTGTGTCTGTGGCTGGGAAAACTAGACGTAGATACAGCAATCTAAGTATTTGCCTGAGAAGATAAGGTATGTGAAGCTTTATTTTGCAGGGCTTGCACCAAGTGGCTTGGTTTTTCACTCTAAGCAGTTGTTTAAAAGCCATTCTTTCCATTTAAAATTCTAGGATAGTGAATTGTCCCTCTTGTGTTACTGGGAAAACTTCAAAGAGAGAGTGAGGTAGCTTAATGATTTTCTCCTCAAATGTTCCCAGGGCCCCTGTTAAATACACTAGAAGCTGGAACACCTGTGGTCTGCTTTCAGACAGATACTGAACAAGTATGATTTTTGTGTCTCCTCCTCAGACTCTCAGAGGTATAAACGTGATGGGAAAAATGCATTTCTGGTTTGTGTGTGCCTCTGAGTGAGAGGAGTAGGTGAATCTCTGGCTCAGAGACCTGTGAAGATGCACAAGTATGTCTCACATGAACCAACCTTAGCTTGGCAGCCTCATACTGCCATTTGCTTTGAGTGCTAAAACCAGCCTCGCTGAGTGTGGTGATGTAGTCAGATACTGTAGCTCCCACCCATTATGGAAAAGCACAAGAAGTTTCACTTCTACCAGTGCCACTTTCTTCAATTTTCCTGCCATCCACAAGAGCAGGAGGGGGTGTTCCCAGTGGTTGCTCCCCTGTTTTTTTCTTAACTAGCTCTGTGTTTCCTTCTTTCATATCTCTCAAACCCATATGCAGAGTGAAAGGTGGAATAGAGACAGAATATGCACAAAAGAGCTGATAAATTTGTCAATGGTGTCTTTCAATGTAGCATGTACTGTAGTAAGAAGTTTAACACTAATTTTTCTTGATTTAATATGGCTATGAAATAACAAGAGAGGCACCATTTGGCTGAGACCACAGAAATCACTGGTGTTTTCAATATTACAACTGCACAGTCAGGCCCTTAGTGATTACAGAAATATTCTTCCAGCTGAGCTGTCTTTCCTAGAATATGTAGAGGACCTGGGCATGATTTCAAAACAGTCCTAGAAATACCTTGCCATGTAGTTTTCAATCCTTCTTCTTAAACCTGGTTCACAGAATTCACATTTTTTGATGTCAGCATCTTCTCTGAACACTTGTCTAAGTTTCAAACTCTTTCTTGGTTCCTTTATGACAAACGTCCAGAACAAAACATTGCATTTTCCCTCCAGCAGGGTGGAGGGAGAAGCTGGATCTACCTCATTCCCTTACAGAGCACTGCTTCCATGTAATACAATCTAGCAGTGCTTTATTATTTCCCCTGCTATGTTGTCACTAATTTCTGTCTTAACATGCTATTTCCCCAACAGTCCTAAGACTGCTGTTTGCTGCATGACCATGTGCACTGAATTCTTGTGGTTTGAATTGTTTTTCTCAGGTATGCTGTTCTGCATTTTCCCCCAGCTTAATTCACTATTGCTGTTTGCCTCTTTCTCCAATTTGCCTGCAACAGTGGAGTCCAGCAGTGACTAAAGGTAAGAAGCTACAGTTCAAGTTAGTCTTGTTGCAGTAGGTCTAGTGATTTTTGCATCATTCTCCCACTGCAATTTTCACAAGCTTTTAATTCCTACTTCTTACTTCATCAAATAATATTTTAAATCAAACCAAGCAGTAATCAAATAGTAACAATTCCCATATCTTTGTAGAAACTCCTCTCATGCTACTCCTTGTTTTCATTTTACATTGTTATTTCAGTAGTGTCTCTTATCCCCTTTCTGTTGCCAAGATTCTGTCTGTATCCAAGGCAACTTAAATAATTTTGAGAATAAGTCAGTGAGAGATGATGTATCAATTACTAATATCCAAGTAGATGGCCCCTGTGGCACTCCCTTTGTGCATCGTTGTAATTCTGCTTGATTTAAACTGTTTGGGTGCAGCGTGTACAGTTGTGGAGACAGGGAAGATTCCTCACTAATGAAGACCTGCTGTTCTGTAATGCTGCAGCATGTTCCAGCCTATTCCAGTGCCATGTGCATCACGTGGGATCTGGGCTGACAGCCAGTGCAAATGTTTCTTCAAGGACTTTAGGACATATTCTAATTATGTTTAAATTCTCCCACTCTCTTTTCATCTGAAGGATGTCACTCTGCTCATTTCAAAGTGTGGTGCAAAGTGCTCCATCTGCCAGGATGAGAGGGGTCTGCTTGTGCACTTGTGTGAGAGGCAGTAGGATGGCTGGCTTTGTGAGCAACTCTTTAACCTCCAGCTGTGAGAAGTCCCAGGCCTTTGAACACTGTCAGGGCTTGGCCAGCATCCAGCAGTGTTTTCATCCAGTGCTGGAGGAGATGTAAAACTTCCTGGAAGAAAGAGCTTTATTTCTCTGAGCCTAGCAGAGAAAAAGGGGCAATGAGTTCTGGGACGAAGCATCTGAAACTCTCTGTACCTGAAAAAAGTAACCTTTTGTGGAGAAAAATGAAGAAAAAAATGTATTTGGGAGAGCTCTGCACATGAACACGTGTATTCTCTCTCAATCTGGTATTGAATATATGTGATGGTACTACAGGATCCTTTTAAGGGGAACTGGAATTGCAAAACAGCATGCAAGACTAAAGGCCATTATGCAATACTGTGCACTGGAATGTAATTCTGTGAGGTGACTACAGAGAGCGCAGATCCATGCCTATGTGCTGTATGGCAAATGAGATTCTGCCTTTCTCTGGGTGTGTAGAACAGTTTGAAGGCTTCTGAGAAGTTTCAGACTCGGCCTGAAGGAAATGTTCCTGATGTGGGGAGGAAGGAGAGAGACACGCTCTTCTGTCCTTACTTTGCAAATTCCCCAAGAGCAAATCTGCATTCTTGTCTCTGCCATGGTCTGTGCCCTCTGGCCAGACAATCAGTGCTAAATAGCATGGGTTCTTTCCTGGAGACCCACATGTGATATCACCTCAGACAAATTAATTTCTCAAGGGTGATATTGTTACATCAGATACTTGGCTAATTAATGATTCTTATTGTCTAGGCAAGTGCATTAATTAACTGGATACATAAGAAAGTCTGGGTCAAACTTCAGAAAGTCGGCCAGACTCACTTAATCCCTTGTGGCTGCTGGGATCACCCTGCTGTGTGATGCCCTGAGTAATCGGGATGTTGAGACTGGCAGGTATCAGTCCTGATTCTCACAAGTTCAGCAGTGCTCAGCACCCCTGTTATGGGTGGCAGGTGTGTACAGGAGTAAACTTTTGCTTGAATTCTGGGGCCAGTGTTACTGGATATGAAGGGAGGGGAGGGGTACCAGGGTTTAAAATTTCTAGCCTGCATGTCTCTAACAGAACAGTAGCTACCTTCAAGTAGTACATGGCCTGGTAACTGTGGTTGCCACTGATTGAGATAACCATTGTGACAGCTTTCAAGAGAAGATGAGACTGTTGCAGCATTTGTTGTTAGATAGATCTTCTCCTGGGAAAAAACCCAGGAATTTTAGATTTTGTTCCTTCTGTCTTGCTCAAACGTAAGATTAAGAGAGAGGAGGAGAAGCTGAGGTTAGTTCTCTTTGCCTATCCATGATTTGTATTGCTGTAAGCTTGCTTACCTCAATATATGTAAGATGAAAGTCAGGCTGTGCTCTTGGGACTGGGTGCATAGGACTGCAGTAGGCATCTGGCTTGCAGAGGTTTCTTTGTACTTTAATGGGTACTGCAAGGGGTTCTCAAGAGAATTCTTCAGATGAAAGCTGTTTTTCCGTGGACGGGCTGCACAGCCTCATTATTGCTCTGGCTTTTGCTGCACAGCACATATGTTACTGCAGGGCTGTCAGCCCTTCAGTCGATTTCTACAACGCAATAAAAATAAGTAGATTAACCAAGCAAAGAAGATTAGAGACACTTTGGGGAAGGAAAGGGAAGGGAGGAGGATGAGCAGCAGGGAGTATAAAAAGAGACCACAAGACTGTGATTGCCAGACATCCTGGTGCATGTTGCACAGGGTGGCTTTCTTTGTCCCTTTTGGGTTTGGGTTGGGCAGACTGAATAGAACTGATCCTGACACCATGTCCAGAGAGAAACTGGAGTCACTGGTCAAGAACATGGAGATCATGCTCTCTGAAGTAGAGCAGCTGAAGATCCACTGCACCAAGCAGACGGAAGAGGTGAACCAGGTGGTACAGGAACTGCGCCGAGAGAACAGGGAGCTGACAGAGAAGTACGAGCTCATCTGTCAGGACCTGAAGGAGGCCAAGGAGGCCATTGCCCAGCTGCAGGACACAAAGTTTGCCTTTGAGGCAAAGGAGCGGCAAGCACAGAAGCTCAACCGGCAGCTGTGAAGTGGCAGGAAGGAGAAACAAGAGATTTCTTACCCTGATCCAAGAGTAAACAGAAACCTTCAACTGCTGCAACTGAAAATCCCTGGATTGGTAAAAGCAACCCTTTCCCTTTCTCCTCAGACTAAACCTGTGTGCTGGGAAAAAAATCATCTCTGTGGAGGCAAGATCTCAGGCGCAGCTGGAATTCTACCCCAGAAGGCTCCTTTGTTAATGACTAAAGACCTCATTATGCTGGGAGAGAAATTTCATTCCAGAATCCCTTGTCAGAGATCTGAGCCATAGGCATATGGAAACAGCTGCCAGGATCTGGGCACCTTCTCATGCCCTGTAGGGGTTGCACAAGGACAGAGCCTGGGAAAAGAACTGTCACTGCCTTGAGCCACTTGAGAGAGCTGTGCCGTGAGGGTCTGCTGAGATGGAGAGAAGGATCATCGTCTTGACAGCCCCTGTTGCTCTGTTTTGTTACTGACTTTTCTCTGCTGGGCAGCAAGGCTGTAATGCTGTCCTTAGTAGGGTGTCAGCTTCCTTGCTGCCTGATGCTGGAAGACATCAGCAGGAGCTTATGTCGTGCCTCATGCTTCCAAGTACTTTCTATCAAGGGCATGTTGTTCCAGAGGATCTGTTAATGCAATTACAGTCAGTGTTGTCCTCTTCCAATTCCAAACTGAAGTATAAGAACTGGAAAGGTTTCTGTCTCCATTTCCATTTCAATAGCGTTAAATCCTAATGACTCTGTGTTTAGTATGCTAGAGTTAAAACCTCTGCTGAATATAACACTTTTTTAACCAAAGGGCTATGTTTTGGCACCGGATTTATTTTTCTTCAGCGGAAGTAATGTGTATAAATGGACCGGGAATTAGGAGGGATAAATGTATGTGGGCGTGGGGGTGAGAATTGCTTGTCAGAGGTTTTGCTTTCAACTTTTCTCTCTGCTTCTGTATCTCCTAAGCAGCATTTGTGGTAGGCAGTGCCAAGCCCAGCTAAAAGCAGGTGACTTTAGATTCCACAGTGAATAGCATGAGATCTCTGGGGGGAGTGTGGAAAGAGTGCTGAGAGAAAAAGCCTGAATGTTTAAATGGAGAATAGCTGGAATAGTTCCAGCAGGATCTTTCTTCATGTTGGCTGTGATGTAGCCAGCTTCTTTCTTCTCTCCAAAGCTTTGCTGTATTGTTATCTCTGCCTGGCAAGCTCCCTATTCCCAGCAAGGGCTGCTGCTTGTGAGAAGCAGAGAAGCTGTTTCCATTGCTGAGGGCCTCAGGGTGTGTGTGGCATCAGGAGCCCAGGTGCACTCTGTGGGTGGAAGGGAGTCAGCTCGGAGAGAAGGGAAACCTGCCTCCTTTGGTTTCCCTAAAGGTTTGGGCAGGGCAGAATAGTTCAGCAAGACTTTCTCTTAGGACTCAGTCCAGCCATGGTGAAAATAACTGTAGTTTTGTCAATCATTACAAAATACTGAGATCAGGCCTAGAATTAACTGCTTACTGTTCCTTCTTTGCCCTGCTCTCTGCCACATCAATCTATGCCTCGTCCAAAGCCTTTGGAAATTCAGATTTTGACTGAGCTCTGGGCAACGCCTTCTGAGCAAAAGGCTGATGTTTGTGTGGCATCCATGGGGAACATGTTTTTCTGGTTTTGTTTCGTGTGATAACATGTTTTGTTAAATATGTGTGATATAGACTTTCATTATTTTGCTACTTTGGGTGGAGCAGATTGGATTATCCAGAAAACATTTGGGAGTTTGGAGGCTGTCCTTTATGTTTTCAAATGTTATCTGAATACAAATGGCCAGCCTTGACCCTTTGCTCCTTGCTCACCAGTGACAGCTTGGGGAGCACGAGATATATATAAAACCAAATCACTATATTTGTTTGTATAAGAACTAAAAATGTTTTCCCTTGAAATCAGTTCTCTAGCTCAAATCTTACCACCTGTGATTTCTTCTACTTTTTATATATCATTAAAATGTAAAACAAAAATAAAAGGAAAACAAACAGCTGAGGGAGTGTCTGTTCTGGATAAGGCATTGCCTCGTTTCATGCATGTATATGTTACTTTTTGAGTGTGTGTGTTTATGCTTGCTGAATATAATTATTCCTGTTTAAATCCTATGCATTAAGGAGTGGACAGAGACCCTCCATATCTCTGTGTTCACAGGTTAATCTCTCTAAATGAGATTTCTCTGTGTGGTTGCCAAGTTTGCCCTACGCAATATTTAAATCCATGATACAGAAAAAGAAAATAGAATCACAATGTTCTTATGATCAGTTTCTTAATAATTAGCAGGATTCAAAGTGTCTGCTTCTAAGGAAAGCTGTTAGAATTATTTCCTGTATATAACCTAAGATTTGGGTTGGGACATCAGAAAAACTAGATGTGCTATTCAATGCTAGAAAAAATTAACACCACTTCCCTTTCAATAGATTCAGTTGTGTCCTGGTTTTGCTTTACATGACTTAAACTCAGGAGTAGTTGGGCTGGTTTTAAAACAATGTTCATTCCATTACATGTAGTTCCTCTGCTTTTTTACAGGCAAATCTTTGTGTATCCAAGTATAGTCTTAGCAATGGAATAGTGCCTCCACTTGTATCCTGAGGTGCAGTGTACTGGAGTGCCTTTCACAACAAAGTTTGCACAGAATTAGTCACAGCACTTTGAAGTTGTTTTTAGCTATTTGAACACCACCATTATCATTACATGCTGCTGCTTTTCTTCTTTAAACGGCCTAAGGATGAAGAGCTGAAACTTGGTGTAGCTCTATCAGCTTGTTTAGAAAGCTGGCCTGAATAAAAGTCTCGCCTGATTTGGTTGAGAATCAAAATAAATATGAAGTGACAGGCTTGCCATTTCACTCATCTTGGAAGTGGGTGAAGAGAGGTATCTAATTCTTTGAATACAAAGAGTAAATTTATTTGAAAGCTCTCTTGGAGAGCACAGCACAAGAATTGGCACAGCTGTCAAGAAGGGACTAAGAGAAGAGAATCCTGCCAGACCAAGTGCCTGTGAGTTGCTCTGTTCCTGGAGTAGATTATAGCAAAATACTGATGATTGCATTGGTTTCCACAGTTCTGAGCTGCATTATGTGAAAGTGTCCAAGAAGGGAGACTAGGTAGGAATGAAGCTGATACCTCTTTGTTCCCTTTCATTGCTGACTTCAGTGGCTGCATGCTGGCAAACCACAATAAAATCAGCTCTGCTTGTAGCTGTATCTATACAAAAGTTGTATAGGTCAGCTCCTCTGCAGATGTCCTCAGCACATGAAAGAGTCCATGTGTGGCCAGGCCTCTACAGCAGAGATAAACAAGTGCAAGAGATACTGCAAGAGGATAGCAGGCTTTAACTTGTGCAGTTAATTTGTACAGCAGAGCCCATTGTTGTGTAATTCACTTTCCATCCTTCCTCTAAGGACTTTGTAACGTCTCCTGAACATGGAATTGAGCTGCTTTTTCTGGAGGGTTGACAGGATTCATTCTGTATACTGAGAAGCTGTCATTCAGAGGGCTAAATGACATGCCTCTCTTGCAAAGGTGAGTAAGAGTCTGGGAAGAATGCAGCCATTGGTGCACTATTCAAGTTTGAAAAAAGCTCAGTTCAGGTTGAATCAAAAATGACCTTTACTGTCATTTCTTTAAAAAATCATAAGTTAAAAAATCAGTATGTCAAAAGTTTTATTGTTTTCAGAGTAAGCTGAAGCCTACAATTTTCAGACCCTTGTGCAGCTGATGGAAAGAGAGATGTGCCATAATGTCCCCTGTAGCAGTGGACTTGATTTGACATCCCTGAGGCCCTTATTTCTTTGTCTTCTCATTCAGCCATCAACGCATTTGCCTAGGATGTAAGATTACTGCTCAGTATTATCCTGTGCTTGGAAATATTTGAGCACATCCCCTGGGTAAAATGCAAGTAGTAGGCTAAATGTAATGGCTGTCCATTTCCCTTGATTAGGCCATTGCTCTTACCTAAGAAACTGGACATTATTCTGAAAGCAACGCAAGGTACGCATCCCATTTTTTTAACAATGTGACCCAGCCATAATCACAACACCCTAGACCCTTGCTCTTTGGCTAAATGGCAAAGTGAGCAATCAAGAACACCAGTTTGTAATGTGACATGGTTTCCTGATCACAGGTTCAAGTTCTGAAACCAAACTGAACACAGATTCTTCTCTTCCTTGCATGAATGCCCAAGCTTCTCTTCTGGAGGCTTTGTGAGTCTTGCCTGAATTTTTTGGTTGCTGCTCAGCAGGAGAGGACAGGAGGTAGAAGAGTTGGGTGTTAAGTACCCCCTGGGGAAGAAGCAGGGTGCTTTGGTTTTATTTCTCAGTGACTACTTTCTCTGAAGTCTTGCCCATGGCAGCAGCCAGTGAGTAATCTTCCTGTATTTATCATATTTGACAAGTTTTCTCCCCAGTTTTTCTCTCTGTGTTGTGTTGAGGATGAGGAGTGATAGAGCACCATGGTGGGCATCTGGTGACCAGCTAAGTGCTACAGAGCTGTGTTAGCCATAACTAGCTGGACTGGAGCCCTGTCCAGTAAAGCATGTAGACCTTTAGAGAGTCTTTGGAAACGGCCTCTAGCAATAACGAATCCTGGGAGTTTATTCCCATGAAAAGTATAACAAAAGAGAAAGCAGAAGCCTTACTGCTGACCTCTGGCCATGTAACTGTTGAAATCCCAATGCCACAGCTCCAGCAGAGGTTGCTCCTTGCCGAAAGCACTGCAGTGATCAGGCTAGAAGGGATATCATGTTCAGCAGTATCCATTCACTATGCATTCATCTCGACTGTTTCTTCTTGACCTCATCTGGGACACTCAGATGCCCCTGGATAGACCCAGTGGCAAGAGGCAAATGCCTGTGGTCCTGCTGTGATCATTCCACAATGACCTGGCAGTGTCTTACCAAGAGATGAGAATGGTCTTGAATCAGTGGATTATCTTATTTTCACTAAAGGGTAAGTGGTGAAAGCAATTTCAACACAAGGATCATGTCCTTTCTCCCAGAGGAAACGTACATTGGCAAAACTTTCTGTGAAACCACAGGGCAAAAGTTTGCTTCATATTTGCATTGTCTTTTTCTGGTAAGCACTGGCCTCAAGCTCAAATCCTACACTAACAGCTTCTGATTTTGTCACATCACTGCTGGAACCAGCAAGTATGAGCAGATTATTCTTTCCTTTTATTTTTAATAAAAGAAATTTAAGTGATGTTTCATGTTTCTTAGTTGTGGTAAAAGTCTGCTCAGTTCTTTTTTTATTTCAGGATCTCAGGAGCTCATCTATCGAGTCTGTATGGGGTTAAAATTAATCCAGATGTGTTTACACAGTATCTGCTTTAATGCAGTGGGCACAGCTGTTTTTCGGATGTATCCTGGCTAGATTCCAATGTGAGCAGTCATATTTTCCCTGTGTCTGTACTCCCTTGTAGCTTATCAACAAGAACACAAGAAGAACATTATTAAGCTTGGTATGTAAAAAAGAAACATTAATTGAGGATCCCACAGCTATGAGAGGCATTATAATGATTGGGTATTTACAAATTCATCTGAAGTTTGGGAGGATGTATGGGGGGAGGGTTTGCCTTCTAGTATTTGAACCTTTGGGATTGGATTTCCAGCTTTTTCTTGCTAATGGGCTAAAAGCTTTAAACTGATCTGAAAGTTTGGCTTATTCATAGAAAGCCAGGGTTTCAGGTGTTGGTTTGACCAAATATCATGAAGGGTTAGGATATAAGGTGACACCTAGCAGCATGGCATTAGCCAGTAGCTAATTGAAAGTACAGGTGGAAAAAGGAAAAGCACGTGCTCCTGTAACCACTTTCTATGCAAAAGGAGGGATCACAGCTTGACCCAAAGCCCAAATTTATTTTTCTTAAAAGAATCTAAGGAGGCAAGACAATAATTTCTCTATTGTTAATTAGGCATTAACAATGTCCATTTTTTGTTTCTCCTGACAAGGATAAGATAGGTAGCCATGCACCTGCACCACCATTAGATGTTCTTCTGGGGTGTATGGTGTTGCTCAATATCTTGTGGTTCCCCTGCTGCTTGGTGGAGGTGTTGCCAGTTTGTGTTGTGTTTCCTGTTAGGGCTTATCCTTGTTTATTGTGGCAGAGTTAGCTTTGACAGGAAAGTACAGAATTGCTTTTGCATGTGGAAAAGATGTGACTTTCATTTGAATTCTGTCCCCTGTGGGATGAGTAATGGTAGGATTTGAGCACTGTGTACCTTTCATGGCAAGCTGCTAGACAGGGACTGAGCAGCAGGGAGAAGAGAGCCGTATCCCTGGAATAAAATTGCTTCTGTGTCTGATGCATTTATGAGTCTGCTAGAAACTTCCATTTGGAGCTGTGCACATCTAGGCTAGTCAGCAGTTGGCAAGGATATTGTCCCTTTTGATTATCCAAAGCAGCAGCATGGCCAAGAAAACGGTAGTGATACCAGTTCTGGAGATTTCATTGCACATCTTGATGTCTTCCATGGAAGATCCAACATGTGGAGTCTCCTGAAAGTAGAAGCTTCATCTTTCCTTTGGAAAGCAAGGTTCTCTCTCTTATAGTTACAAATGAACTACTGATGGAAAAGAACTCTAAAACTGGAAGGCAAAACATAAGAGACCAACCCAAACTTTGAAGTTATTATCTAGGAAACCTCAGTCATAATATTAAATAGGGTGAAATGCTGATAGCTGTTATAATACCTGGACCAGAATATATTTTTCTAGATCTGTGGTCCCTGTATTTCATTGTTTATTTGTTTTATACTAAGCAGAGGAGAAAATCAATGCGGGGGGGGGGCAGATTTATCTGTTTGCAAAATAAAACAACAGCAACACGTAAGTTGTTATGCAATGTTTTCTCTAGTATCCACATGATTAAAACCACAAGTTTTTCCTTGTAATGCATCCAACTAGATTCCTTTAACAGTTTTTATGTTGTTAATTTGTTCCTTCATGGGAGTTTTCAGGGGGTTTCTGAATTGCATGGCATTTGTTAGAGGAAAAAAATAGAGAAACCTGTGCTGCCATTGTTTTTGGTTAAATTCAGGTCTGTACCTAAATTACTGCTATTTTCAGATTTTAGGGATCTGCTTAACTTTGCCTAGACCCAAATCTAACTGTGAATTGTATTTAAGTTCAAAGTTTCTTTTGTCAAAAGCTTATTTGTGAACTGTGATTCAGGCTGTAGTTTTAAAATAAATGTGAAGTTAAATTTTTTATTTTCAGAGTTAAGAACTTACTGAAAATGAATACTGAAGGGATCTGCGGATAGCTGTCTCTCTTTTGATATGATGCCTACAGCTAAAATAAAACTAGTTACAAAGGGCTCCACCCCTGCAACAACTTCAGGCACAGTTTGGAGCTTGTGTGTGTGCTCACACACAGACTACAGAAGCGATAGAAACAATTCCAAGGCAGGCGTGCCTGTGTGCATGCTTACAGCACTGGCTCCCCAGAGCAAAAGTGAAAACTCTTGAGAAGAAACTGAGAGGCTGAAGGGGTTAAATGAAACACAACTCTGCTTTTCCTGTGCAGTAAGGATTAGTAACCAAACAGAAGCAGGGGAGAAGAGCACTGAAGTGCCACTGTTTCAACAAGAACGATTGGAAAGTGCGTTCTGGAGCTTGAGTGCAGAGCGTCTCCAACTTTTGTGCTCACCTGTCACAGGCACATACAGAAGGTAGGAGCTGACTTCGTGTTCTGAGCTGTCTCCTGATCCCTCTACCTGGATATCTATACTCTATTAGTAATTTCAGTGCTGTTTTGCGCTTTACACTATTTTTCATTTCCCACCTTTTTTTCTTTTCCTTTCAGTTAAAAGAGTACAAGGGAGAGGAGAGACCAGAGTCCTTATGACTGCAGAATTTTATTTCTCAGAAGGGAGGGAAGAAGATGCTACCTTTGGCACGCAGTTAATCCCGGCGGGACTTCCAGCGCTGCTTCTGATGTTGCGGCTGGGGGGAGCAGGAGGTGCCCGGGCAATGCGGGTGTGACAGGAGCGGGCGATGAGAGCCCGCTGGGCACACACACACGCTCCGTTGGCAGGGCTGCGAGGCAAACGCAGCCCGGCTTTTGACGGCAGAAACGGAGCTCTGGCACACGGATGAGAGCCTGTCTGGCTGCCAGGCTCCGGCAGCCCCCGGCTATCAGCCCTGCAGGGCTCCGCTCCTGCTCGGGGGCCGGCAGGTGCTGAGGGCAGGCTACGGCCCCGCAGGGCCCGTGCTGCCCTCAGCTGCGTGAGGGGAGCTGGGAGGAAGGCCCTGCCAAACGGAGCCGCCAGACCTGTCTGTGAAAGGGGACCGCCTCTCCCATCCCTGAGGGAGCCTGAGGCGTGAGGCAGGCCAAGGTGGCAGCTCCAGGGATCCAGGGACCTGTCCTGGCCCGGAGGTAATGGTCAGGAAGCAACGTGGGAGGGCAGTAGGTTTGCCTGGAGCGCTGGGTGTTCCTTGTGGTGGGCGGTCAGGTGGAAGTAGAGGAGCGGGTGATTTGAAACTGAGTTTCAAAGCTTTGATGAAGGAAATGTTAACTTTGGATGGAGTCCCTAGGGCTAGAAATAATAATAGGATACTCGTATTAGTACAGGAGTTTAGGGAGATGGTGTGCTTCTTTAGGTCTCCCTGTAGAGACCTTAAAATGAGTTTATAAATGCCTTTGTTTGTTACTTTGGAAAGTGCAAACCCACGTTTACCCTTTCCACACTGTATCTATGAGGCCTTTCAACGAACGCTCTGTTGTAAACTGGCCTGCAGCTTGCATCTTTTTATCCTGGCTTTCCAGAGATGTACCACACACCTTAACACCAGAGCATTCCCAGTCTCTGCAGCCACGAAAAGCTCTTCTTTCCCAGGTGCAGTGGGAGGACGAGCCAATGTGCTACACAGCCGTGGGTGCATGGGACAGCCTCACTCTGGGCTTCCAGGACACATGCTCCACTCCTACAGGGAGCAAAAGGTGGTGTTTGTGATGAGGAACAAGGGTGGATAAAGTCACCAAGCGTCTTTGATATGGCAACTTAAACTAATATTTGTTCATGTCAGTGAATTAATTGATTGGTAAAAGGAAAAAGAAAATTAAAACAGAGCAAATTTGCTGTCTCTGGAAGTTTTGTGCTTTTTTTTTTTTTTTTTTTTTTTTTTTTTTTCTGTCCAGTGTGAGATAACTGAGACTTCTATTTTGGGTCTATTTTCAGGTTCTTATACAGTGTGAAGTGTCCTGACACCTTTAAGGTTTTTGTTTTTGAAATATTTTTCTCCATGAGTTTAAGCGCTTGATGGCAGTCCAGAAATGCAGGGCTTGGGATAGTTTATTTGTAGCATTTGCCTATTCCAAATCTGGTTGCTGGTAAACAATCCACTCTGAAGGTAGTATTTGATAGAAGATGTGTGATGAGTGAGTGGTTTGAGGTGATTTTCAAGCAAGGATGTAGAACTTTGTTTGCTGGTCTCTGTATATATTTATGTTAAAAAGAATATTAGGCAAAAACCAAAATTGTCTCAATTTTAAGGGAAAGTAGCCACTACTGTGTAAAGAACTTAAGGAATGGGTGATCTCAAATGCTGCTGTTCAATAACTGCAGTAACTTCTCATGCAGATCACTTCCCTTTGGCTTTGGGATAGGGTCTCTCAGATCCAGCTGCTTACCAGCTTGGTAAAGGAGAGTGCAAGTAGATCTCACCTAATCTGGCAGTTTAAGGGATTAAGTGCTTCTCAAATTAGGCACCAAAATTCTTTTGGAGTCTAGGTGAATGGCCATGTCCCGACTTGCTAAAAGGGTTGAGAAAACAGGATAGCAGCTATGTTGTTGCAACTGGTTTTCTTGGTAGCACTTTTTGAGTCAAAGGCGCAAACTTTATTCTTTTTGTTCTGTTAAAATAGGAAACTTGAGAGGAAGCAAAAAAAATCCAAAAAACCAATGTTCCCTGATCTTAATTGTGGACTTGTTCTTCTGACTATGAGGCAAAATACTGTTATGTTCCTCAGGACACGTAGAGCTAGGGCTACTAGAAGACTCTCTGTTTGCTCAGTGGGAACCTTAAACGTTAATATGAGGTTCACCATTTTGTTCATTCATGTATGTACCTATGACTTATTATTCTCAGCAAACAAACAGTTTTTTTTGTAAGAGGATGGGATCTCTGTTTTGTATGAGAACAGCACCTAGAAAAGACAGGAAGCAATTACAGTAGTCCTCACAATTAGCATTACAGGCTCATTATCAGCTGAATGAAGGGGAGATGTTTACCCAGTGGCATATTGATGCTCAGTGAGCACCAGAGGAAATAGGTTGCTTTGCTCTTAGGTCTGTGGGAAGGATGATGCAGAAGTGCTGTGAGCCCTGCAGTGTACCTGGCACAGCTACTGAGCCCAGACAGTGACGGATGATTGCTTGGATTCAGGACAGTCATTTGTAGTTCTGCCCACTGTACAATGGACTTGTCAAAAGGACTTATTTCTCTCAAAATGATGCTCTGCTGGATACAACTTCACAGGCTCATTTTTTAGCACTCCTGGATCTGAACTGTGATTTGTTGTGGTCCAGTATTGTCTTGGACAATGAATAACAAGGGTTGCTAGGTATTTGAGAAGGGACTTTAATTTTAAAGTACTTGAGTGAGTGTCTACTCATATGCATAGCCTATGATCAAATCATTTGTTTATGCTTTCTCACACAGTAAAAAGCTACCTTCCTGACATGCAGATGCAATGTATAGAAAACAAGTGCCATCCACGGATTGTTTATTTCTCTGCCTAGCCCTTAAAGCAGTAATTGGAGGCTCTGGTTTGGGCATCTGTGGGAGAAACCAGCTTCAGAGCAGAGAACCAATTTATTTTTAGATCCCACCGTTGTCATTTCGCTGTGATCACACCGTCGAGCATGTGCTTCCTTTGAGAGCTCTCCAGGCACTGCAGTGTGATCACACCCTCCTATGATCATTTTTTATGAAGTTAATTTTTAGTGACAGATGAAAGATGCCAGGGCCAGTATTCTCAGAGACAGCAGCTCCAATTCCACTAGCACATATTCTCCCTCCTAAGTTTGTTAATCTAAAGTTCTGGTTTAGGTCGTGATTTTGTTCCATTTTTGTTTCTTTTAGTTCACCTCATGTTACTCATCTTTCTCTTGCACAGTAATGCAAGCAAGCCCACAGATTTCTCTGGGGGAATTTCTGCCTCATACCACTGAAGGTGTGTCTGCATCACAGTCTGTAGGGGCAATTCCTTAGGGAAGAGATGTACCTGAACAAGTGTGGTGTGTTTGACATGTTTATATATATATACATATATATATATAGACACACACACACACACACACACACACACACACACACACATATATATATATATATATATATATATATATATCTATATATATACTTATATACATATATATGAATAAGTGAGTTAGCTTTAAATGAAAAATACTATCTTGGCTTCCAGAAACAATATAGAGGCAGCAGCAATCAAAACCCACATGAGGTTCAGGGTAAATAGTCTTGCATTTCCCTGTCTATTATTAGTCCCCCAGCAAATTTATTTAAAGGTTTTACAGGTGTTCCCTGTTCATATATACTACAAGCATACTGTTGAATGTAGTGCTAACATCCTCTCAGTGAACAGAGATGTGAACCTTGCAAAGAGAGGCAGAGAAAAATTTACATGGTTTTAAAATCTCCTCTTAAAAAAACACTCTTTTTTTAATTGTTATTTTTAACCCATTGCACAGCACAGAAATTACTGTATTTATATTTAGGATGGAATAAACTTAAATAAATTTGAAGCAATCTTCTAGAATGAAAATCCTTTATTTTCCTAAAGAATTCTCAAAAATTTGAATTATAAGAGATTAGTGCCAGCTGGGTAACACGCTCAGGTGGGGGTTGGGGAGTGAAGTCCTTCCCACTGTAAATGAAGAGCAGGTTTGAGACCACCTGTGGAAACTGAATAGGCACAAGTCTCTGGGGCCTGATGAGATGCATGCCAGGGTCTGGAGGGAACTGATTGATCTGTTGTCAAGCCACTCTCCATGATATTTGAAAAGTCATGGCAGTCAGGCAAACTCCCCAGTGACTGGAAAAAGGGAAACCTTTTTTCCTGTTTTTAAAAAGAGGGTAAAGGAAGGCCCAGGAAACTAAACACTAGTGAACCTCCCCTCTGTGCCTGGGAAGATCGTGGAGCAGATCCTCCTGGACACAGTGTGGAAACACGCGAGACTAGAAGGTGATGCAAGATAGGCCAGCATGGCTCCACTAAAGAGCAAATCCTGCCTGCCCAACCTGGTGTCCTTCTGTGGTGGAGTGACTGCAGTGGTTGACAAGAGAAGACTGAATAATGTCAGCTACCTAGAATTCTGTAAGGCTTTTGAGGTGGTCCGATATGAAGAACTTGGCAGTTCTCCTGGATGAAAAGCTGGACATGAGCTGTCAGGATGTGCTCACAGCCCAGAACACCAAGCACATGAGCAGCATCCAAGCAGCATAGCCTGCAGGGGAAGGGAGGGGATTCTCCTCTCCTGCCCTTGTGAGACCCCCACCTGGAATAATGTGTCCAGGTCTGGGATCCTCAGCATAAGAAAGACATGGAGCTGCTGGAGTGGGTCCATAGGAGGCCATAAGATGCTCAGAGGGCTGGAACACCTCTTCTATGAAGAAAGGCTGAGAGAGCTGGAGAAGAAAAGGCTCCAGAGAGACCTTATTGCTGCCTTCTGGTATTTAAAGGGGACTTATAAAAAAGATGGTGAGTCACTTTTTATGTCAGCAGGTAATGATAGCACAAGGGGTAATGGTTCTAAACTAAAAGATGGGAGATTTAGACTAGATTTTAGGAGGAAATTATTTATTCATAAAGTGATAAGGCACTAAACAGGTTGTCCAGGAAAACTGGGAATGCCCATCCTTGGAAGTGTTCAAGGCCAGGTCAGATGGGGCTTTGAACAACCCAGTCTAGTGGAGGTGTCCCTGGCCATGGCAGGGAGGTTGAACTAAATGATCTTTAAGGTCCCTTCCAACACAATCCATTCTATTCTTTATAAACAGCACCAGTGCTCAGTGTCGGGTGATATTTCAGGTCAGGCTAAATAACTCATGGAAATGAAGCTTAGGCTGTGACAGGACAGTAGTAAATGTAAAAGATTGTTAGCCATTCCTCTTCAACTATGCTAGTGTTTGGAGTATTATATCCTTGTCATGTATTTTCCATAGGCTGTGTGTGGCTTCTTTTAGCAGTGTCTAAATCAGTCTGTGTGCTTGTCATTATCCCTACATGCTCCCAGATTTAATTAACAGCTAAGCACAGTGAGACTACCAAAATAGAAGGCAGAATCCTATCTTTACTCCTTATAATAAATCTCTTGCTGCAAACCTAATAGTGGGAGGCTAGTTGCATAAAATTTAATCTGAGCTGATATTAATAGGTAGACAGAAAATTGCCCTCCTGAAATACTGTATTAGCTCCTGCAAAGGGCTGGTATAGTGATTACATTTGCTTGGAAGATGGTGCTTCAACTGACCCAAGCCTAAGATACATCATTGTGGATTTTGGAGGGCCAGAACGAGGCAGGTCAGCATCTTCCCCACCCACTGATAGGGTATGGTGTGAGGCCTTACTAGAATCTCTGTGTGTTGACCTTGCTCTTGAGCCTAATGATTTTTCAGCTACTGTTTTGTGTGATTTCAGTATTCAGATGTTGCTGTGGCTTCCCCAGATGTTGCTGAACTTTCCTTTGCTGTAGAAGTCCTCTGTAAAAAATATTGTCAGTTTTTGTCAGCCACATGAAGTGATGGCCCGGTGCAGATTCATGTTAGGAATCAGCCTGAAGGCTGAGTTGAAAGCCACTGATAGAGCAGGTTCGAAGATACTTCTGTGTTACCACTACTCAGTACTCCAGCCAGCTGGTGCTCTGCTGCTGTGCTTGTTAGTAAGCTTTTCTAACTTTTTTTATTTAACAAGGTGTATTTTAAAGGTATTCTAGCTGAAAGTCTGTCTTCCATAATATGCATAGCATGGCTGAAAGTATATCACAGTGGGATTACTTTCTTGATGAGGATTCTTCAACTTCTAACATGCATTTAGAATGAATTATTAAATCTGGACACCAATGGTAAAGACACCACTATAAAACTTATGCTCAGACAACTTGTGTTTTCTTTGTTTTCTCTCCTTTCCCATTAAGCCCTTTCAGCCAGTTCTGTGTTTGCACTCATTTATAAACATTTATCCTTTGCTTTGTATACAAGCAGCTCTTCATGGATGTGGTTCATGGCATGGTCAAGACAAAGGAAATTCAGCATCCTTCTGTTTTAACGGGCACATAGACATTATTTGGCTTATCTGCCCCACCCCAAAGGACACAAGACCCATGATTTTCTTTGAAAACTTGTCCAAAAAAGGATGATTTACTGTGTTTGGGGAAGAAAACAGGCATATTAAGAAGTATCTTGAATGTGATATCATCTGCCTAAAGTGGTGATTTCTCTAGGCTGATGTGGTCCTTGTGCTCTCCTCACTCAGCTCACATCCTTTCCCTATCCTTGAACCCTGTTCCACGGAGACCCCTTGTCTCCCCACCTTCATTTCAGCTTCTTTCTCTGTGTGTATATTTTTAATTCTTCCAGCAAAAACTTAAAAGGTGCTTCTCAGTTGTCAAGGCAAACAAAAGCAAGCTGGAACAAAGATATGCTGGATGGTTTTTAAAGCAAAGCAAAAATCATAATGTCTTTAGAAAATGTAGTGAATCTAAAAGCTCAAAGACTGTGCCCTCAGTCAATGACTCAAAAAATTTCTGTCAGTGAATAACAGGATGATGATATGTTGCCCATTCTGGCTTCCCACCTCCTTCAACCAAATTTCTAAAAATAAAACATCAAAGTGAGATCTGATGTTTTAAAGGGGAGGGAGTGGAGGAAAGGGAAAGAATTTCTGAAAACCTGTAAGTAGTGGGATCCCTGTGGCAACATCTGTTTTTGTGCTGCATGTGCTAAACTTTACAATAAGCCATTTCTGTTGATTTGCAGCAGGTAAATATTTATTGCCAGGCTGGCCAACCTCTATTTCAGAAGCTGTGCATGCAAAGGCAGCTTCTGTGTGAGGGTTACTGCAAAGGAAATGATAGATCCACACTGGATAATTCAAATTCCCAAAAGGGAGATGAAATTACTTGTAAGGACCTGCCAAAGTCAGTAATGCTGGGTGGCTTTGCCACTTACCTGCATGTCCAGCTAAATCTCATCTAGATTACACAAGCAGGAACCCTGAAGGGGTCTTTTTGCCTTCTGCCTATGAACCACTCCTAGAACAATCTCCGACCCACACATGTAATATGGCCAAAGATGATTTAGAAATGTGGCTCACATGCCAAAGAAGGCTGATCTGTCTTGTGTGCTAAACAGAGAATAACACTGGCTGTCCAATTATTTTCAAAAAGAATAGAGAAAACCTGACAAATGTGCGAGCAATGGAACTCATAAAACTTGTTTTATTCTGACTTTGTGATCAGATTCTGTAGTGCCTAAACAGTTTAAGTTGTTGCTTACACAAGGCTAAGTTATTCATAACATTACTTTTAAGTTTGGATTTCCTTCCTGTTGAAAAGAAAAAGTCATCGTCTAAATAGATTAAAAGTTCAACACATCTCTTCATCCTGGTCCAGTATCTTTTCCCTCAAAATGTAACTTTATTGCTTTTGAGACCCTGAAATTAGACAACTGATTCAAAGTTATTTTTTCATATATACACAGGCAATGTAGGTCTTGTTTCCCCAAGAACATGGATTTTACAAAGTTTTTTGAAAAAGTGGCCAAGTTTAAGCAATTTTATTTGTGCATTGGAAGGCAGGATTTACACACATAAAGTAAATATAGGACTCATTAAAACTGTCCTTGATTCTAAAACATACTCCTGGTCTTCATGAAGAATTGACTGATCTTGCTAAGCCTGCCTGGCCCTGGATAAGAGTTTCAAAACAAAATATTTTTACAGCAGCTCACTGCTGGCTCCACTAAAGAGAAGTTTCCAAGTCTGCCCATCTGTCTTTTCTAGAACTTCTGTTTGTAGAGGCAGAAGCTTCTTTCCTCAGTGGGTTCAGTGTTAAGCCCTGAAATAAGGGTGCTTGTCCCAGTTTCCAGTGGTAGTGGAGTTCTTGTGTTCCGTTCAGTTAGGAAATTCCAGCTATCTCCTCTATGCTCCTCTCACCCTCCTGTTTTGGAATAGAAGGTGTCCGAGCTGTTAAAGTTAGATCCCAGTTTGAATTTCTCCAATGTTTGGAGAAGCTTGGGTCAGTATCTCCTAGAGAAAACAGTCCAGAGCTCAACTCTGAAGCTGATTCTTTTCCACCAAGCTCACAGATGGCTGGAACCACTCCTCATTTCAAGCCTTTTATCCATCTCACTTGAGCACTTAATGCCAGATGTGACTGCCTAGACAATTTGAATATCTTCTGGTGTATGGGCAGAGGTTGCAGCTGGGCACACCTCTATTTCTGGTTAAAGATTCTGTTTGTTCCTTTCTTGTTGTGAACTCATAAACCCTCTCCCTGAGATAACTTCATATTTTAGCACTATGGCAGGAATTCCTCCTTGTGAGCTTTCCAGCAGCTGTTCCATAGCTTGAGCATAAAGTCACCATTTCCCCTCAGGCTCTGCTGCTGTTTCTGGGTGGAGGAGGGGTGGAGATGCTGTTCTAGTACACAGTGGGAAAAGGGAGCTGGGGAGGGTTGAAGAACACTGGGGAAGGGCAGGAGGCTCAGGGAGCAGCAGCTGCCGTTGCTACAAGTGAAAGAACTGCCAAACACTGTCCTTTTCATTCCTTCCCCCGCATACCCAGCCTGCAGTGAGAAGAATGGCGAGCAAGCAGAATAAACATGTGCTGCTGTACTCCAGGTCCTACAAGGAGTTAAAGGGCCTTTAAATCCAGAAACAGAACTTGACCCTTTCTTTAAGGTTTCAGACAGATTCTTCAGTCCCATCTGTTGTGGGTGAAACTAAGGTGAAAGGAATCAATGCTGAATCCTTCATCCGAGGAAGCTTTTAAAATAACAAGTTTGTTGATGCTCAGTAATCAAATGCAGGATCTTTTTTCCAGTGGGGAATTTCACAAGATACAGACGGTCCTGCTCTTCCTTCTGCTGATCCTTCCTGGAATCTCTTGACCAGTTTAATAGGTCTGGATCGTCTAAATATTTTAATGCTAAATTTGGGACATATGATAGCAATTTCCATGCAAGTGCAATGGCACAAAAGTACAAACAAGCACCAGAGCTTTAACCTCTCACTGCTTTGGTGCACGGGGTTGCCCCATACATTGAGTTCTGCTTGTCTTCTCAGAGAATCTTTTTCTGCTGCCTGGCTAAAAACATATTAAGATACTAACTACCTGGAGAAAGGAAGAACTGCTAGCCATGGTAACCTGCTCCTCTAGTCTCTTCTCTAGGAGCCTCATGTGGTTTGGTCCCAGATCCCTACCTGCCTCTTAGCTCAGATGGTAGAAAGAGCTAAGCAGACAGTTCGTTAGCAGCAGAACAAGGATTTGATTTTCAAGGCCATATCTGTGGACCTGAGGGGTGGCTAGAAATGGCATATGTGAGGGAGGAGTGCTGGGAAAAAGATGATTTTTTTTCCCCCCTCCTGGTAGTAGGAATAGGAGCTGATCTCAAATATTTACCTCTGATGGCAACACCATTCAAGGAAGATGCTGCTTTCACAGTGCCTTTTCCTAGTGCTGTGGGCATTCAGGAGGACTTTGCTGCTTGTGTACACAGATCTTGTGGCAAAAGGGTCTCTTTCTTGCCTGTGCTTCCCTTGAGAAAGGACAGGATGCTTGGTACGGTTGTGACAGAGATCCAGTTTGATCTGGTCTTTGGCCTCTGCAGCACAGAAAGCATTCTTTACTTATTCTGGAAGGTATCCCCAGGTTGTTTCTTCCTTTATTTGAATAGGAAGAGTAGTAGTAGAACCTGCTGGTGATGGAGGATAAAGAATCTTCCCTTTCCTAAGAATGCCTAAACCAAAATTAATGATAGTCTTTTCATATTAAAAGCTCCTATATCTTAATTTTCTTATGAATCTTATGACTGCCACTCAGTATTTAGAGAGAGAAGTTTATCAGTGTTTGCTTTCCCAATTCCACTTTCCCTGCTCATTATTATTTTGCACACAGACAGGTGCAACTGATTTTTTTGGTAGCTTTTACATCTGAAAGAGAAAGTATTTAGAAACAAGGTTTTTATTCTCAGCATGGTAAATGTTGGGAGTGTTAAAATCCATGGTGTATACGGACTTGGAGAGCTGAATAAAATCTGTTCATTGAGGCCTAAGACTATAAGAAAAATGGCTGCCCATCATAAAGTAACCTGAAATACTCAAATACCAGATCAACTAAATTTCATTTTTGGGTATTTCTTGGTTCTGATGTCATATCCTCATGCAACAATGATTTTATATCAATGTTATCATTGTTAATAGAGATAAACATTATGTATTTTATCTGGATTTAATAGGCCAGGCTAAAGGAGCTATATATGAAATTTTAATATTAATACAAATATTGTTATGAGGACTGATTAAATAAACATTTCTTCCTTGATGCTTTTGTGTACCTTGAAAGAAAATTTCTCCTTTTACCTTTCCTTTTCCAAGTTAGAAAGAAGCCAAAACTAGATAAATCTGTGCTAGGAATCTCTAGTCTGTCTTTTTTTTTTTTTTTTCCTGGACTTAACTGGTTACAAGGTCATGAGAAAATGGTGATGGTGGTCCCAAATGTGGATAACACCCCAAATTTAGAAACTGTTGTGTGCTGCCATACCAGCCTACATGACCTGATCTCCTTTCCAGCTCTGCAGACGGGATGTAACTGCTCATGGTGGAATCTAGCTATAGCTGTCCATAATGAATTATTGGATTTTAAACAAGCACAACCACACAAGATGAATGGAGGGTACAGAAATGTTAACTGTGGAATTTTTTACCTTGGGTTGGTTGAAGTCATTGCAATCCTCAAGTGTTTTATCAGGTGTATACATAAAGGGGTGGGAGGGCAGACATGCAACAGCATGCACCTTCTACTGTGCCTGGGGATGGTGTTCTCATAATACCAGAGGAAAGTTCAGGGAATTATGCTCTCACTAATTACATCTTGGTTTCTGTGCAGGGTGTTTTCAATCCTTGCAGATGCCTTCACCTATCCAGGGAGTTTAGTGGTAAAACTGCTTTTCTTCTTTCCCCTTACTTTTACTTCCAGCTCCATTTTTACTTCATGATATTGTAGCTTTTCCACAAAACAGCAAAGAAGCAAGCAATCCTGATGAGTAATTTTTCTGTTCCCACAGGCAGAGATGAAGAACCTGTTCCTTCTGCTCATGCTAGCAGCAACATCATCTTCTGCATTTTCAGTAAGTAAATGCTCTTCTGAGCACTATTACAAGAAATGAAAGATATTTCTGTTAAGAACTGTCAACATCTGTAACTCAAGTCCTTTGTAGAAAGTACTTCTGAAAGAGCTAATAGGTTCAAGTCATCAGGCCTATTATGGCACATCTTATGAAAAGTCTAACATGGCAATTAAATGATAGAATTCTGGTAGTGCCTTTGGTTCTAAGGATGTTATCTGCAAACCAGTATTTGCTGTCTTCTGCTTCAAAGCTAGAGAGAGTTATCACTTGAAATAAAGAGAATGGATTTTAGGTTAGTTCATTATTCTCTTTTCTTCAGTCTTAGAAGTATTAGCCATGTGGTTCAGCTTTGCTGGGAGAGGTTACTTTATGTTAAGCCAATGTGATAGTATCAGAAGAAGAATGCAGCTATTACAAACTGGGATTTCTGTTTCTTTCTGAGTGAGAAGCAGGATCTTTCTGAAGTAAATGCAGCTTGAAAATAGTTTGCCTGACTTGAAGTTAAACTTTATTAGTGAGTTGGTCATCTAAGGTAAAAGATGACCTGCAGAATAGAGTGGAAGTATTAACAAAGGAAGACATTACATGTTTGTTAGGTGTAAAGGAAAAGAGAGTGGGGGAAAAAAGAGGCAATTATCACCTGGAGTAAGTGTTTTGCTTTCTAGGCCACCTTTGAAGATCAGTGATGAGAGACCAGAAATCAAGCGGAGTTTAGTTGTCATATTTTCTCTTACAGATGAAAATATGCTTAAATGAGTGCCTGCTGTCTCACATCTAATTAAATCATACTATTTGTTAGAAGAACTAAAAATTAAATGCATTCTATTCAGTTCATCTGTTCACCTGCCTGACTCCAATTTGGAGATATTGGTGATTTTTTTTTTGAAGGGATATCACTGAAATACCCTGAGACTGGGAAGGCTGACATTTCTCAGTAGCATTAGACTCTACCCTCTGCATGCAATCAATAGTTCCTCTTGAAGCCATGCTGAGTGAAAGGAGAAATTTTGCTTGGCCACCACTTAAGTTCACTATGTCAGTTTCCCTGACGTACTGGATCTGTCCAAGTCATACATTTCCTCTGAACACTGTTTCTTTATATGGATCTGCATTTCTATGTTGAAATGCCAGTTTTTAATTTATTCTGAATAACTCAACGTTGTTATAGTTTAAAGTGCTAATCTATTGGATAAATTTTAGATGCCTTACCCAGCTTTAACAAAGGGCAGAAGGTGCACAAGGACATAAAAGTGAAGGTCATACAGAAACAGTAAAAATTAATGTGAGGGCAGAGAAAGAAGAGATTTTACTGTTATTCCTATGGAGGGAAAGGGAGAAAACATGAACAAGAATAATTTTACCAGGTAGAACCAGTTTGTTTTGCCCTATAACCTGTCTACAGCTATGTCACAAACATGTTTCTAGAAAAAAAATTAGAAGATAAACAAATACAATTTCCCCCAATATACTTCCAGTTCATGAACCCTTCGAGCTTGAGATGTCTCCGTCTCTCTTCCCTGAATTTGGTCAATGCTCCTTGAAGCCATAATACCAAGATCCTGCTCTTGAGAGCTAAATATCAGCTATCATGTAATGATTTATTAATATTAATTAATAATTAATAAATAGTAGCAATTTGGGATAGGATTTGTGTTTCCCCTGTGTGTCACTTAAGTTGCCTACATTAAATCTCCACTGTCATTTTAGTGATAAATTGCTAATACTATAATGCTCTCCCATAGTTCTTTGCAGTAAGTCTCTGGTTTTCTGCTGTCCTTTATTACCCAATATTACCCTCATCATCTGCTTTCATTGCTTCTCTGGTTTTGGCATAGCTAATAAATGTGTTGAGGCATTCTGGTTCCTTATGGAATTCTGCCGCTAATGTCAGTTCTTGCAGTGGATGGAGATTCTATTCCTGCTTTTGTCTTTGGACCACCTGCTCATCATCCATTGAAGAACTGTCCTTCTGATTGCTTAACTTCCTTCAAAGCTTTAGGTGAAGGATTTTTTGGAAGTGTTTTGCTAAATCTGAGTGTATCTGGCAGGTTACCTTTGTTGACATGTTTGTGAATTGAAGAACTGCAACATTCTTATAAGAATTTGCCTTTTAAAGTCCTGTTTACTTTTCCCCAAACATCCTGTATTTATGCAGGTGCCTGCTAGCTCTGTTCTTTGTTATAACTTCTATTAATTTATCAGCTGATGTCAGTTTTACGCTCTGTGAATGTTTAGTTCCATGAGTTCCCCTGGGATCATTTTGTAAACTGGTGTCAGATTTTCCACTTTCCAATAATCACATGTTGAAGTGGATTTAGCTGAGAGGGTTGTCTGCTAGCTAGTTTGTAACAGTTTATCCATTTCAACCTTGAATTCCTGTTAGGCCCCTTGGATAAACAACTTCTAGTGACTTCATACTGCGTGTTTTGTCCACTTTTCCAAACAAGTTTGGGGTCATAAAGTTTACTCACAATCATCCTCTTTGTAGAGTTTTCTGAATGTGCTCCATTTCCTCCACAATGATTCCAAGAATTAATTTGACTTTTCTGCAATGGCTGTATCTTTTTAGAGTTCTTTAAATTCCCTCCTCATCTCCAGGCCACCCAGAGTTCCTGGAAACCTTTCCATTTCTGAAAAGGAACTGGTACCTGATCTGCCCACTGCCCCATGGGGCAGCACATCCCTGGCTGTGCAGTGCACCAGGCATGCACCATGTCTCCTCCAGCTGACAGAAAATCAGTGGGTGTGGAAGGAGCTAGCTGTAGGGCGGGACAGCCCAGAGAGAGGTAGCACAGTGAGTAGAGCTGAAGAGTTGAACAGGGAACATGGAAAAGAGCTGGGAACCATGAGGGAGAGAGTTCAGTGATGTAGGGAGAATCTGAAGTGTTTTGAGAAAAGGAATGTATCGGGGAACTGCTGGATTTTACTGGATTTGTTAGAGGGGATATGCTAACGAGCCATGGCTAGGGTGAGAGTGGAATGAAAGGAGATGTACACAGTGAGTGTAAACCACAAGCCATTAAAGCTAACAAAGCCTGGTTTTTTTTCCTCATCTTCGTAAAGCAGCTTGTCTTAATAAGATACTCACTTCTTCTGTACCACTTTGTATTTTGCTTCCTGCTGTCACCATCTTGTTCACTTCCATTCTTGTTTTTCTAGTTCTACTCAAATACAATTCTTTGATTGCTTATTCATTATTCATAGAAATGGTACTTGGCATTATTCACCTTCAAAGCTCTTTGCAAGCCTGCTGTGTCTGAGCCAAGATCAATGGTTAAGACAGAATGATAAAAAAAATGCTTTGCTGATGTGGTTTGGATTCATTAGCCCATTTTTGGTAGCATTTTTGGCTAATATCCTAGCTGGTTGCAGATGGAGCCATCTTGAAAATGCATATTGGCATAGCAGCAGATATCTAAATTATAAACATGTAACACATACTGAATGTTTTCAGCTGCCTTTCATTTAAGTTTCAGGGTTGGATACCACATGTCATGCAGTGCTTAGCTGTGTGAAAATACATTATTGGTGGTCATCATTGTAGTACTGGGTAATTCTTCTGGATATAGAAAGGAGAAGGAAATGGTTTATGTACCAAAGAGCACATGGTCTAAGGACACAGTCCATGTAGGTTATTTTTGTTAGGACCCTGAGGGCACTACTAGGCTTTACAGGCCCTGACTGGACTCCCCACACCTAGCCCACTGCCCAGAACACCCTTGTAGGCTCCTGGGACTGCTGGTTCCTGCCCCAGTGAGGACCTGCACAACTCTGCCTGGCCAGCCATGGACCCTGATGAGTCAGGCCCACCTGCAGTCCCAACTCCCAGCTTGGTTTCAGGTGGAGGTGACCAATTCCCAGGGCTGGGGCTGCTCCCTGGTTCACTGTGTTGCCCTGGGAGAGCCTCCCACTACTGGCCCACAGGGAGCAGCCAACCTTTGGGGCACCTTGACACTTTTCTTTCTTTTTCCCTTTCCGTTATAAACTTTTCTCTGAGCGATTAACTTCTCCCTAAGCACTTATTATTCAATGTTAACAAAGCTGCATTTTTTCACTGGAGACTACTTGCCAAGACTTTGGTAATGAAACCATTACAGAAATTATAGTGGTGATAATTTGCTTTTGTAAAGTATTTGGTTTTCATCCTTCTTTCCTACATGTTTCCTAAATTATGCTACAGTTTAGGGTGTGTCAAAATAAACATTAACCATATTTTAGAAACTATAAACACCAGAAAGTAGATATTTATCAAATAAAATGATTCAGTGTTATTTCAAAAATACCAAGAAAGATTCAAGAGAGAGAGTCTGGTTTGACTGTAGTTTTAAGCCATGGAAGCACTACATAACTATAACACCACATTACTCATTTTATCATTGTGAGCAATATCTGTTTTCAGTGGGTAACAGGTGGACAGGGCCTTGTTGTCAGCCTCTATTTCTCACCACGTCCTCCCTGTCGGCGCTGAGCTTTGTTTCTGATTCCAATGGAACCTAGTAAGCAAGTGAAACAGCCCCAGAAGTCACAGTAATGACATTTCAGTGTCCAAAATGATGCTTCAGTTGCATCTCAGTGGGCCAAAGCTGTGCAACCCTCTGGGCTAAAAGCAAGCAGTGACCTTGTACGAAACCTCTCAGGCACAGCGTGGCTATCAGTACCCACGTGCTTTGAACAGCGACTGCTGGGGTGGTGCAACAGGATGTTTTGTTCCAGCTTGTCAGTCTGGAAAAGCAGCACCAAAAAACCCCCCACAAAATAATTCAGGGTGACTATCTCTGAGTCCCGAAAGTGTCCAAGGAGTAAGGGGTAAGAACTTACCTGGGTTTTAGGTTGCTTGGATGTGTGACTGCAGAACTTCACTGCCCACTTGGGACTGTACAGGAAATTGATGTTTTCTTTGATAGCTTGCTGGTATTTGAGTTCCAGCAAGGCACTAGGAAATTGTTCCCACTGAATCACTTCTCCACAGTTGGTGATATGAACTTTGTGGATCACTGCATGCCTGAAATGCATTTGTCTGAATTTCTCTTTCCTCTTCCCATGCATAGTTTCCTATCCATCACATCAAACTGACTGTAAAGTCTTTCAAGGACCCCTTTTAAAGTCCTTGAAAGGACTACATAGTGCCAGTATTCTGTCTTTCTGAGTCAAGTCCCATTCATAGCTTCTCTTCCAGTGCATGTTTCATACACAAAAATAAACATTACATGATATATAAAAAGCTATCTTGGACACTTTTCCAGAATTCTGTTGTTTGCCTGTGATGCATATTGGAATTGTCTTTGCAGATGAGGTCTGGAGGTCTATTGACTCAGAGGCATAGCTCTTCACTTGCTGATGATATCAGATACAGTTGGCCTGGTAACAGCAGATGCTGCAACTACATCAGCAGTTCGTCTGTCTAGGAACTGATGAAAGCACTGCAGTGTTCATAAAGATGAAATCCCTGGTCTTCTACGCTTGTATACCACAGCAGCCTGTGTGTGAATGAGCCCTGAGAGCCCACAGTGCCAGGGTCATGGGCAATATCAATATTCCCAGAAAGGAAGCATTGCTGGTGTCTCAACTGGTGATAAAACTGGACAGAGCAGTTAGGCATTAACTGACTGCTCTTTGGGGAGTTTTTAGAGGTCACGAAAGATGGTTGTATGCATTTTCTCACTCTCTTGAAACATTAAAATATATATTTTATGCAGATAAAGAAACTAAATTCTTGTATGAATGTCAGGCTGAAGCAAGAGAAGAAGGGAACCAAATGAATTTGTAACAGTGATGAAGACTGTAGATTTTTCATTCTGAAATCCATGAGGGAATGGAATTTAGTTGTCCTAGCTGACATGAGATAAAAGCATTTCGGAGTCTGAAGAGAGCAGAAAGAGGTTTTTGGAACAGAAACTGGCTGAGAGCATCTAAAAATGTCCTGTTATCAGGTTATATAATAATCTATTTATTATTTATTATAAACATGCAGCTTTATCTTTGTCTGCCTACACATGTGCAGTTACTGAAGTAATGAGGACCGTACACAGATTTCCAAATATGGGAGTTGGGCCCCTATTAAAAATCTTTCTTTGACACTGTACAGCTTTGGGAGGATTCTTTTGTATGATGCTCCTTTTGGGGTGTGCATAAATGGAGTGATACTGAGAAAAATGATTGTTCCTGCACTCTGTGGATTCATAAGCCTTACAACAAAGAGTCCCTGCAGATTTTACTCTCTATAGAAGGAATAAATAATGCTAGTTCTGTAGGAGGGATACTGGAATATTTATCAGGGTGGTGTGTGTGTCAAGGAAGGGCTTTCTATCCTAATTGCCTTCCAGTAATCTGACTTTCAAATGCTCTTCCTTTGGATTTTTATCTACATGTTTCCTTCTCCCTTATGCTGACTGAAAGGTCCCTTGTTTCCAGGGTGAGCTAACACCGCACCTAAATCAGTCAGTTAATACAGAGGAATAAGACTGCAGAGAAAGAGTGGTAGCATATTTTTTTTTTTCGAGGGTGAGGGAGGAGGTATTACAGGGGGAGGAATTAGGTGTCTGAAAGAAAAACTCAGGAAAATAAGATTGCTGAAAAAGCCTTGCTGAAAGCTAAAACACTATTGTTGGGATTATGCCCAGAAAGTGAAATGAGAATGCAGAAGACAAACAGTGGGCTGCATATCTGGAGTGAAAGAGTGGGAGAAGGGTTTGGCACAGGATCAGGGAGATGTTGACTTGGCCAAAAAGAGGTATGTAGAAGTGGCTGTAACTTGGGCAGTGCCACTGAACAAGCAGGGTGAAGACAGTTAGTCTGAACCAGAGGTATTTGAAAAAACTGCACGGGACTTGTGTGAAGAAAAGTAAGTAGCTGGGCTAGGAAGAAAGTGGTTCACATTAGAGAAATACATGTAATAATTTGGGGTGACTCTACAGCTAGATAGTTGTGGGTAATTTGGTAGTAAATGCATAGATATGGTTGCCTAATATTTCTGACTGTTGCTCTGCCAGCAGCAGGGAATTATTTCCTTAAAAGAGGGTGAAGTAAAGAAGCAAGACTAACTTGGACATACAGTAAGGCAGAGAGTGTGTGTGGAAAACTATAAAACCTGTCTAAATGACAAGGGAGGATGAATCCATCTTCCATTAATGCATCTTGCCTGAGTTGGACTCACTGGATGATTTATTAGACTAGCTCCTATTTCTAGCAGAGGTTTGCGTGTGGAGGTAAGTTAGATCACATCACAATAATATTTTACCTTTTTTTTCTCTGCCTGCCCACTCCTCACTACCGCAAATGTCTCAGTGCCCAAATGGCCTGCACTACCTTCTCAGTGGTACAATTGTATACATAAACTGCCCTACAGTTTGCAGCTACCCAGCAAACCCTGTTTTTACAGTGTCACTCACCAGCTAATCCTGCACTTACCTTCTTTTTTCAAGCAGAATTAATCCCTCTGCATCTTGCAAATATTACTTTTTTCCTTAAGATATTGCCATTCTTCCTACTAACCACACATTTCCTGCTGTATGTGGATCCCATCAGCTGCAGAAGGCCTTTTTTTCAGAAAATGTGTTATTTCATACATTTCCAATACGATGTATTGTGGTTGGTTCCATCACACTTGTAAATTTTTGTCTATATTATCATGGTTATTTCTCTTAATGTCAGCATCTGACTTTGTAAATACAAAATTATTAAGCATTTTGCTAATGATGGCCCAGACCTTGACATTGTCATTGGACACAGTTGGGTAAGGGGAATAAAGCTCCGTATATGGAATTCTGTTGCAGTAAAAAGTGTGTTCTGGGCCATTTCTTTCTGCTTCCTTTACTTCTCTTAAGTATTGGACTTAGAGCCAAGGATGTGGGTTTAAGTGACTCTGTTGATCTGGTGTAGAGTGGCAGTGCTCAGAGTCCCTGTAATAATGATTTGCTGTTGCTGCCTTGCTGAGAGGAAGATATCTTCTTTTAGATCGTTATTCAAAAGTGCTGAAATTCTATGAATAGGCAAACAGTAGCAGTTAAGAGAGATTATGAAGCTGGATGTGCTATATGGCTTCAGCAAGTTAATACTCCTAGATACTAGAGACCTGATCTTTCTGATATAGTACTGTGTGCCACTTTTCATGTTAGGAATACAGCACAGCAAGACAGCCTTTTTTTGCAAGGGAACACATAGGATCTCTGCTTTGTTTTTTTTTTTTTTTTTTTTTTCCCTGTATTGCCATGTCTTTTTGCTATGTCTGTGGGGTTTTTTATTTCCAGGGCCGCCGGATGAAAAGGCAGAATGTCTGGGGGAGCTGGGGTGAATGGAGCCAATGCAGTCGGAGCTGTGGCGGTGGAGTCAGCTTTCGGCAGCGGCGCTGCTATTCCCAAAGGTGAGGGCTAACCTCTTTTTTTTTCTTTCTTTCTTTCTTTCTTTTCTTTAAATGTGTTGTACTGTTACTGAGCTCCGGCAGTTATGTTCCAATATACATCCAGAAGAAAAAAGACTTAGTGCCTGATCCCAGGGGAATGAATCCACTTTGAGATGAAGTCTTGTCACTGCTGTTTTGAGTAGTGCCCTCTTCAACACATGCTTGCTTTGGCTCCTTTGATGGAGCACAGCAGTTTCTCTGTGAGATCTGAGGCTGTGCGATCAGGGGATTGGCATGGTAGCAGCTGCTCAATCAGGTCTAGTGTGGCAAGCCCTGAGGGAGATGGAGAACAGGCCAGAGCAGTTGGTTTCTCTCCTGAGAGCTGGTGACAGTGCTGAGGTTTCCTCAGGTTTATGATTCCCAGGATGGTAAATTGCCCCAGAAGAAATGGAAGAGTGAATTTGGCTCAAGCGGTGTTAGCACTGTGCCACCTCATTTGCAGCTGGGTTAGTTGCATCCTAATGAGGATGATGACTGGTACTGCACCTGTTGGGAATGATAGACCTTAGAGATCCTGTTGTGGATGAAAACAAAGAAAAGGAGGGAAAAAAAAGCCAGACTCTCAATAATATCTGAAAAAAACAGCCTCTCTCTGTTTAGAGAAATGAGAGGAGGTTTTGTAATTGAAGAAGCCAGAGTTATGAAACTGCTGCTTCCCACAGAGAATAAAGAAAGGTCTCTTTTGAAGGCTGCCCATTATGGTTTATACCTGCCAGAATCCCTGGAGGCCTGTCTCCCCATTTTAGGAACTCTGAGGTGTTAGGCATTGATTGGCTTTTTAGATCAATTTTCTCCATAATTGTTACTCTCCATAATTCTCAGCTGGGGTCATTTGACTGGACTAAGGATATTGCACACTTTCCATAGGCATGTTTTGCCCTTCAAAAAAAGAAAAAAAAAAGAAATCAAAAATCAAGATAAATGATGCACAAAGATATTCTGAATTGGCCACTATCCTTGTGCTGCTTATAACATGTTTCTCTTTCTTGTATGGACAGTTGGACCCTTTGCTGGTGGACGATGGACTAAAATCTCAGCTTTCATTATTTAGTTGAAACATGACCCTGAAGAGCTGTACTGTAGTTGTTCATGTTGTGTGTCTCATTCATGGCAGAACACAAACCATAGCATAAAATGCCACTAGAAAATGTCAGCTTGCTTTAGTGGTGAAGAAGTGCATTTTAGTTATTTTGCTGTTTCAGGGAACTCTGTGAGGGTGATATGCTTGGTGTGAAGGTGATTTGTAACGTCTGCCACAAGATGACTTTTTGCATGTGTATTTTCCAGAGACCCCCATGTATTTTTTCTGTCTTCCAGGACAGAAGGTCCTCCCAGTTGTGTTGGACCAACACGAAGCTATCAGTCATGTAATGTTCAGGTATGGTGCTCTGGTTTTAATTTTTCTTGCCTGTTGCTCCTTTTCCCCAGACAAATATTATTCTTGTTCAGAAATATGATGTGATGATTAGCTCCTGTTTCTCTGATGTCACTAGTGGATGCAGTTCATTAACAGTATCCATTCAAAAGTATATTGAAATTATGCCCCAGTTTGAAGGGGCATTTTTATTGAACACTTTATTTTATTTTTCTCCTTTTTTATAATACTCCCATACAAACACTTTCTTTTCCAAACAGAACTGCCCAGAAGGTTCCCGGGATTTCCGGGCAGAGCAGTGTGCAGAGTTTGATGGGACAGAATTCCAAGGCAAGAAATATAAGTGGCTTCCATATTATGGAGGTAATGATAAACATGTGGGGTTACACTTCATCACTACCTATCAACAATATGTTTTGAAGGGACTGTAATGTTTTTTACTGTAGTATCCTTGCAGGGTACTTCCTTGGTTGGAAGTGGGGGGCAGGAGTTGGCATGGAAAAAAATCCTTTTGCCAGCAGTAAAGCATTGCTGTCCTGAAGACACTGGATGCATGGACCAAAGAGACAGCATTGCAGCAATATGTACTTGTTTCTTGTAACAACCATTCCTTCAGAAACATTGCTCAAGGAAATCTGGAACTGGTTGCACCAAGGTTCCAAAGTATTAGAGGAGCAGAAGTTCTGCTGTATTTTCCAATATTGTCAAAAGAATATTAGCAGGAGAAGCAAATGTACGTAATTAATGAGTGCTTTAGAAAATATGACATCTTTTTAACCAGCCTGTGCTTTCTTGAGGAACCAGCTCAGAAGGCAGGTGTGGGAACCAGGGGTCCTTGCTCTGAGCTCTGATATGGTATCATTCACAGTTGGTTAACAAATTATGAGGGATTTTAAGATAGATTTAAAAGGGGTTTTTGTGGCTTGTTAAAACAGCAGTTCTGTATCGGCACTTGTTCTTGTTCTAGAAAGCCCTGTACTCTAAGGAAGTATAAGAGCAATCCTTCTAAGGAATAACCAAATATCTGCTTAGAACAATGTCCCCTGAGGAAATATTTGTGTACAGTAAGATTTTACTAGAGTATTTTTCCAGCCTCTAGCAGTTTGTGACCCAGAAATTCATTCATTATCTGCCACTTAGTATCAGTAGACCCCTCTGTTTCTGCTCCTGTGATCTAGAACTAGGCTCCTGGTGCAGTATCAAGCTATTTTATAATGTTTCTTTTTTCTCTCCTGCCAGCGCCTAATAAGTGTGAGTTAAACTGTATTCCCAAGGGAGAAAACTTCTACTACAGGCACAAGGAAGCAGTGGTAGATGGGACTACCTGTGAACCTGGCAAGCGAGATATCTGTGTAGAGGGAGTTTGTCGGGTTAGTCATCTCAGTACTTCCTTCATTCATCATTTGGTCTGTCAGTCTTTCTGTTGTCTCCATTTGTTCTACTTGACCTTTCATTATAGCATCAGAAAAGGTGGATCACTCAGTTTCAAGGTGCTGAGCAGCATCTGGATAGCATTTATCTGGCTCTGGCCGTGAAATATTAGCTAACAGCTTAGTTGTTTTCTCTGCCCTGTCCTGACTTTCTGGGCTCCCTAGATTCAGGCTTTCTTAATAGATCTGTCCAGCATTTGGCCTTCTTTACCCCCTCTGTCATCACAGTTTATTCCTATTAATGCTTTTGTGCTCTGACAGGCTGTTGGCTGTGATAATATGTTGGAATCTGCCAAGAAGGAGGACAAGTGCCTGCAGTGTGGAGGAGATGGCAGCACCTGCTATGGTGTGAAGGGCACTTTTGATGTGGCCAGCCTCCCCAAAGGTACAGATGATCCTAGGTAGCCTGGGCAGGTGAGAAGGAGAGAGTTAAACCAAAAATCAACTGCTACAAGGGCTGGTGCAGACATCTGTTCACATGATTGTTATAGGCATGCTTGGATGTTCACTTGAAATATCTATAAGTGTGTGGCCTTAGCATCAGAAAATGTACTGTTGGCCTTTTCCTGGGAATCACTTTGTTATTCTGTGTCCACACTGGAGTACTTGCCATGATGCTGATGTCTTTCCCCACTCCCTCTCCAGCAAGTGCTCTAAATACACCATAATAACATCACCACACACTGCCTTCATGAGGCTGTCCGGTTTTTAGATAGCCCCTCCAGGACACGTGCAGGGCTAGAAATGGGGCTGCATCTTCTGCATTTGGCCAATTTTGAAAAATTCCAAGATGTCAGCTGCACTTGAGGTCACATCTCTCTGTGTTGAACTCCAGTATGATTTTTGCTGAAATTCCAAAGATTTCAAAATGTAGCAAATGTACTTTTCTGAGGTGTCATTGGAATTTTTTACGTGTGGACTGGTCTTTGAATAATGTAGGGTGAGGTTATTCAGTATGCAGTTAAAGTGATGATGGAAATGCTTCATGTCACCATCAAAAAGCTTATCTAGTTGTTCAGGCACAAATGAAGCCATGAGCATCTTTGGCACAGAGGAGTGGCTGTATGGCACCCACAGTCAGACATTGAATAATCCCCCTTTTTTTTCAGGTTACAATCAAATCTTTATTATCCCTGTGGGAGCCACAAGCATCCAAATTAAGGAGGTTAAGCCCAGCAGGAACTTCCTAGGTATGATTGATGTCACAATCTGTGTATCACTCCATTTGGATTCCAGCCATTATGCTAAAATCTGGTTTTAAGTTATGGGTTTACCTTGAGGGCTTGATATGGCAGAGTGAAAAACTGGATATCAGGATATTGAGTATCCTTGAAATGTGAGTAATGCACAACTCTGGGCTTCACATTTACTTCATTTTCTGTCCTGTGGAGATCTTGCTGTTCACATTGAGACTTCCTGCCTGTAACTTACAAGGAATCTAGCTGATATAGCCAAATTTTGCTGTGAGTTCTGTTTGGTGAATGCAAACCCTACCTACTCCGGCCATCTAGAATTTTGGTGTGGGCTTCTTTTCTCCATAGATTTCTTTGGAGCATTTGTACAGCCTCAAACTCTGGTCATTCTGCAGAGGGGAAAAAGAGGGAGAAAAGGCCTTGCCTAGATTTCTGGGCAGGGCTGAGGAAATTACAGTGGAGAAAGCAAATACTCTTCTGCTTTCTGAGTGTTCCATCACTGAGTGCTTAGGACAAATTAGTCTGGTCATGCTTTCCTTTGTAGAAAACTGGATTCAGCACACATCTTGCTTTCTGAATAGAGTATCTGATGAACCAGATAGTGGTGTAAAGTCAGTGGAGTCTGAATCCGACATCTTAAGGGTAAGAAGGACAGAGGCTGACATTGGTTGTGCTCCAGCAACTAACAGTGGGGAATACAGAGGCGGGGCAGGAATATGCAGGAGGCATTTGGCTGTGCAGCAAAAGCACTTGATCTGCAGCAAAGCTGGCAAGAACCACTGTTTGAATGTGGTTTGGCAGCTTCTGCTAAAAAAAGCCATACAGGAAGGATAGCATTGATGGAGGATGGTCACTCTCATTTGCTTGTGACACAGTATTGAGTGGAAACAGGAGCAACCTTGTGGAGTTCTTATGATCCTTTCTCTGGCATGTGGGTTTGTCCAGCTGTCAAGAACGTGCGAGGAGAGTATTACCTGAACGGGCACTGGACAATTGACTTTGGCCGGGCGCTGCAGGTGGCCAGCACGGTGCTGCACTATGACCGTGGCTCGGAGGGTGATGTGGCCCCCGAGCTCCTCCATGCCCGGGGTCCCACCACAGAACCTCTTGTCATTGAGGTGAGAGGCTGTGCCTTCCCCCACTGATACTCTGCTCTCTCTTTGCATGGTGGGAGTACACTGGGAAAAACTGGAGACGTGATGGGGACCCCAGGAATCTTACAAGGCTGTGGGCCTTCAAGCTAGACCGCAGGAATAGCACTTATTGCTGCTCTGGTTCTATTGCCCAGAAATAAACAGTGTTGGTTGCCTGCCTATTCCTTTGGGCACTGACTTCAGGGGAGGCAAGAGTCAGCACCAAATGATGTTGGGGCAGGGACAGGCTCCAGGACACTGCTTGTTATGCTGTGCTGTAGGGCGGGAAATGTAGTTGCTGCGCCAGAAGCAGCTGGATCTTCTAAAGCAAAGAGGGATGAATGCACCATTCTCTGGAAAATAATGCTCTCCAGATCCTGAGAGAAGACAAGGAGAAAAATCCAGTGCAGTGAATTAGTGCTTCTTGAATGGGAGAGGTGCAAGTTACCTGGAACCCTCAGACGTGGTGGGGAAATGCTGTAAAGAGGAAAAGTGTAATTTCCCTGATTTCCTCCCATGCTTTTGCAGCTCATCAGCCAGGAGCCAAACACCGGGGTACAGTATGAGTATTACCTGCCCCTGCAAGGACAGGCCTCGGGTTACAGCTGGAGCTACAGTTCCTGGAGTGAGTGCAGCTCTGAATGTGGAGGAGGTAAGGGGAGAGGACCTGATCTCTGGTGGCTGGTGTGGGGTTTATATCTGCACCCTGCAGGCAGTGTGACAGTGTGCTGCCCTCTGCAGCAGCTTCCCAGTAGTCTCCTGCTGGAAGGCAGCACAGGGATCCACAGGGCATTGCTAAGGTTTTGTCAAGAGAGGGTCATGCGTGGAGTCACAACAGGATTGGCCCATGCCAACATGTGGCCCATGCCTTGTTCTTATTTCCCATTCCCAATCCTCAGACTTATTACTAGGACCTGTTAAGAATCTTCATAGATGGCCTTTGTTTTGATTCATAGTCTTTTCAACCACTTGAGAGGTCCTCTCCAGAGAGACCTGGCCTACATTAGTGAATCACATCATTCTCCTCTGCCAGAGCCTGGAAGATTCCCCCTCTCCAAGAGGACAGTCAGATCTCCTACCCATCATATTCACTTTGCAGATTCCTCCATGAGCAACATTATGGATTTTAAGTTTAAAAGAAAAACAAACCAAAAAACGTCAATCAATCAAACAAAAAAAACCCTCACCAGCTGATTAGTATATAGAGTTTTTATCAGGCTCTTCTAGGCTTCCATCCTAATGGCCATTTTGGCAGCTTTTGCCATATTGTGACTATAGGTGCTAAAATTGTCTTTAGCTGGGAGCTCATAACCTATAGAAAGCATGAAGAGTTGCACGTTTTACTCCCATATCCAGTCCTCACAAGACTGACCTTTTGAGTCTAACAGGAGATCTCCAGTTCTGCTGTACACTGCACACAGCTGGCAGGACTCCTCCATGAACAACTTAAGGGTAGGGCACTCCCCTTGTGAGTCTCGATCCATAATATAACAGGAAAGTTCCCCTCAGCTACACAGAAATGCACTTTCTCCCTTGCTCTTCCAGCAGACTCTTGTACTGTGGGAAGACTTCATTTGTCCATGGAGTGAGAGACAGAGACCTGCCCCTGTCTCTTTTCCAGAGTGGCTGGGACAGGTGTGCATTCTACATGACTTTCAGAAACTTGTCTTGCCAACCCCAGTGTATTGCTAACCTAGTGCTGGGTAGTTTGTGTTGATCAGATACTCTCTTGCTTGTCCCCTAGGTTTCCAGTCCCGCTTGGTGTTTTGTACCATAGACAATGAAATTTATCCGGACTATATGTGCAGGAATAAGCCACAACCAGACAACAACCGGACGTGTGGTCATCAGCCTTGTCCCCAGACAAAACGGTACAATTTTCTTTCCTTCTTCTGGGGTCTGACCTCTTCCTGAAGAGTTTTTGGAACTGAGAAAAAACTGACCCCCTCACTTCTGCCCTCCAGCATGGTTCACTCCAAGGAGGTGCTTCACTTCTAAGAGAAAATCAGAGACAAAAGATTGGGATGATAACACAGTAATGAGTGAGGAGTGTTTCTGTGTGCACAAGGAAAGGGCTTAATGCATCCTGTGTTCATTTTATAGACCAATTAAATTTGCCTTTCAAAATAGCATGTGGAAGACAGTTGTCTAGCCCATGTAGGAGACATGAAGCAGATTCTCTTGTTTTTCTTCTCTTGAGCTGGAGCCTGCAAAGTAGAAGGTCTGAGCAGGTATCATTTTATGTCATTTCTACATTCCCAGTGTCTGTTCCCTTAGAAAGGGATGAATCCTGGAGTGTTTTAATTCTCCAGCATTTTCAAACCCCTTCACCCAGCCATTTCCACCTTGTTCCTTACATCTGGCTTCACTTGGCTCTTACTGGGCACCCAGAGCTGTAACACGAGCATTAGCTGTGTGTCTGTGTACCAGTGGAGGCCTCTGAGAGCATCCATGTGCGTAAGAGGGCACCTGGGAGCATTTCTGAATACATGTTGGCCTGTAGCTACTTGTTTTAAGTTCTTTAAAACCTTTGTTCTGTATATAAAGGACTTCTTACATCTACCTGCCGCAAGCCTGGAGTCACAGCGGCGCACGGAGCTCTCAGATGAAGAGGTAACAAGAAGGAAGTTACAGAAAGCACAGGAAGGCAGCTGCTCTCTTCTGCTCTCCACCTCATTCACTAGGTGGAACTGGGAAATCCGTGGGGGCTTTCCTCTTTGGCACAGGTGGTAGAACTGGGTGTTGCTTTGCTTTCCATGCTTGCTAGTTAAAATGGTGGTGGAGGGTGCTGGCTGGCAGCTTTGCTTAGGTGGCTGCACGTGCCTCTGGTAAGTTGATTCTTAAGGGACTGAGAAAGAGACTATTTCTTCATAGCTTCTGGCTGCTTATTCTCATGTTTTCTCTGGAATCAGGGTAAAGAAGTTCTGGAAGATTTTTTTTTTTTTTTTATTTATCAAGCTAAAGGAAAGCACATAAAGGAAAAGAGAGCATGATCGTTTGGGCAATTGTAACATTGGCCAGCATGGCATTGGAGTTTCTTAAAAGCTTTAACATGGGCCCTATAGCAGGCAGAAAAGAGAATGTAAGATGTGATGAGTACAAGGATGTGAGAGATACAATAATGTACACTAAGATATGAGAAGTTAAAAGTATCAAAAGCAAAACAGTTGTCCCCCAGCAAGCTGCTAATAGCTTAGGACTGACAAATTTTGCCCTCTGATGAGGGTTCCAGCCTTATGGTTGACCTTGTTTTACCAAGGAAATGAAACAAGTGTCAGAGAAGTCTTGATCTGCAATTGAAGGAAGCTGTAAGTGATCCCACCTGGCTGATACAACCTTTCCAAAACCATACAAAAGTTCCAATGGGAATAACTTCCCCCCAACATTAGTTGGGCAGAGTCTACTGTGGAATTCTGTTAGGATGTGAATGTGAATTGGCTGGCTGAAACTTGGTTAAGAGGTGGCAAGAGCCAGGCTAGGGAAGTAGCTGGAATGCTGCGGGAGAAAACATGAACTGCTTTCATCCCTGACTGGGCCTTACCTGGCCGCAAGGGGACATACCAGATGGCAAGCACATCACCATGACGCTCCCCCTCCACAACCAGTGCCTTTGGACAGCACTGCATGCTGGATTTGGGGATGAAACATCATATTGTCCCTGAAGCCAGGCCATGCAAGGTGTGGTTTGAGCTACTCAGCTAGCTCTGAGAAGCTGGGGTGGCCATGGGCAGAAATTTTAGTATCTAGACAGGCTGTTTTGTGGACACATTCCCCTTGTTAGCAAGGGTGTGTCATTTCTGCAGCAGCTTCAGCAACCAAAGACAGAAAAAAATCTATTTACATTTTTGTTGGCTTTTTGTATGTGTGCTGCATTTAGAGAATTTGACTGATGGGAGGAATGAACCAGCTTTTCTACTGGCCGTCAGTGAAAAGTTAAGCATTTCTGAGAGTATCTGGCATGGTTTGCAGGCAGAGTGAGGACTTGGCTTGGTTCTACTGTTTCTGATAATGTCTGGAGTGTAACGTGTGGATTAGGCTCTCGTGGTAGCTTTTCTTTTGGCTGATCCGGATTGTTGGGGGTTTTTTTTGTTTTGTTTTGTTTTGTTGTTTTTGGTTGGTTGGTTGGTTTTTGGGTGTTTTTTTTTTTTGGTGGTTTTTTTTGTTTTGTTTTGTTGTTTTTTTGTTTTGTTTTGGGTTTTTTTGTTTTTTGTTTTGTTTTGTTTTTGTTTGTTTGTTTGTTTGCGTTTTTTTTGATGTTCTGTTCCAGGCATGACATTTTTGCAGACATCAGGAGACCAAAAGCCACGGAGAGGGATCTTTCCCTTCTGGGAGAGCTCTGCATTTCCAGAGAAACAAGTGTTTTGTAGCTGGAGATATGTCTCTGGAGTAGGACTAATGCTCTGCATTGCCAATTAAGCTGGGCATGCTTGGTCAAATGGGAACTTGCCTCTGATTCTGTTCTGCAAAGGGACATCATCCCTGTTTGATTTCTACAGGGATGTGGCACTGACTCCATTGTGCCTCCAGGCAGTTTGGCTGGGCTTACTTTTTTTATTTTTTTGTGCTTGATTCTGTGCCCTGCAGGTGGAAAACAGGGGAGTGGGGACCCTGCTCAGCCACCTGCGGCAGTGGCAGCCAGAGCCGCTCGGTGTACTGTGTGGCGTTTGACGGGCAGAGCGCGCAGGGGGTGGTGGATGACGCCGAGTGCATAGCCTTCGCCCAGCAGCCGCGCCGCAGCCAGCCCTGCAACCTCCGGCAGTGTGCCACCTGGAGCACGGGGCCCTGGTCCCAGGTCAGTGCCCCTGGGCAGGTAACGGCCTCCTGGCACCTCCAGGAGAAGGATCTGCCGAGGTTTAGGGAGAAAGAGCCAGGCTCCTCTTCTGGGACTACAAAAAGCCCCTGTCCCTGGATAGGTGGCGTGCAGAGGTGTAGAACTTCTCGGTGCAGCCCTCCGATGCCCTCCTATGAACATATCCCTGTTCCTCAAAGCTGTGCATGTCCCTGCACCTCTGCTCTTCTCATTGCACACTCTCTCTTCTTTGGTCTGCCAACCCTTTCTCCACATCTGTGTTTTTATCAGACACCCCCCACACCTGGCACTGGCTTGGTTTCTGAGCCAGGCCTGGTGAAGGCAGAGCACTGGCAGGAGAGCTTCTGTCCATCCGCTGAGGACAGGCAGTAGCACGCTCTCCTCTGTCAAACAGGAGCTCATGGCTTCTGCCTGTTCTAGTTATTTCCATGTATTTTGCTGCCTCGCATCACCAGCCAGGACAGCAAAACTCTTGAAATACTGGTGACCTGCTGTTTGCTGTATGTCAGTACAGGTCTTCTCCAAACACAGCCACGTGGTACATTTTTGATGATTGTTTGCATTTATATCTGCAGGAGTGAAAACTGCTCAAACTGCACACTCAGTTCAGCCAGACAGCTCTTAGAAGACATCTTACATTCGAAGGGCTTAGAAAGTAAAGAGAATGTCTACTCAGTCCCTAAAGTGCAAGTGAATTTTCCTCTATTAGAAGAAGCACATGCATGCTTGCAACACTTGATTTTGCAATCTTGTGGTTGCACTTAGCCTGTCTGACTTGTGCAACAGTACAAAATGCAACTTTGAGGTATGATCACTCAGACTGGAAAGTCCTTCCACCCCCTCTTTCCCCCCACCTTGTGAGATGTGAGGTGTGAACTTTGGGGTTGTGGAGTAAGAGTGCTTTTTGGGCACCAAGGGTCATGTTCTTAGAAACTGATGCCTGAGTAATTCATTCCAGTGTTCTCAGAAGCAACTGTGTTTTGTGTACTCTGAGTTAAAAGGTTACTCTGGTAAATGAATGGCTGAAGCTCAGCTGGGAAGCTGATCAGAAGTGATTCAGACTGTCCCCAAGTAAATGCTCTCTGTAAGACACCTTGGTAATTCATGTAGAAGTAGGCTGGATTCCAGGAAACACCACTGTGAATTTAAGAGGGCATTGGAAATGTCACAAACTAGTTACTGGTATAGAAGTTGTCACTGCTCCACACTGTAAAAATAGAGCACAAGGTCTTCAAACAAAAGACATGAGCAATAGAAGAACCTAATCTTTTACTTTCCCTAAAATTCTTCACCTGGCATTGGTTTTAATTAGATGTAAATAACATGAGTTTACAGATATTTTTGACCATGTTTTGTTCTCAATGTATTTTGCATTGTCTGGCATTTTTCTGATATTTTTCTAAATTCATCTTCCACATCTCCTTTGGGAGACATCAAGAGTAAGTATATGGATAGGCCAAAATCATCCAGTGAGCTCCAGATATTCCAGACCCTATCCCATGCCTTATTGTGTCCTCTACAGCATAAACAACTACTCTGCTAACTCGCACCCCAGAAAATTATTTTAATGATAGCTGGTTGTTCCAGGCAGTTTCAAAATGGTGCTCTGCTCTAATGATAGGGAGCCCAGCCTGGAACTGCGAGGGAAACCAGGTGCTTCTTTGTAACTGTTGAGCCCCTTTCTCCAGTGCTCAGCCAGCTGTGGGGAAGGAGTGCAGACCCGGACTGTCACCTGCAGGACACAGCAGGGCTCCCAGGCTCAGGACTTCGCTTGTCTAATGGAGCCAAAGCCATCAGCCACCCAGCCCTGCCTTAAGGAGAACTGCATCCAGGAAATTGGCTGGCACGTTGGAGACTGGGGTCTGGTGAGCACCTCGCTGTCATGGCTCTAGAATTACTGATTGTATTGCTGTGCTCCTCACAAACAAGCTTTGATCCGTGCAGTCTGCACATTGACTGAGGCTGGGAGCAAGGACTGCTTCATTACCAGCCCCTTGGCTCACAGTTGTGTTGTAACTGGCACCAGTAATGCTCCAGTTAATCTGATGCCCGCTTTGTGTGCAGCTGCTGCAAAAATAAATCCTTCTGAGGGGAGATTATCATTTCAGTGACAGTGGCAAAATGCAGCCAATAAGCTGAAACAATCCACTCTTGCTGCTTATTCTCAATTCTTTGCTCCATTGCTGTGATCAGCAGAACAGCTCTCAGCCCAAGTTTGGCTCAGAGCTGTAGGCTTCAGAACTGGTCATTGCATTTGGTAATATGCTTTAAAGTACATTTTTGTAATTATTCAGATAAACTGTGCTTCAGATGGATGAATTCTGTCTTTGTGGTGGAAGCCAGACTGTCTTCAGCCTGGGAAAAGTGTCAGGGGGTAGAGATATGGGTAGATTGAATATATCAGGTGACTTCCAAACATACTTTTTCACTTCTGTGCTTGCCAGACCAGCTTATTCTGGGCTAAAACATGTTACATATGCTTCCTCATGAGATGTGGGCCAAGTTTTACTTACAGCTAAAGAAGTTTTATATCTTAGTCTGATCTTTCTCCTGACTTTCTGATATCAGAAGGCGTCCTATCTGCCTCTCTGAATTGGAGGGAAATACTCTCCAAATGTTTATAGAACTTGCTATGAGCCATGTGGGTTGCACAGACACCTCATGCTATCCCCTCCTCTGAGCTGCTGGTCCCTCTCATCCACAGCTTCCAGTAAGGCAAACTTGAGTTAGCTGCTTACAAGAAAGCCACTCATTTGCTTTGCAGTTGTAATTTGTTGTTCTTTAATGCAAACTGACCCACCCACAGCTGGTGGATCCCCAGAGAATTGAGGTGCTTTTATGCCTTCAGGCTGAAATTATTCTCTCCAGCTCCCTGACACACCGCTGTGGGTAACAGCAGCTCATCTGGATGTTACAGGCTGAGTGTGGCACAGAGCCTAATGCTTCAGGGCTGGGTAGAACATCTGGTAAAATGGTTTAAAGTATGGTTTTCTAATTGTTGAGATGTTTCCAGTTGAAATATTATTTGCTTTGTCTTGGTGGAGGAAGCTGTGCTCAGCCTGCAGCTAATCATGCAGCTGTTCCCCACTTCTCATCTGTGGGGTTTCTGCATTCAGCCTTTGCTGCCTGCTCAGTGCCTTGTTTCTCTGCCCAAGTGTTCCAAGAGCTGCGATTCAGGCATCCGGACACGCCAGGTCATCTGTGCTGATGGTGATTCAAAAGTCTACGGTCCTGAGACATGCAGAGCCATCCAGCCACAGAAACCAGCCACCCTGGGTAGCTGCAACACACAGCCCTGCTACCTGCCACAGCGTGAGTGGTATTGCTGCACACCCAGCTTTTCCCAACATGCTGCTGCTTAGGAGTAGAAATTCCCAGCTCTGCACCAGCTTATCTTCTCAGCTTTTTTCCTGCCTATCTCCATCCTGTGATTTTGCCAAGGTTATGTGCACAAAGCATCTTCAGAGTCCCAGTACCTGTGCTATTTGAAATGTATTTTAGGCAACATGCTTGGGAACAACATTGGTGTGTGTCCATTTTGAATCCATATTCTATGATCCAGTGTGTGTGTGCTGCAGACTGATCCCAGGTATCCCAGTCCAGGAGATGGTAACTTGGGCAGGCTCAGTAGCAAAAAACTATAGCAAACTCTCATCCCTCTGTGGACTGGCTCTAAAGGAGTGACAACTTTTCAGAACATTTTGCTTCTTGTCTGTGTCTATTCTCCATGTCAGAGCTGCAACACTGACTTTTGTTTGCCTGCCCATGTAGGTCACTTGTCCTGACAATCCAATTGAATCCAATTGCTGCTCAGCAGCTATTGCACAAGACGAACGGGAACATTTTCATCAACTTTTGTCTCCTGCTGACTGCTGGATGTATTTGCAATTATTAGAGCACAGTGCTGGACTAACTGCACTCTTTTTGTGTATGTATCTCTTTGCAGAGGTCCCCAGCATGCAGGACACTATGGGATACGATGTCACTCGCCAGTCCTTGCTGACCCGTTACAACCCAAACAGCCCTGCCCCAGGTTTGGAAGAATTTTTCTAATTTGGGGTTTGATGATGGGATACTTGGAATAGGCTGTGTAGGGACTGGTTCATTCTTTTCTTCATTTCTCTCTTTTTTTTTTTTTTGTGGTCTCCTAGAAACTCAAGGAGTCAGGGACAAAATGTAGATTCTTTTACACCATCAGTGAGCAGCATTTGAATCTATCCATGCAGAAGACTCTGTACAGGATATGGATCCCAGGTTATGTCAGCATGATTTAAGTGCTGGCTGGAAGAAATGATGCCCAAAGCAGATCAGAGGAACAAGAAAGGGTGATGTGAAGGGACCACAGCAATGTAGTTTCTCATGGGACAGGAGGAAGAATGGTCAAGGCAATGAGCAAAGTACCTCAGCCAAATCAGGAAGGGTGGGCCAGAAGACAATCCTAGATGTGATTCAGAAAATCCTGCCAGGTAGCCTTGGGAGAGCATAGAGGAGGAAAGCTGATGAGATTTTCATGCTCACCTGCATACTTTGAGTTCTCTCCCCAGATTCTGAAGATGGAAGGATGCTCCCTGGGAACACCATGATCCATAGTACCTCAGGGAACCAGCATATTCCATCCACCAAAGACCATGGCATCAACTTGTTTGCTGTCCAGTGGGAGCCCCAGTCCCGCTCCCCAGGTTCCCATCGGCTCAGCTTCTCTCAGGACCCCCCTGCAGGGACTGGCTCCCAGGACTGCCACCAGAGCCCACATGGCTGCTGTCCAGATGGGCGCACTCTGGCGTCGGGCCCTCTGGGGAGAGGTTGCCCTTTCAGCACCTGCCACCAAAACAGGTAGCTGGAAGTAGATAGGCCTGAGCAGGGAGGCATTTCCTTTCCCAGGGGCTTGGTGAATTTTGTAGCCCATGCCTGTTGACTGGGCAGGTCAGGTGTCACTGCAGCCCTTCTGTCTGCAGGTATGGCTGCTGCCCCGACGGAGTATCGGCTGCCCAGGGTCCAAACAACATTGGCTGCCCACAATATTACCGTGACATTCAAACGAGACAAAATCATCCCACCACAACCACTCCAGCAGTAAGTACAAAAGCTTTTTGCATTTTAGGAGTCGCTCAGATACAAAGATTCAGATTTGACCCTACTGACTCACATTGTGGATTCCCTTGCACTTCATCTCTGCCAGTAATGCTAAGGAGCCAATACTCAAGGCATGGCATCAAGTCCTATGGCCCACCTTGCTCCTGCTCAGTGTGGAGCATTTACCTGCAATCCTCTACAAGCAGGGCACAGAGCAGGTGATGGGGAGATGTCTGAGAAGTAGAAGGCCATCCTGTGTAGACCTGATTGAATAATCCTGAGTAATCAAATTTCTGTTGGTCAGAAGATTGCTATCTAGGAAAAAAAATGGGAAAAGCATGGCTTCTATTAGTTGTTTTTGTTTGTCAACTCTGCAGATTAATTCAAGGTGGAGAGGTGATCCCTCCCATAGGTTGGGGTGTTTGTTGGTGGCAGCAATAAGAACTGGCCTGCTGCTGGGCTGCTTAGGTGTGCCTTGCAGAGAAGTGCAGCCCTGGGTCCATAGCTGACAGCCAAGTTTTCCACCCCTTCCCAGGACAAAAGCCTCTAGGAGGCAAACAAGCATGCAGTGGTGCCTCTAACAGCTGGCTGTGTGCAGCTGACAGCTTGCACACAGTGCCTTGCATGTGCCGCTGTCCTCTTGTGTAAGGATAACTCTTGGCTTTCCATTCCTGTCTCCAAGGCAAGCCAAGCCTTGTCCCAGCAGCAGCCCTCGGGCGAGTGCCGTGGCTCCGTGTATGGCTGCTGTTTTGACAACATCGCCTCAGCCAAAGGCCCTCAAGGGGAAGGATGTCTCAATAGGCCCAACTACCGTGAGTGATGCTTTGCCTTACTGGTTTAGAAACACAAAAGAGTCCAGTAGCATATAGAAGTTTCTTGTGTAGAGGCTCTGCTCTCTGTAAAATGGAGTAAATAATCTCTCTGAAGATAATTTCTACCTGCCCCTGGTTGGGGCAGCAGAAGCTTGGAGGGAGTGTAGAAAAGCAGCTTGAGAATTCAGCTCCACCAGCTGCCGCAAAAATTATTGTTGTCCTCTGCTGACAGGTGGACAGAAGTGTGTTTGTGTGATCTCTGTCAGTCTGTTTGTGTGATCTCTCTGCTCAGGAGCTGTTTGTCCCTGAGAAGAAACTTTGATGCAGCCTGGAGTGCTCCGAACAAATTACCCAGGTTAAGAAGTAGGGATCTCCTGTGGACATTAGGACAGTGCTCGGTCTTCAGACAGCCTATGGACAGGGGAGGAATGAGAACTGCATGGGGAAGAAGGGGCTGCTCAGGGCTGCATGGATGCCCTTAGCCAGCAAAGTTCAATCCAGTGCCCGCTGCGCTATGAGGACACAAGGGCTGCTGGGCAAAAGCATCTCTGCTCCTTTAGTGGCCAGCTGTACCCTCTGCAGGCACATTGCTCCTGCAGGGCCTTGCCCACCTGCTGCAGCACAGGGATTGCTTGGTGGCCGTCCCTGTGGTGCAGCTTTGGGGAAGGAGAAAACTCTCTGGATCCTCTCAGCTAAGCCACAGCTTGACAAAGCACCTTGCAGCCAGAGCCCTGCAGCCAGTGTTTGTCTGCATGTGGCTGATACCCATGGCTCTGGGTTTGTAGACACCTTGGGCCATGCTCCTCTTTATATCAATGTGCAGGGGTATTCTGTAATGCATGAGTCTTCTTCACAGCTGGGTCTAAGCCACTTGCTTTGTGGGCTGGAAATGTACAAATGGCAGCCATGTGTCCCTTGCAGGAGAGGAAGCCCCAGAGCCCGCTTTGCAGTTGCATAACTATCCAAGCAAGTCTGTAAAGCATTTGTCTAGTATCTAGATTCAGAAATGTCTCTGAGGATGGTTCTTCCATCAGAGGCAAAACTGAAGCAAAAAGAAACATATGAGCAGTTTCTCAGTTTGAAAGCATAGCTGGGTAGTACACCTAGGTGTCCTATTTTCCCACCTGCCTTTTGCCCACAGGGCCATCAGATAAATCATCTAGGTAGGTGGTTTGAAGCCCCTGAACCTTTGTACTTTGTGACCCTCACATCTCCCTCTGTTCCACACTTTTTGGTAGCATACCCTGTCATGTGCCTGCTGCCCAGTGCCCACGGCCCCTGCACCAACTGGACCACTCGCTGGTACTTTGTGGGAGTTGTTGGCAAGTGCAACCGATTTTGGTATGGCGGCTGTCTAGGCAACAAAAACAGCTTTGCCTCGGAGGAGGAGTGCATGAGAGTGTGCCACAGCTCTGTGGGGGTCAGTCATCTGGAGCTCCAGCCCTCTCCTGGCACAGAAGCCCTGCAACACCAGCAGACTGGCTCCCGTTCTCACACAGGACTCGCTCAGGGTCAGCAGCAATCACCCACAAGAGAGACTGCAAGTCACAGCCAAGAAGGAAAAACCTATGGGGCTTCACTCCCCAAGCAAGACAGCCGCAGCTGGAGGAGGGATGTGCTGACAGAGCCCGTGCCAAGGACTGGTGTGCTGGAGAGCCAGAGAAGCAGACTGGACAGCCTGGGCCAGCTTTCCTCCTGGGACACAGCCCTGCCTGGGCCCTCAGACAGACAGAGCAGCAGTGGCCAGCAGGTGCTGTCCCGGGAGGGAAAGCAGTGGCATGAAGCTTTCAGAGCAGATGTTTCTGTGACAGAGGGATTTAGGCACCAGGAGTCTGCAGACTTGTTCCCAGCACAGGCTCTGCACAGGTGATGATTCCCCCCCACCCTTCCCCCCTGTTCTGCTAGCTCATTATGAAGCATCAGTACAGCTTTCTCTGGAGTGAAAATGTTGCCTTAGCTGCGACTAGCTAACTGGGGATATCATGTGATGGATTAGCTACACATGTGGCCCCTTGGCAAATAAAGTCACTGTTATTCAGGCCCTGGCATTACCTGCCATCTCTTCGCTCACACACTCCCCCTGGTCTCTGATAGCACTGAAGTATCATGTGTGAAAAGACTGCAGAATCCTGGGGTCTCTGCCTGGGAAGCCTTCTTACACTGTGAATGAGAATCCATAGGTGTTTTTCTTATTCTGACCAACAAATTTAGCTGGCACTCTGACTTCAGAGCCTTTATCTTTATCACTGCATGGAGCAGCAGTGGGTTGTTCTAGGGAAGACTTTTAAGACGCAGACATTGGGTCAAGAGCCAGACAGTGTTATCCTGAAAGGAGTGTGTAGAACTAGATCTAAACATGTCTGCATTGGATCTGTCAGCTGAGCTGTACCTTGTTCCTTCAGAAGAGAGGGGTTACAGGGCTTTCTTCCAGGAGATATTGTAGCATTCACTCTGTACAGAGCAGCCTTTGCTGTATAGGAGAAGGCTCCCCATGCTGCCCAGTGCTTCTGCTCAAAGCTGAATGGGCAGCTGGTCCTGCTTTGCCTTGTGGTTTTAACTCATCCAGAGTCGCATGAGAAGACACAGAGGTGAGGAGGGCATCACAAGTGCCAATGGAATCACCTTCTCTTTCAGAACAATCCTGGAGGAAGGCAAGCCTCCTCTTGTGACAGCAGTTGTGGGAGAAAACATCCAGCTGGTCTGCAAGACAGGCGTGTCCCCACTCTCCAGAGTGGAGTGGATGAAGAACAGCCGACCTGTCTCCTCTGATAGGTGAGCTCAGATCCTTCCATTGTAGAGGAGGTGGGCTCCTTGCTGGGCAGGGTGCCAAATATGAGTCCAAAAGGACTGTCATGGTTTCACCCCAGCTGGCAACTCAGCCCCACAGAGCTGCTCACTCACCCCTGGTGGGATGGGAGAGAGAATCAGAAAGGTAAAACTGAGAAAATCCATGGACTGTGATAAAGACAGTTTAAAAGATAAAACAAAAGCCGTGGGTGCAAGCAAAGCAAAACAAGGGAGTCATTCATCACTTCCCACGGGCAGGCAGGTGTTCAGCTGTCTCCAGAAGAGCAGGGCCCCCTCACACATAACAGTGACTTGGGAAGACAAGGGCCATCACTCCAAACTCCCCCTGCTCCTCCTCCTTTCCCCAGCTCTACGTGCTGAGCATGATGCCATATGGTATGGAATATCCCTGTGGTCTGTCAGGGTCAGCTGTCCCAGCTGTGTCCCCTCCCAGCTTCTTGTGCACCCACAGCCCGCTGGTTGGTGGGGTGAGAAGCAGAAAAGGCCTTGACTGGGTGTAAACACTTCTCAGCAGTAATGAAAACATCAACACTGTTTTCAGCACAAATCCAAAACACAGCCACATACCAGCTACTGTGAAGAAAATTAACACTATACCAGGCACAACCAGCACACTTTTTTTTTTTTTTTAAGAAATAAAGAAGCCCCCATATTAATCTACTGTCCACCTGCTATGTGCATAGCAGAAACAGGTACAGTCTGCACCAGTAACGAGGTGTTGGCTAGAGTTATGGGGCAGAGCAAGCGCTGCCCTATAACACTGGTGGAAGCTGACATGGGTAGTGATGCAGAAAAATATTGCTTCTCTTGGGTTCATCTTGGGGCAGCATAAAGTCAGTAGTTGGGGGTGAAACTTGCAGCCTAATAACCTAGTTCTTCTGGCTGAAAATCTCTGGCACAATTGTTTTTTAAACTACTTTCAAACCTGTTTTTCCTGGGAAGTCTGTTTCCAGCAAGTCTGTCTGGAGCCAGTCAGTCCTTTTGTGTTATGAAAATCACAGTTAAGAAAAGCCCAGTTATGCTTTTCTGTTTGCAGTTGACTGCTGGGACTCAAGCTCCCCCCTGGAAGGGCAGTTTGCCTCCTTATGGAAGAGTTACTGAAAGCAGTTCCCTGTTTTCAATCTCAGTTTTCCTCTCTGTTCCTGACCTCCTTTCTGCCGCAGTTTCCCCCCCTGCCTGTGACCAGTCTGTGGTCAGCAGGGTTTTGTTTTTTTCTGAGGCAGGGAGGGCCCTACATGGGGATGGTTTGCGTAACACCAGGCTGGGCTGGCCGCTGTGCCCTGGCGGGTTGCTGTGGGTGCCAGAGCAGCAGGCAGCGCTCCCCACGTGTTGCAGGCACACCTACCAGTCCGACAGCTCCCTGGTGATCAGCCACGTCGAGCCCGAGGATGCTGGCACCTACACGTGCCTCACTTCCGACGGGGGGACAGAGACCCGACAGATTCAGCTGCAGATCACAGGTGAATTATCTTCTACTGAGGACCAGAGAGGTAGCTCAGGGCTCCTCATTAATGGTTACTGAGCCCAGGCTCAATAAAGCCAGCTGCAGGAGGAAACTTCCTCTGTTGACAAGAGGGAGTGTGGAGGCAGCAGGGCATCTTTTGGTGTTACCTCATGATAAAGCCTTAGCCCTAAAATATTTTCTCCCCTGCAGTGTCACCCCATAAATGGAGTTGTGGCTTGCCTGTAACCCACCCTGTTTCTATCACAGCAAGTATGTCTTCCTCCCTGAGAGCCATCAGCTGCCTCCTGATCCAAAACAGAACTGCTGGTGCATTTTTATGTTTTGTGTTTTGGCCAAACAGGTCCTGCTGGGTAACAAATAATTCCCTGTTCTGAAAAATGTGCCTTATTTCAGAAACAAAACCAAAAAAATGAAAGACTAGTCTCAAAAGATGGGCCAGAAAGGCACCATGTAGTCTTCAATCTCTGAAGTGTGCTTTGTCACAGCAATGGCACATGGGGCAGAAGGCACTGTGGCCTAAGGGATGTTGCAACATGTTCACTGACAGAGGAGGAAAAGGAGTCTAAAATTGCTTGCCTGCAGGTCTATGACTCTCATTAGTAGACAGCGCAGGTTTACTGCACTAGTCAGCCAAAAAGCAGATGGCTGAAGGGCTCTTTGGCTCCAGTTCAGCAAGCTCTCCCAGGCTCACAGGAACCCTATGCAAGAGGTCACAGTAAGAAGTGTCCTTTTATTCACATATGGCATTTTGTTTTGAATAGAGTACCAGAGCACTGTTCTGGCCGAGGGTGAGAGAGGTCGGGTCCTTCAGGAGGCAAATCAGCAGCGCCGAGGGTTATCCAGAGGCAGGCAGCTTGTGCAGGCAGCCGGCTCCTCTGTGCGTCAGCAGCTCACATACAGGTAGGTTCACCTACAGCAACAGTTTCTCCATGGAGCCCAGATGATGAACCATATGGCATCTCTTCATGTAGAAAAGCCAAAGACTGGAAAGGTCCTGGATCAGCTGTTCCAGGGCACAGTTGGGAAGCATGCAGTACTGAACTGCTGACAACAGGAATGGGAGAAGATCCCAGTTGCAAGCTGTCTTCTGTACTCCCCAAGGATCTCTTGAAAGAAGCATACTCTGAGCAAAGATGCACAGGGAAGCTGGCAGTAAACTAGCTGGGCTCAAACAAAAGAAGTCTTGAGGCAGCATCCTTAGCTGTTCATGTTAGTGCAGGCAGAAAGAAAAACCTGTTCTGAAAAAAAGCAAAGCAAATAGGACCTGCTTAACTAGCACAAATTAGGCATATGTGTATTGAAAAAAACTTCAACTCCTTCAGCCCCCAATAATTAATTTTAAATGTTTTGTGAACAAACCAGTTTGAACCAAAACTGTCTTCTCCTATACTGGGCATTTTTTGTTGCTTCTTGTGTGGTTTTTTATTGTTTCTAGGCCCCACAGAAATAAAGGGGGACAAATTATTTTTGCCTTAAATGAAGCATGTTGGGATTCGAGATTAAATAGGGCCATGATCTGATCTCTCTCTTTTTTTGAGTTTACAGCCTAAAACCCAGCCAATTTGCTGAGCTCTGCACCAATCTCCTGAGCTGCTTCTGCTAAAAGCAGTAATAAGTGATTCATTGAATTAAGAACATTGAATTCAGGCTCTTTGGTTTTATTTTTTGAGATCAAGAATTCAGGTCACAGAATGGGGGTAGGGTAGATGACGTTTTATTTAACCGTGGGAACACATGGTTTAGTTCCCTTCTAAGACAGTGTTTAGCTGTAGCTATAAGAGAGCATGAGATGAGTGTTGTGAGGACATGACCTCAACCTTTCTGCTGCATGAAGTGGAAGAGCAGCTCCTGGACCTTGTGCAGTCAGGTGATTGCAATAGGTTCTTCACACCCTAAAAAGGCTCATTTTTTTGTGTCAGACAAGCACCTAAGAGTAATCTTGCTCGGTGCCCTCTTTAGGACTTTGTACTGTTTGCCATGTGTTCACATTGTTAATGCTTCCTCAGCTGCTATCCAGAGGGCTGTTAAAAGAGTTGCTATCTGTAAATTAAGCTGGCTAACAGGAGTGCAGCACCAAGCTGTGTTGAACTGGAGCAGGATTTTATAGAGGCTGCTCTTTTCTGAATGTTGGGGAGTGAATGTTGGTAATGGCAAGCATCAGAGCTCTCATGGGAGTAGAGACCTCCCTTTGCCATTGGAGGTGAAAAATAAGGACTGTTCTTGATAAAGCCTTGTGCTGAAGGTCAAACACTGAGCAAGGAAGTTTCTACCTCTTTTGCTGTGCTTGTGAACGTTGCAGGTTGAAAATGGATAAGAGTGAGCCCACAGTAGTGGAGGCCAATGTTGGGGAGAGAGTCAGACTGCCCTGCACAGTGGAAGCATCACCAGCTCTCACCATTGAGTGGCAGAAAGATGGGCAGCCCCTCTCCTCTCCCAGGTGAGCTTCCAGGTGGCTCCAACTGATCATGAAAAAAGCATCCTCCTTGCTTTCCTTGCTTTTCCTTCCCTGTCTCCTCTCTGAGACAACAGAGCTGCTGGCCATGCAGTGAGGGTCTGTGTGGCTTTATATTGTCCAGCTTCCTCCACCAGGGCCAGGCCATACTGCTGGCCTGCCCTGGCCTCCCTCTCTCCCTCATAGATGGAAGTTTGAATGTTGAACCCTTGAGGGAACAGCTGTGACACAGGGTCTACAAGTGAACCAGGGTTCAAATTCATTTAGCTACAAGGTTAGCAGAAAAAGAACACATGGCTAGCAAATTTGCCAAAAACCAGCTGGTCAGTGAGCAAGGGCAGAGGTTCACAGCAGAGAGAGATCAGGGCATCTGCAGTGAATTTCCACAGCTACCGCTGCTGCTCTCCCCTCTCTCTGCTCCCAGAAATCTGCTCTGGCAGCATCTTTTTCCAGACTCTTATAGCATCAGTGCTGGGATTTGAGGACTAAGGGTTGCATTACAACCCCTGCAGCATCTGAGCTGGTAAATTTTTGCCCTGTTGTACTACAAAGTTGTGCACGAGGCTTAGCTTCACCTCTGCTGGCTCTCAGGAGTGCCATCCTGACCCAAGCACGGGCTGAGGGGCATGCTGGCTTTGTTCCCCAGGCACAGGCAGCAGTCGGACGGGGCCCTGCTGATCAGCCGGGTCAGCTCTGAGGACATTGGCTTCTTCACCTGCCTTGCCTCCAATGGACGTGACCGCGACCAGCGCCAGGTCCTGCTCCGGCCTCTAGGTACGGGGTGGGTGGCAGCACACCCGGCTTGTGTGCACAGGAGTGGGAAACAGGGAAGGCTGTGCAGGGACAGTGTGGGTTCCATTGCTGGCCACGTCTCTTTGCTTCACACCTAGAGTTTAACAGGCATCCTGAGGGCAAGGGAAGAATGAGCTGTTTTACCCAGTGGTCATCTGCATGTGTCCAGTGCTCCAAGCAGCTGGGAAAAGGGGATTGACAGTACAGTAAGAGTGACTCTCAGGGCCTTGTTTCTGGGACAATGGTGGGGGATAAGAGCAAGAGAAACTAAGGAGATGGTTCTTCTGTGCATGTGACATGCATGTGTCCAGCTTTGAGACCTCTGTTACTTGTCCTTTCTTGGGCCAAAATCCTAAAAAAACCACATTCCCCAGAGCAGCAACAGCACAGCTTCAAACATGCTATTTCAAGGCCCAGGGGCTTGTAGCTCATTATGGGATGTGCTGGACTTTTCCTATGAGGGAATGCTCCTACTCCCAGGGGGAGGGTGGCATAGTTCCCTGCTAGTGATGATTTCCCTTCTGGTCCAGGAGAGCTGAGGATCACTGGTCTTCTGCCAAGCATCACGGTACCTGAGGGAGGGACTGCTCAGCTTCATTGTACAGTGACTGGCAACAATGTGAATATAAGGTGGTCAAGGTGAGCAAAAATGAGATGGAACTTCCCATTCCTTCTCTTCCCAAACCTCATTGTTTACCCTCCAAATATTAATGTTTAATGTTATTATTGTTTACCCTCCAGGCATGGCAGAGACCACAGTTATCAGCCCCAACTAGTATCACCTACCCTTTCTTAGGATGTTACCCAAAAATCCCGGGCAAGATCCCTGTGGGGTGTGGGGGTCATCAAGTTCATGTTCCAGCCAAATAAGGAGAAAATCAGATGTTAAACTAAGATTTCATGGAGTTCAGAAGGGCTCTGTGCTGGAAAACTAGTGACATGAAAATAACATGAATGAAAATGAGTAATCAGATGAAAAGCTTTAGTTGCTTTTTAAAAAATCCTCTCTACCTAATTGTGACAGACATTTTAGACCTTCTCTCAGCTTCCTGTTGCAACAGTTCTCTCAATTTACTGTCAATGGGAGCAAAGGAGATTTGGAAGCATTTTAAAGTGAAAAGCTGTGTCCTCTTATCGTGATAGTTTACCAGGAAACTCTGAATTTGTGCAAGTGTTTAGTGAGGGTTGTTTTTCCTGTTTGAAAATAATCAGTTCTGCTTTGGAGCATTCTTACAAACTATCCAGAGAGATGCATGGGTAAATATTGAAATTCCAAGGGTTAGGACTGAAGTGGGCCATCTCACACACAGAACTTTTCTTCTGTACATAAGTTTGGTATTTGACCTAACAAAATGATGCGTGTTTCAGAGTTGGAATGAAACCCTTTTCAGTGAAACCAATTTAATTTCATTGGTAACGAGGAGTTCACAATTCAGGCAGTTTTCCTGCTGGGCACAGATTATTCCAGGAGGAACTGAAGAGACACAATCTTGCTGGTTTTCTTAAACAGACTTTTAAAGGGAGAGGAAAAAGGGCGTATTGTTCACTACCCTATATGCTCATCAAGCAATATGTGCTGCTATCAATGCCAGCCAAACAAGTACTGCCAGACCACAATCGGGAGAAGGAAAGGCACACTGGATTTTCTCTTATTTCCTCAAACCTCAAGAATGTGTGCTAGCAGAAAGGGCAACATCTTTGCACAGAGCACACAGACTCAGCTACCTCCCACGCAGACACTGGGCAACGGATGCAGACTTGCTCAGGCTCATGTTACCACCCAACTGCAGGGCCAGGTTGTGCAAAAGATCTCTTTCTTCCTGCTGAACTTGTAAAAATTCACCCCTTTCACAGAACATAATTTTCCAAAGAGCACATGGAGCTCCTTTAGCACCCATGAGTGGCAATAGTGAAATATTTTGGTTTTCACCACAGGAATGGAGTTCCCATGCGGGGGGATGGCCACCACATCCACCTGTCCCAGGATGGAAGCCTGACCATAAGCAATGTCCAAGAGGCTGACGAGGGATCCTACACATGCAGCGCCTACAGCAGCAGCAGCTCAGTCAGTGCCAGCTCAGAGGTGAAGGTGCTGAGGAGGCGGCCTAGCAGTGAGTACAGCCCAGCCTTCCTGCTTCTCCCAGCACAGTGCCCAGTCCCTGGCCACTCTCACACCCATTGTGTGTGCCAGTCCAGCACCAGCCTCTGGCTTTAGGGAGCAGCAGGAGCCTCTGGGTGATGCTGCCTCAGGAGCCCTGCTTTCCATGGACAGAAAAGCAGCATGCTGGAAACACCCCCTAACCAGGGCACTGGGAGCCTAATTAACTTCCTGAGGCCAAAATGCCATAGTTGCTTGAACAAATAGTTGGTTGCATGATTTGTAGTTGGACTTTGGACACCATCCAGCTATCTTGACAAAGAAGGTAGATAGAGTAGCCTCTCCTCTTCCTGGAAACTGCATTTTCCTCCTGTATCTCACCAGAGGTGTCTGTTTCGTTTTGAAACTCATCATCTCCTTCTTGATGTTGGACTAAATTTAGAACTGGTGGGGTGGAGGAAGCAGGAAGGTGCTGTGTCTTTTGGGATGGAATTGCAATCTGAGGATAAATGTACAGCTGGTTCACCCTTTGCTTGGCTGCAGCTGCTGTGAGTCACACTGAGGACCTGAGCAGAGAGTGCGTGGACCAGCCCCACCTTGCCAACTGTGAGCTGATCCTGCAGGCCCAGCTCTGTGGTAACGAGTACTATTCCAGCTTCTGCTGCGCCAGTTGTGCGCGCCACCACCCCCAGGGCAGCCCCCCGCACCCCCGTGGGTGACAGCCACGGCCATGGTGACCGATGACAAGACTGGAGGTCTCAACTCTGTTCATTTACTGCATGGGACAGTTCTAGGAACTCTGCCCTGCTGGAAAGATCACGAGGGTGAAGTGAGTGTAAATGCTCAAAGGTGGGAGACCCACCACCCTCAGGTTTATTTTATTTACTTTTCCCCATTTGCCTTGCTGTACCTAATCCATCTCTTAAGAGTAGTTGCTGTCATTCACAGAAACCAGATGATAATAGGGATGTAAGGATGATGTGACTAGAGAAGACAGATGACCAGCATGAAAGAGGGAGAGACTCCATACAAGCAAGGCATACAAGCAAGAGAGAAGTGTTCTTAAAAACATAATGTCTGAAGTGTTTGAAGATGGGCCTGAACCATTTCAACTGAAGCACTAATGAGCCATGAACATTTGTTCCTCCAATGAGCATTGCTGAATAAGTGCTCCTGGGGTGCACTTTCCATCTAAATGCAAAGGACTCTGGCCATGAGAAACAGCTTGATGCATATAAAATTAGTGTTCAGGTCCTAGGAGATTACTGCCTCTCAGGATGCAGCTGTAATGTCATGATACTGCTGCTGTTTTATTCCAGCAGACCTTAGACAAATTTCTAGTAGGGTCACTTTGGTTTCTACTTGACTGCAATAAGCTTTGGAGTGAAATGCAGAAGCAAGGCTTCACAGAAAGCTGAAGACAAAATAGGAAACTACTTTTAGCCCTTCCTGAATGCTGGGGGTAATTTAGATGAATATACCAACACTGTTACCTGTTCTGAGATGCTGCAGTTTAAATAGCACTCATTCTAGGAAGGCTCAGCAGGTAATCTTTTTCCCCTGAGCGGGCACTGTGCTGATCTGATGCGCTGAGTTTGGGCAGGAGCTAATAATAAACACATTAGAAATACACGTGTAGGGGCATTTCACTTGCCAGAAGAAACCTCCCAAGGATCTGCTTTAGTCTCAGTTAAATCCAGGAAAGCCTGGCTCTGCATGTGGCCTGGGCTGATGCCTGCTGCTACAGGCTAACAAGTTAGGACTTCCAGGTGCAGAGCAGCTGTAGCTGAGAAGCATCCTTCATTTCAAGACCACCATGGAGTGGCAACAAGTGTGCATCTGGGGCTCTGAAAATCTCAGGCATTAGGGGTGGGGAGGTGAGATTTTATTATGATTATATCGTGTTAAACCAGGAAAGGCCTTGGGTATCTTCAGTATCTCAAAATGGAATTACTTTTGAGCAAAAGGATTTTTTTACAGCCTTCACACTACTGTTCTACCCTAGCATCAGCCCTGACAGTCCCCTTCTTCCTCATTCTAGACTTGGATGGGTTGATCATAATTATTAGCAACATTACCCATGTATTATTTGCATAGATGTAGATATAAAGGAGTGTGTAGATGTTGGCATTTCAGTTAGGGGGATGGAGGATTGGTTTTTTTTTACTTTTGTCTTCTTCTTGTGTTACTTTAAGGCTTTTAAGAAATCAGCACATGTATGGTTCAGGACTGAACAAATGGCAAAGTCTACAAGCAATCCAGTACAGGAGAGACAGGTGACAGTCATAGCTATTTGGGGGCTGGGTCCTTCTGTGGTCTGATAGATTCTGTTTGCTAGGATAGACAAAAATACTTATTTTGCATTTAAGACCCTTTAATTTGATTAGGAAAAGATTCCTCTGCTGGAATGCAGGACAGACATTAAAGTATGAAGTTTGAAATCACTGGATATTTAAGAACAATGAGATGGTCCTGAAAACATCCACTTGTGTTTAACATGTTTTTCCATTTAATAGCTCAGGCCAGCACCTTTTTCTCTGTGTGTCTGTATGGGATATTTTACCATTTTAGAATATGATATGATTTTTGCCTTTGGAGATCAGTGACTAATCAGAGACTCTGTAAATTTCAGTCATTTTGAAGCCCTCTCTGTTCCATGTGTGGCATCAAGGGGTAGTCAGGCTCTGCTCAGGAGCATGGTTGGAAGTGGACTGTGGATGTGTCAGAGCCTTTTGTCCCAGAGTAAGTAGCCAGTTCTATAAAATCCCTTTCTAAGATGTCAAGAGGCTTTTAGAATATTTAAATATTCTGTGTAGTCACCTGTCATTTAAACTCTCTGGTTATGTAAGATGGGGCCAGGAAGTGCTTTCTCCAGACTCCTGAGGGCTCTAACAGCCCCCTGCCTGCTGATGGGCAGGACTTTAACACTGGAAGTGCCCTGCTAGTGCAGAGTTGATGCTGACCTCCTTCAGCTGCACGACTATGGCAGTAAGGGTGGGATTGACAGGCATGCAGCTCCCTGCTGTAAATCCACACCATCAACTTAAGTATCTTTGCATTTCTTCTGACAAGATCAGCTTCTCCCTCTCTGTAGTACCACTTAATCACCTACTCAAGGTTTATTTTTTTTTATGTGAGAATCAAGATGTTAATTTTTTTCCCCTGAACAATGGGTTGTAGGAAGTGCTTATCTCCAGGGCAGGAGAGAGTGTAGCTATACTGGGCTATTTTCAGCTTGATCTCAGAGCCCTTATTGTGAAAGATACATAACTAACTGCTTTCTTTCCTACTATAAATGTCTATAAATGCTTATTTGCTTTTTGAAAGCTGAAAAAAGCATTGACACCAACTCAAATCCCACAGGAGTGTTTGCATTACTATTCATATAATACTGAACACAGGTAAGTCACAAGTTGTAGTTTTCTAGACTGTCACTGTAAGACTCACTGCACTTGCCTGGAAATGGAAACTGCTGGCAAGCTCAAATCTGAGAGCTAACAAAGGGAGTGTTTATTCCCCTTCAGGTTATGGAGTCTGACTTTTTCCCTTGTGTCTAAACTGACATGGTGCCCATAAGAATGTGGTAAGAACCAGTCACAATAACAGGGTAGATATCAAGTCAGTGGAAGAATGGAAAAGAGGTGAACATCCATCATCATCTCATATAGCTCTTTCTAATAGTAGGGGAAAGAAAGAATTTTCCTTTTTGCCATTACTGAATGTTACTGAATTGTCTCTTTGTAAATATTCAGTGATAGAAAATACAGCCCTGCAAACCCAGAATCTGATGTTTTCAATAAAGGCCTCTATTTTAGAGCTTTAAGTGTTTATGCATCACAAGGATATTTTGAAATTCAGTTTTAAAGTTCAATGCAACCTAACAGGTTGTAGAAAATGAGAGGTGTTAAGTTATTACTCTAAGGCTGCTAGGTCAGCAAGCAGTGCTCATTTACATCCAGCTTACAAGACAGAAGATACCCAGAAGGGCAAATGCTGAAACTGAATTAGGGTGGGAAATAAGTCTCTCACAGACAGCGCTTCTACCACCAACATTTATTTCTGTTAAAGCAGATTATAAATCATCAGTACAAATATATATAACTTACATTTGCTTGTAAGGCCAAAGTTTAAAAGTAAAGTTAAAATGAGATGGTTTTCACAAGTCACCAGAGGCAAACCTGGACCAGCTGCAGCCTTAACCACAAGGTTTCACAAATCAGTGGGAAAAAAATAAAACCAAAGTTAAAAACCTCTAAGAACTATTGACAGACAAACATAAAATGGTTTCCCAGGCAGCCCCAGGCTGTAGATATGATGACAGTAAGTTGTCACAGTAGTGTTAGAACCAATAGATTAAGACAAAGAAACTGCAGCAATATATGAAAGGAAAAAAATCCATACTATATAGAATATGTAGACTGATTCCAATAAAAAACAGTAAATTCTCCCCATGGTTTTCAAACCATGACAATACTGTTCTTTAATTTTCTTTATTTAAAACTACGATATAATGACTTATTGGTTGTGATTGTTGTTGCAATATGCTACTTACAATGAACAGATACAAGAACAAGCTAGAGCCCCTTTTTCCACCCCCCCAATATTACTTACTATAAGAATCAGCGATAAATCAATCTTATGTACAATTTCTTACATCCAACCCCCTTGTTTTTTAACCTTTGGCAAGATTACTTACAACTCATACAGCTTTTAATATCCAACTATTTAAAATATTCTAAATGCATAAAAATAAAGATTTTGGCTTTACTCTTTACATATAATATTCACTTTGTTACTCAAAATGGAAGCTCAACTTTTTCCACAAACCTAGCTTTTGCTAAGGTGACAACATACCACCCATATCCACCCCCCCCACCCTACCCAATTTTTCCCTGAGGGGGAACATCCAGGGCTTGCAGGGCATCAGGAGGACACAGGTACAAACGTCTGCCTTCCTTTCTGTGAGATGATTGATGGTTCTGCAGAACGGGCTTTGGGACTGGGTGCCTTTCTTCGCTCCATCTGACTTCCAGCTTTCCAAGAGACGAGGGAACGCAGACTGGGGTGGCTCCAGGATTCCTTTTAAGAACTGCACATTAAATTCTCTGTGTGTTTCCATCCTCCCCATAATTGCTCCCTCTTTCTAACCCATTTTGTTTGAAGGGACCGTTGGGATTATCAAAGCAAACTGATCAGAAACAGTCCCCTCTGCTCCCTTTATCCCTCTAGCCTAATGTACAATTTATCCGCCCCCCCAGGAGCGCTCAGAGTTCGATCTCAAATGTCTTCTGTAGGTCACTGGAGAAGGGGTTGGTGGGGGAGGGGTTGGTGCGCTGCTTGGCCTTGCCCTCCAGAGCCGCCCACTGCGCCTCGAAGGGGTCGACCTGCGGGGCGGGCGCGGGGTGCTGCGAATGCTTGTCCTCGGCAGCCCACTTGCCCCCCTCCACGCCGTTGAAGGCAGCGGAGCCATTGTGCTGCGCGGGCGGGTGGAAGAAGGGGCTAGCAGTGGCACTGCTGCTGCTGCTGTCATACTGAGGGACCGACTGCTGCTTCACCAGGCTGGGGGACTGGTGCGGGTGGGCCGCCGGAGCGTGGCTGGCAGTACCAAAGACGTTGGCCACCATCTGGGAAGGTGTGATCCCGACCACGGGGACGCTTGGAGCTGCATAGGTCATCCCATTTGCTACAGCATACGGCTGAGCCGGAATAAATGCTGGCTGCATGGGTGGTACCACGCCCACCGGCACAGGCTGAGGCGCAATGAAGGTGCTGACTGGGAAGGCTGTTGCTGACTGGGAGGCTGGAGCTGCTGGAGGAGGCTGGAGCAGTGGCTGTGGGGCTGGGGCTGAGGTTGGCTGCTGTTGGGCTCTGACAGTCTTTGAGACCTCTTCCAACCAGCGGTCTGCCTCTGAGGGAGTACGTCTGTGATTTCCTTGGAAGAGACTCGGTGAGGCCGCACCTGAGGAGGTGCTGCTCCATTCAGTGCCTGGGAAGGAAAGCATGGGCAAATCACTAATATTTCCACTCCTCGTCCTTTTATTGGTTAGAAAGACTGGAGGGTGTAGACAAGAACACACAGGTCTCCTCCTGACATGACTGAAAGATGCTCCCACCATTGGAAGCATCTTTATGCATCCACTGTACTGTTCTGTTCTAGGAAGACATTCGTCAAGATGAGGTAGGTAAGTGCTTCTTCACTAAAGTGCAGGTTTATGGGTTCTTTCCTTCATAGCAGACATCTCAGTCTTTAGGGTACGCAGGAAAGCTGCTGCCTGCTCTCATAAGTTGGTGGCAATGATCTAGTCCATAATCACTAATCCCCCTAACTGGGAAGTATCAGTTTCTGAATGCACAGCTCAGGACTGGTGGACTTGGAACACAAAGGTCTAAGAAACTGTTTCACAGACAAAGTCTGGTGCTCTCACAAGGCCAAGCAGAACCTACTATTTCACTAGCAAAGTTTCTCTTGTGGAGTGGCGCTTACGCCATGACATGAAGTAACTCAGACTGCAGCCTTCTAGCACATGTGCCCACATGGGTGACCATTTCACCTTACACAGTGCAGACAAGGCCTAGAGGGACAGACTAAATTTACTAAACAGAAGAAATGAACCTCTAAGCCTTTAAGCAACCAACTTAATCCCTCCTTATGTACATTAATGAAAAGAATGCACAAAAATTATTTTGGGTACACACAGATTCTTTCCCTTTTATACACACAAATTTGCATTCAACTTCATTATTTCCTTTTTAAGCAATGATTTTATAAAATGCTGCCAAAGTAAGAATCAGTCCAGGTTACAGACCTAGCACCAGCAAGTTCATCGCTTCCCTCCATCCACTCGTGCAAAACGCTAGTACTTCCAGCTTTTGTTCCTGTTCCTTCCACTTGCCATTAAGTGGCACTGACATTTGTCTCAGGGGCTCAATTACACTTTTGATCCAAGTTCTTATAGCAATGCACCGGATCTACTTCCAGTCTTACCGGCGACCACGGCTGCAGCTCCAGTATTAGCAGCAGGAGCATGAGCCCAAGGATTGGTTTCACGAACTGGCATAGCTGTGGACACTACAGCAGCTTGGGATGGTTTAGCAGCAAGCACACAGAAGGCAGAGTCAGTGCCATTAACTAAAATGGGAGCAGACAACATCAGTGCGATTAATTCATGCAAGGCATGCACGTGACTGGAGTATTAGTGGGCCAGGTCATACCTATCCACATACAACACTTTTAGACACTTCCACATGACAGGAGTTTGTGTAATTAGCCAAACTGGGCTGACAGGCAATACAGGGTAGTAAATTTCATTTCACCAAGCCAACACTTGTTAAAAGAATCATGGGATGGTGGATTTTGATGTCCGTTAGGAGGCCTTGAGTTCTGATGACTGACTGAAGTTAAATTTGTTGTTTCTATAAGGAAGAGATATGGCTCACCAGTAGTTATTGTACAGTTAATTTTATATTAAAAAGAACAACACTTTGTAGATACAAAGCAACAATAACTACATTTAACATGGGGAGGTTCTTTTTTCACACAACTTCTATAAAAGCATAGCAGTGAAATGAATACCAATGGCTGCTATGAGTTCTATAGCTGGCATTTTTCCACACCTTATCTAAGAATTTGTGTAAAAAACAGAAATCGCGGTGGCACAAAATCCCTTCCCTTGTGAGATTTGGTTCCTATGACACACTCCTATGCAGTTCAGGAGGCAGAATGATAAAATAGCCATTACCTCAAAGCCAGTTCCTTTTAGAGGTAACTATCGTGTGGTAGGTGCATGAACTTATTGTTAAAAACAAAACCACAGAAAAATTAAACAGACAAGATGAATAAAGCAGGATGCATTCACCCAAAATACTGGTAACAGGACTTGCACAAGAAATTAGGACCATGTGTTACTAGAAAGCAACATTATGTGCATTCAAGCCTCATCCAGCACCCAAAGAAATCACAAACCTTGAAAGGCAGGAGACTGTGGTGCAACTACTGTCACTGGTTTTGTCATGGGGGCCGAAGAGAAAGGATCTTCTGATGGTGTGCTGAAAGCACTGGTGATCTGAGAGCACAGGGCACTAATGCTGTCTGTTTCCCCTTCTACCTCTGGGACTAAAATGTAAACAGAATTCATTAAATTGAAAGTTTCAAGGATACAGAAACAATTTACAACTACCAATGTGAAATTAAAATATAATTAGTTCCCTTATGTTCTTGCTACTGACTTGCATGACAGCTTTTTTTTTTTTACATTAGTGTTGAAGATCTGGTCTGAAATACAACACCACATTAACATAATTTGTGATTAAGTCAAGAGGGCAAGGAGATCGCTGTTCCAGATTTAAAGGATGCTGGTATCAGAAAATAAGAAGGATTTTCTACAGTTTAAGTAGAGATCTAAATCTTCAGTATTAAAGTACTAAACTTCTCAAGGGTTTGGCTCTAAGATTTGGCATTCTGTGAAATGAAAATACTTATGATAGATTTAAGTGTTCCAACAACATACTTGTGCAGTAACTAGATGAACTTTAAATGTACTGACAGCAATGCACAGTGGCAAGTTCAGTCTAGAGTTGGTGTTGATTGTTCCAGTTCAGTGGTAGCTGAAATCCCCAGTTCCTGTGCTAGAATCATACAAGCAAAAGCTGAATGCTCAGATAAAATGGATGCTCAGTTTTAAACGAAGCATCAGAAACATGTGGATAATGCAACATCTGGAGTAAAGCTGCCAGCGTACCAGATGTTCTCATTATTACTAATGGCAGTGTTTTCCAAAAGTACCAATCATCAGTCCGTCGTTGCACAGAACTGACATGAGCAGGCATAATCAAGCACAAAATAGTGTAAGAAACATAAATATCTGCACACAACATGCACCAGATCTAAAATTCAGGGGGAGGCATGCCCAAAAATTGATTATTTGAGGGATATTCCAATACAGTGCATGCAGTGGGACGGTAAGCAGCACTGGCAGTGGCATTTATGGGAACATGCATCAGAAATGTTCTGAATCATGAAAAATTGAGATTGTGGTGTGCTCAGTGACTATCACTACTGAGCAGTGCACTGCTGCTGTAAAACTGATCGTCTCAGTGCTGGTCTTCAAGCACAGGTCACTAAACAAGGATTATGAAAGAAGTCAGACTAAGTATTTTTGTTTGGTTTGTCTTTGCCACGCTAATTTTTACTTCAAAGCTTAGAACCCTAAAACCAGCTCTGTTGCCAACTGAGAGTATAGCTGGCCAGAAGGATAACTCCTAGCTAAGGGAACTCAAGGACATTATGCAACGTAATGAGCACCCAGGAGTTTATGTTGGGATGACTTTTAGAAAACCCCACTATCATCATGTGAAAACGGTACCACGTAATATTGATACAGCCAGCTGTACCACCTAAACAGGTAGATTCTCTTAATGAAATGTGAAAAGCAATTTCATTGCTCTCAAAAGAATTCAGACAGGCAGAAGGACGGACTACAGAAGGGCATCACATGATCCCAAGACAAGTGGTTAAGGCCTTGAAGGGATTTGTGTCTCAGGATGCCCTGACAGTAAGTGGAAGAACTGGTTCAGTGACTCAGAGAGAAGAGCCAAACCTACTAATTCACCAACACCCATTCCTGGAACACTTCAAGCTGTGCTCTAGTACTTCAGATAGCAATTAGAACTGTTTTGTGCATGTGAACCCCACATTTGAAATTCTTGCCTATTCCTAAAGCAGAAATTTTCTGACATGGTGATGTTTGTTCATGATAAATGATCAACATGAGGCAGGAAGAAGGATTTACTAGAAAATAATGAGTTACTTGAAACCACAGAGAAAGGAAAGGGGAAGGCAAAGGATTTAAGGCAATGTTTCACTGGAACCATTTGGTTTTACCTGAGTTTTTCATGGGGAAATCAGTCTTCCTTTGCACTGTTGAAGGCAGCTCGTTTATTCGCAAAGACAACTGGCGCTTAAAAGGAGACATCTTTTGGCTCAGGGCAGGGAAGCCCCTGAAAGAGCCTTGCCTGGCAAGCTGCTCTATGGGGGCGTGCCGCCGTGGGATAGCGTGGGGGTTGCTCATTTCTTTATCCAGAGAGGCAGCAACTTCAGCAGTAGGAGAGGTTGGTGAGCCAGAAGAGGGGGCAGTATTGTTTGGTGCAGCACCTGGTGCTACTGTTTTCACTTCTGTTTCAACTGCTGGAGGAAACAGGGTGAGGTTAGAAGAGTAAAGCAAAGTACTGTTTAGCTGCCTACCTACCAAAGTACTGTTTAGCTACCTGTACTCCCATTTGTTTTGGAAAGAGAAACTGCAGGAATTTGCATAACTAGTACTCTTGCAAACGAGGTTCTAATAGCACAGCAGAAACACAATTTCTGTGTACCTCCACTGTCTTCACATCACCTGACACATACCAAAGCCCCATAGCTTTCTAAGGCAAGCCACTCCCTAGAAAGAATAGTCTTACATCTGTAGTCTTTCTAGCTGCTCCTAAGATCCCAGCTCTAGAAATACTTGCAATTCATTTATGGTTAAGACTGAAAAATGTATTGTGCATTTGAGACCTTTACTTTGCCTCACACAGAACCATGGACAAATATTACTACCAAGTGTATTAAGTGATTTAGAGCACCACAACTTAGCAGCAGCAGGGAACAGAATGCAGGTCCAGAACTCTCTTTTAAAAACCACCCTCCCAGCCCTGCAGAATTAGCAGCAGCAGCCAAACACACTGCACAAGCTTTAGCAGGCCAAAGGTAGCAGCAGCACTTGACAGGCTGGGCTGCAGCTCTCAGCTCCTCCAGGAAATACATCACAGGTAGAGGGGAATGTGCTGCAAGGCAGATTCAGCCTCTGAGCTGACAGGCCTTGCTAACACCAAACACATTAGCAAGAAGGTCCTGGGTCACTCCTGTACTGAATTTAGCTGCTATCTTACTACTCAATCATGAGTTAGTTGCAGTGGAAGCTCCTCCAACCTAAAGTCAGCTGCTTCATTTTGCAAGGCTTTGCATAGCACCACAATGCTCCTGTCAGACACGCCTAATGGCAGAAATGTAGGATTAAGATTTGTTTAAATCATGACACTTATGATTAGAATTGCAATGGGGAGATTTTTCCACCTCTAGAAAAACTCTTTCTCACTCATAAATGAATTGGCTTTGGGGGCAACAAACACAGCTCCATCGACATAGAAGGACAAAAGGAAATCTAACTATCCTGCTGTGAACTCTCATTTTACCTACACTGTTTTCCAAATATTTTAGAAAAAGAAATGACTTTTTTTGACACATCAGCAGAATAACTAAAAGTCTGGTAAAGAGAGGAGTCAGACTAGAGATTTCTGAGGAGCTGGAATGGTAGGAGGAACTAATTATGTTGTCTTGTAAGCTTCAGTACCCATGAGTTGCAGCTGCTCATTCAAGTGAAACTTTTCTAATCAGTCTTTCTTGGAATGGATTTCACACACCTTCATTGAGTCAAGACTTTGACTCATGCCCTCAAGTAACAAAGGCCTTGTGTTTAAGCTTCATTTAGCACATTCTGAAACTAACGTATGGAAACAAGCAGATGGATGATGAAAACGAAGATTAAAGTTTTACAATCAAGGGGCAGCATAAAACTTGCTGTGAAATCCTCTGAAACAAAAGTCTGACTTTGCTGTGAAGCAGGTTATAAACAGTATTTATAATTCTTTATTTTTTGTTAGCTGTAGAACTCCAGGCTTTGTAATAAAACTTGAGTAAGAAGTTCTACTTTCACCTAATTTCAGAACACTTTATCTCCTCTCAAATCAGTTAGTCACTAATTTTGAATGTAAGTAATAGTCTAACACCTGTGTGTTTTATGGAGAGGGAGTGGATATTATGGATTTTTTTTGGAAAGCACTCTGTAATTGATCTGTTCTTCCCCCATGCAGTACAGCTGTATACATACACTCTGTAACCTGCCTTAAAAATCAAGATAAAAATACATTCTTTCTAAGAATGTATATCATTTTTGGTTCATTTCCCACAAGGATTAGACTACATAAATGATTACTTTGTGTCTGGCAAGCTTTCTGTATTTTTTTAACAATTTTCTAATAAGGACTTTTAGTATGGTACCTACCGTGTTCTCTGCCATAAAGCAGCCTGACAAAACAAAGGAGAAGCAGCTTTCACATATGAAGCAACCTGCACCTTTTCTGGAAGGCTGGGGAAATACTGAGTGAATTTGGAAGCATTTTCCATCTTGTGAACTGACAAGGGTTTGGGAATACGATTAGAACACAGTAAGGTTTAAGAGAGGGAATGCTGAAAGGACGTTGTTCAGCTTCAATCCTCGCAGAGGCCTCAGTGCTGGTTCTGCCCACTGCAGATGATTGTTTAAATTGCATCCCGTACCTTTAGCATCCGGCATCTGTCTCATAATTTCCTCTCTCTCTGCTTGCTCAGTAGCTGTAGTGACCCTGAATGACCCCTCTCTAGTGAATGTGGTTCTGCTGGCATCAAAGGTGGCAGTCACTCCACACTCCTTCTCTCGCTTCTGCTTTCGCTCCAGGCACGCCGCAAATGCACAGCCCACGGCGTGACTCAACCTTTCCCCCTGCACAAGACAGCATTGCATCACACAGTGACTGAACAGAAACACTCATGTGCTTCGAGCAGCACAAACCAAAACCTGCCTTTACAGAGCAAATCGAATTAAGCCATTAAAGAAAACTATTTTAATTGTATTTCAGCCTTAAACCTGGCGCATAAAGACTACCAGCTACTAATGCACAAGCCATGTTCAAGAAGGCCACCCAGGAATGAATGAGATTGTTGCATGATCTGTTTAGTTCAACTGCTAGTAAGATGCCAGTGCAATAACGTGCATGTGCCTGCACAGATCCCTTGTCTCTAGATACATCTGTGCACACGGAAACTCTCATGAAGTTGTCTTAAGGTATAAGTCCTAAAGCACAGGTAAGTGCTATTCTTGGAGAAAGTTTACAGGGGGCTCAGGGAGACTCCACTCTTGTGTGCACCTGTGAAAGTTAAAAGTACAGTAGCAACTACTCACATCTCTTAATAGTCCTGACCAAATGCACACATTAGATTTAGGAGTGCCTAATGAGTTCCATTATTCACTAGGTCAAAAGAATCCACTATCCAATAACTGTAAAAAGGAAATTCAAGTCGGAGAAAATCCAGCAACCCAGCTGATACAGTTGCTACGTTGAATCAGAGGCACTATTGCTACCAGTAGCTCAACTCATCATCAGTAAGTGAATTGACCTGTTATTCACAGATGAAAACAGAAATGTCCCAGCTTTAATATAAGTAGTTTTACTGGGAATTTATGACTTCATTGTTTAAAGAAAAATCATAAATTATCAAGCACCATTGCTCTGAACGTGCAGCTCTGGGGAGTTCACGCAGTGAATTTGCATGAGGTTTCAAGCACTTTGTACAATATAGCCAGGATTCAACAAACAGCAGAAAGAAGAAAAGGTCAGATCAGGGAATTAAATAACTTACCTAAGTCTACACAGCAAGAAACTGATTGTAAACCTACTCAAAATATTGTTGTTACTCAGAAGCAAATAGAATGCTAATTTAATTCAGTTTAGCTCCATTTCTTAACATTCAGATGACTTTTCATTCAAGATAACACTCATGTACAAGACACTGCATTCACAACCAGTCTGTATTTACTCACTATGATTTTATCCTGGAAAAAAACTGTCATTGCTGTTTCAGTTTTTGGCTGTAAACATTTTCAAATGAGAAAATTTTCTGTCTATTCTTAGAAGAGTAGTTCTCTTCTGCTGGAGATTATCTGAGGCTGACTGCACTCCTTTTACACACAGGCTGAGCAGCATTTCTCTCCATAAGACAGCATGACAGACGGATGGCAAATATTTCAGATACAGGGAATTAGAATTAAAATAATTTACAAAGACTAAGTAATATCTCAGCTGGCGTCACAACATACTGCACTATTCCAGGTACTCAAATTCCTGCCCTTTACTTCTAGCTAAGAGCTGGGAGAGCTGGCCACACACCCTACTGAACTCACCGTGTCCTTCACAGCCATGAAGCAGTGGCAGATCCAGCGCCTCGTTGTGCCATCTCGGCAGATGTAGGAGAACGCCCGGTCAAAGTTCCTGTCTGGTGCGCAGAAAGAAACCTTCTCTATCGTCTGATCAACTATAAGATCCTAGAGGGAAAAAATCCCCCCCACCATGAAAGAAATGTGAGGAAATATGGCCAAACAATTGAACAAGTCATTGTCAGGTGTAACTGCACAAAAATGAGTTATACTAAAAAGGAGATAACCTGATGTGGGTTCAATTATTTGTCATCAGTCATCATTCAAAATCTGTTCCCAGTACGAAACAAAAAGAAGAGATGACGTTGTCCACCACCCACCTTTGGGAGAGGTGTGCTAAGGCACCACTTAAGAATTTAGGGACCCAGTGAATTCCTATGACCTGTCTTCTAGACTATGGAGGCATGTGTTATTTTATTTTTATAGCAGCTCCATAGTCTTGCAACCAGAAAGTCTTCACTGTGGTTCAAACACAATGCTGAAACTTGGGGGAGAGGTCTGCAAGAGTGAAAAGTCTTGCAGCTGCTACACAAAGAGCAAAACTCATCTCCCAGTCAGCTAAGCAGAAATGCAAGAGAAAGCACCAGCAGCACTGGTAGCACCAAACGCTCCCTATTTAATCCCACAGATGGGAGAAGCATTTCTAAAAAGGAGATAGTACAGTTAAAGATTATGCCACCCTCATTAAAATTTAGTTTTTAAATATTTTTTTTCCAAATTATTTCATTTGCTTGGTGACTAGTACTTGGCACCTCTGCTGATGTATTCAACCACCAGGAGGCAATAGTTTATTTTCTTTTTAAATCCTATACTTTTTAATTATCTCCAGAGTCTCACAACCTATTAAAAATCAATTTGAAACTATTACACATATGCAGCACCATTTCTAAAAATAATGTATTATTACTTTTACATGAGGCAATCAGTAGAGTGAATTCATTCACATCAGTATGTTTGTATCAGAAAGTGAATTCTTGAGAGACTGCAACTTCAGCTCTGATAAGCCATACCACTGCAGCAGCCCTGGGGAAGTCTAACCACAAGCAGATATTTGACAGGCAGTTGCACTCCAGAGGGATAAGAATTACATCTGCCTCTCAGTGTTGGCTTGGAAAAATCATCTTTTAGGTAGACCAAAGTAAGAGTCAATTGATATGAACATAAAATAAACTATTTCAGACTGACAAAAGTCAAAACTGTTCTCATAGCCATGCCATCTTTTAAAATTCTAGTGCACTTGTAAGCTTAAAGCCCTTATTTCTAATTGTCTACATCTGTATAAAACCAAGAATAATTTGCTCTTACTTGGACACATGTGCCTTGGTGGTACAACATGGGCTAATAAATAATAAAAAATTGTAATTTCACAATAAAAATGTAAAACAATCTTGAATCATGCCACAAATATATTAGTTTTCCACTTCAGACCAACATCTTTGCTATTAAAATTATTAAATTTGATATATGCCATTACTATTTAGTTTGAGTCTGAAGCTACAATCTCCCTATTTAATTTACTCTCTTCATTACATTTTTGGAAGCTCTTGTTCATTCAGATCCATTCTAGGATTTGGATGCACTGAAAATGATATTGATTAAAACATATATGAGAGCTGGCTTATGCATTGCTATTGCAACCTATTGCAGTGGTGCAGAGCGAAGTCCAGGGACTCTTCAAGTTCACTGCCAAGAGAACTCATCAGGAAAACCAAGGCTTGTTGCAGTAAATGCAACAAAAAATATTTCAAGCTTGTGCTACATCTCCCACTTTTTACAAAACGTGTCTTGAGAGTAGTGTGGAATTTACTGGGAAAAAAATTAGAAGGTGTACATTTGTTTACAAAAGAAGAAATTACTAAACTAAACTACACACTTCAGTCTTCCTTTCAAATACCAACGTTTGCAGTAACAAAGATTGCTGTCCATTTAAAGATATAGCACATATATTATTATAGAGAGATTTAAAACTTTTGCCCAGGGAAATCTAACCTTTGTTTTTTCATCTACAACTCGGAGTCCATCCGCTGAAACCCACAGGACTGCTTTGACGGCTTTCTTCCCAGACTTTCAAGAAAAGAAAAAAAAGGGAAAGAAAACAAAAGAAAACAAAACATTTTTATGCCAACAGCCAATTGCCTCCCACTTCCCCTCTCCAAGAACTATAACATTAAGTGTAGATGAAGTCCATGGTCAGTAGGGTGCCCAAAGCTCAATCCAAGTTGCAAAACATTAAGAGAACCAAGCCAAAGCCAGTATTTCAGAAACAGCACGTCGTGGGGATGGGGAGAGGGCACAGGACAGGTGAGGCAGAAATAAGGTGTACATCCACTGACAGTAAAGATTTCAAGACTGACCAAGTGGGTGAAGAATTCCACTAGAGTCAGAAGACACTCATTCATAAGGAGTTACACCACAGGTAGCTTCTTCAGCACAAGTTCAAATATAGGAAAATTCTTACCTGATACTTCCATCAGCCCTACCCTCTGTCCCAATAGTCCCATGGTAGAATCATGGCATACCCTTAAAGCAGTGTTAAAAGCACCCTAAAATCATCAGTTACTGTGTAGCTTATTAAGCTCATAAGCTTAATGCTAAGATCAATCACCCAAACATGTTTCACCAATTTATTAAGACCTAAATGTCTTATCTTGGGAGACACATATAAAAACAGGACTTCTTAACCCTTGGGTGTGTATCTGGAAAAGCAGTGGTGTGTGGCAGGCGGGTGCAGCAGAGAGCGGTCTGGCTTCTATCCAAAACCTGACTGTGGGAACTTTCAGCTGCCGCAAGCTGAGGCTAAGTAAAAGCGGGAAACACAGGAAGGCTTCAGGAGCCATTTAAACTACAGATTCTTTCCAGGCTGTTTACTTTTCAAGGCAAAGCTACAGAAAACAGTCCAAACACAATATTCTTCTGAAGCTAATTCATTGAAAAGAAAATAGGTCAGCATAATTTTACTGGTTGCTACAGTGAACTACTGCTAGAAAACTACTACAGTTTCTTTTAGCCTGTCACTTTAATTCACAATCCCCCTACTTTAGCCAATTATTAAAATATTCTCTTCATGTGTTTTGAAGCACTGGGTTTACACAGTTTGTGGCTGCTAATGGCACCCACCAGAAGCCACTGCAGGGAGTGAAGAAAGCAACAACGGGGGAAAAGAAAAAAAAGACGAAGGGGTTTCAGCTAGCGGCTTCAAACTAGAATTGAAACTATTTGTAATTTTTTAATAGTTTATTGTGGATGTATATACTTTATATTCTTACAGCAAGTAATGGAACAAGAATACATTCTGGCATAGGCTACTGCATGTTCCAAGTCTGCAATACCAATTTTAACACTGTAAGAATGAAATATCTTGGAGTGAAAACTCTCCAATTATATCACATTGGTTTCATTCTCAGAGAAAGCAGCAAGTGTGAACAAAATGGTGCTGGCAGAACTTCTGTTTGTTTTTTGGGGAGGAACTATCTGTCCCAATTTTGGAAGCAGCAATGACATCCTGAGCATTTTCAAAAAGCTTGGTAGGAACAGAGAACAGCACTGACTTGCACAGAAGAGCATTTAAAGAAAAAAAGAGAGAAAATAAGCACAGTATGAAAGCAAGCTACAGAGAAGTGCTTGCAGAAGCAAGTTTCTAAGTGACCATCCATCTTGTCGGATACCCCAGAGAATGTTTAATTTAGATTCTGGAATACCTAATGGAAAGAGTGCAATTTACAATAGAAGATACACTTAAATTTACCATCATGTGTGTTAGAAAATATTGCAGCATATAAAAATTACTTCTAATATTTTGTTTTAAAAGGCAGTAGCAATACCCACAAAATATAGTCTGTATTTTCAATGCTCAGCTAGCTTCCACAGCCTGAAAGTCCCTATTAATTCCAAAACAAATGGTCTGTCTCCTCGAACTGTTTTAAAAAGAGTATCAGTTGTTTATAAGCCATAAGTCTTAAAAATCTTTATTTCAAGCAAATACAAACAATGAAGAGAAGATAATGCCTGCAGGTAACTGTTTTGTTTAGACTGCCATCATTAGATTAAGAGATACACATCTTTCCCCAGCAAACAATAAAAACGTTGTCCCTACAGAAACTGTGGACAGTTCCTGGAGTTTGTATTAAAGCCAAGTTTAACTGAGCTGGGTACTTCATAAAGCAATGCTGATCTTCAGCGGAGCTACTCCTCACTTGCTATTTTACCAAATGAGGATTTAGAAATAGTTAACACATGAACTTCATCTTTCTCAGAATAAAATGAGCAGGCTGAAGAGCTTCCTAAGCCCTCTTTTCCCACTGAAACATTAGGTTCCACATGCAAGATAACCAAAGAGTTTGCTACACTAAGAAAAAAAGAAAATCACTTTTATCTCCCAATTCCTTCTTCTATATTTATGGTGGATGCAGTGCTTTGAAAGGGCTTATCCTTAGAGTCTATACCCCAAACCCACTGCTACTACTGCTGGACAATGAATGATTTTCTGAATTCTCAGCTTATCTGTGCCTACCAGTGGTGTTTAAAGGAACATATTCCTCCAATTCAGTTCCTACTGGACACACAAACCAAAGTACTACTCCACTCTGGGCAGGTATGCCAAGTAAATTGTGATTACAGAGCAGATAGGAGCATTTGCACTCTTGGCACATACTGACAAAGAACAGAGCAGCTGCAAGATACTGCATGGGAAGTGAACTCCAACACAGGATCACAGCTTGTGTAACAAATGCTGGGAGGTACAGGCAACTCCTGTTTAAAGCAAGTGGCCAATATCCACTGGAACAGGACGCTTTGAAATCTTGCTGCCAAGGGACTCACCTAGATATTCAGATCTGTAGCTTGTCTTTATATTCTACTGCTTTTAGATGACAGCACTGCCTGAGGAAAGCCACATGTGGCATCGACTCCTGGGAGCCTGATTTGCCAGTGCTGAGTCAGCACCCCTAGAAACCTCACTGCTCAGCCCTTCTGGGAAGGTCAGTTATCTGCTCCAGCACCAGAGTCATTATCTGGACTCATTTCAGAGTCCTTAGACACCTACAGGAGGGGAGAAGAGGAGGCTGGAGGACAAAGCAGGTCCATGGCAGGCCAGGCACAAAGAAACCCCACTGACAAACTGGAAGTGCCCTAGAGATGGGCATCAACCCAGCAAAAAGTAGCTGCTTTGATACCTTGCTCTATTGTAATGTGGAAAACAAATTATTAAGGATGCCAGAAGAGAAGTTGGCCAATAATGCATTTTTAAAAATACTTTGTTTCTAGTTTTTCTGCCTATTATATTTTATCCTATCCTGGGACTTGGACACAGCTCTAAGATATACCTGGAGTCTGAGGTATATATAAAGAAAAATTTTCATTTGAGACTCTGTATAACACATTGTGTGATGAGACATACACACATTCCATGGAGGCAAAGCATGACAAAGATCACCAAATCTGTACTGCCACTCATTACAACAGAAAAGTTTTAGTTTAAAAAGGAGCTGCCTAAAAGGCAGCTTGTTTGATAACCACAAAAGCCTATCCTGGACCTATCAACAGACATCAAATTTTTATTTAAAGTTTTAAAAAGGCATTTTCAATACTAATCACTTGAACATTTCCAGAAATAAATGCATCGTATTTACATTTTACAAGGAGAAAAATATGGACAGGGAAAGAGGCAGACATGTCTAGACTGACTTTCTGAAAGCTGCTGGTGTGTTTTAAATAGCTCGGCAGTCTGGAATGTTATATTAATCCCAATGCAAGGCACATGGGGAGAAATTATAGATGAGACAGCCAAAAGATATTAGAGTTATTAGTATTTCTCAATTATTAATAAGTGAACAGCTGTCCCTTTTTCTGCAGATTTCCCTAGATGTGGGCTCGTGTTGTAGGCCAAAGCTGTAATAAAGGTACTGCCACACTGCTACTGTGGGGATATCTAAACACTATGGATTTAAGTGGCTTCAGTGCTAATTAATGAAATTCACAGGCTGAAGTAGAAGTAGGTCCTTCTTTGTCAAAATATTATAGTACAGGAGAAAGGAAATCTAAAATGCTGGACATTGTTAAATATCAGCCAAGATGTAATTGGGAAGATGGCATATTTAATAATTTAAAAAGTCAAAGAAAGATTTTTCCCTAAGTGCTATGCAAATACCTTTACTTTTACATCTTTGCTTTCTTGTGTACCGTAATCGAAGTTAGTACCAACAAGCAGAGAGAAACTAACATAGCTAATCAGATTGAGGTGGGGGCTTTCTGTTAGTTTCCAATTTAGCACTTTGGGTTCCGTCTTTCTAGATTCCAGCTCTAGGATTTGATTTGCACACAGGACTGTTCTCATTAATCCCACAGATCTGCTACCTTCTGTATTTTAACCCCTGATCACCACCACTACACTTTAGATTTGTGCTCTCTGATATCATAGGAAGACACCAAAACTGGAGAAAGAGATGTTCCTGTGTGACATCTATATCTATCTGAGTGAATGGTGATCAGCTGAAAATCTTTATTTACTCCCCAAGTAAAGCCCAAACCAACTCATGACCAGAGAATAACCTGCTTCAAAAGACTTCAGCATGTATATGAACATTACAAGCCTGTTTGTTTCTATTTAAGCAAAGTTTCATTTTATAACAAGATACTTCAGAAGCCATTATCTTAGATTAACTCCATATGAAAGCTGGATTAAAAGGTTTTACAGGAATTTTAAACACAGAGGTAGGAAACAGATGAGAGGTAAAAGACAGCATGATCTTTCTGCCTTGCAGAAAGAAATGTAGGCAGCAGGAACAAAACCACCCAGACACCAGTGCAGCACATTGGGAATAAGGACAGAGCTGCTTCCCTTCTTATCTAAGACACTGTCCTTGTGAAAACAAGAGCAATGATAGAAACTGGAGATTGAGCTGAAATTAGGAAAACATAGTAAGTAAATGCCTGATCTCATCTTTATATGCCTTTGAATTGGAACTGTGCTCAAAAAGGGAAGGTTTAAGAGATGGCACACTGCCTTCTCCCAGTGCTAACATTTGGGTATCAACTCATGCTGCCAGGCAGCTGGGCATGAAGCACTTACACAGCACAGACCTCTACTGTTCTGTAGGCATTTGCCCAAGTGATGTAGGTTGGCACAAGTTTAAGGGTTAAAAAAAAAATTATTTTTTTTTCAGGAACACCAAATCACTTCAGAACACTGGATTTCTAATACAGTCCACAGATATTTAAGTTTCTGTTTATGGTTAGTTTTTAAACCACATTCTTTGATCAAAATATTTCCAAGCCTGTTTTAGAAGCAAATATTCTGAAATGGATTAAGGCATTCTCAACACCCTGATTTTATGGCAGTGCTATACCAGGGATGTAACTCCTTATAGTGCAAGCACAAACAAGGCATTAAACTTACTTTTCCAAAGAAGCCTTTGAAGAACTTCCTTTCCTGGAGGAACAGGGGGGACAAGTCGAGCGCTATTACTGTAGGTAGCTAAAATGTCCCAGGGTTTTCAAACCAACAAGCACACACAAGAATAGGGTTTGGAGGGAAAGGAAGGGGTTTTAAGAGTTATCCATGAGAAGGTGCGACAGGCAAATGTGAAAATAATCCTATGAAAATGCAGATCAAAGGGCACACACACAATTCTAACAAGCTACTGCCCTGAAATTGGTGGAAAGAAGAAAACCTCAGCCCCAATTTCATGCAAAGTGGTTACTTTATTTTCACTCTCCCTTGTTTAGTCCCTTTTGGTTAGGTTATAAACCAAACTTGGCAGCAGACATGGTGGTTAAACAAGTAAAATACTGCACAGGCTCTTGTGAAATGCAAGGTTCTATCTCCAGAATTGCAGTCTAATTTGCTCTGTATTGATCACTCTTCCCCAAAGCTAATGTTCTGTATGTTGGAGAAGCATGTATGGCTGATATAAAGCAGGGGTAAGTACTTTGTTTGTTGCTCTGGCTTACATGCTACTCTTATGCTTCACATCTTATGCAGTCTTCTCTGAAGAACTAGGAATTTCATTGTAACCTTGTGGGAGAACTCAAATACAAATGAGACCTCTTTCTCTAAAGCCTTCCAAGGCTTTATGCAATATTTATACAAATACTAGTTATTCATTCTACAACTCTGAATTTATAGGTTGAACAGCCTTTAAAATCAGCTCAGGCAGGGAGAGACAGGTAAGTGCAAAGATACCAAAGGCTGAACTACAATTTCCTAAATTTCTTCAGGAAAGCAATTATACCGATTGCCCAATTCACATTAAGAAAAAGCCAGCACACAATTTTAAGCATATTTGCATGCAGTTTAGTTTACTAGCTTTGTTTTGTTACCAGACTGTGGAAAGTAAACTACATGAGAGGACACTTCACCAGGCCTGCCGCTCTGCGAGCACAGCCACGTGCTGCTCCGCGTGTGAGGGAAGGCAACATGAAGCACAGAGCTGCTCCTGCTGTCTTTCCAAATCACTTCATTTGTAAGAAAGCTTTGGTATAGCAGTAATGAGGAAGAGGTGGAGAATTGCAGAAGAGACAGGGAGTGTCTCTGTGACAGCCCCTGACCTCACATTTACACTGTGCAATTCCAACCTGCTCATCACTAATACTGTATTAAAGTATTGCCACAAATACCCTGAGGCAGTGTCTGAAGAACTGATTGATAAACAAGGTTCTATTTAAATCAAAGCTATGATTCTGATGCAAGGCAACAAAAGCCAGGAAACACCAAGTTAAGAAGGAAGTGTCCATCTCAGCTTTGCATTTCCTGGCCCTGCTGGTGTGTCCCTCTCTTGCTCCATGTCCTTCCACAGAATGTTTTACCGAGTATCTGTGACATATTTACATCAACTCAGACACTGTATAAAGAACATCTCCAAGTTCAGTCAGCTGAAAAGCTTAAGCACTTTTGGAGGCAGGAACAGTTATGTATTTGGACAGGATATGCTGAATACTAGGAGGGGAACTAATGGATTAATCACAATGTAGTGCACATAATGAGAAGGGGTTGGATGCTGCTGCCAAGTTGAGCGATGACTATTGCATTACACTAAATAACAGCTTTTTAAAGACAGCATAAGCTAAAGAGATTCACCAGAAGCTACCTCATTTTTAGGTGATGGTTAATTTTGCTCTCAGAAAAAAGCTTGTTAAACAAGATAATTTTTTAAAATAAACTAGACAAGGTTAATGGAAAAGGCGTCATGCAAAATGGATTTTAAACAACACTAAGTTAATGTAGTTTAGAGATAACTAATGCATTTTTTAAAATATTAAATTATGTCTCTTTACCTGCTAAAACAAGAACATATATTAAAACAAATGCATAATTTAAAACAAAAAGTGGCAAGTTAGAAACCAATACTACAAGCTAAAGCTGATTTAAAATCAAAATATGACATGAGAGAGTACACTTTTGTCTTTATATGATGTTCCCACGCCTGAGTCAAATACACTTAATAAGGCCCCTAAAGTTACTTTCCAGTTGGCACTGAATATTTTAAATTCAGTGAAATGGTTCTGAAGAAACCATTTAGAGCTTCACGTCCATCTACAAAAATCTTATCAGATATTAAATGCATACAAAGGTAGCAATGTATCTCTACTAAGGAAATAATAATGTAAGCTACATTGGTAATACTCTACTAAGGAAAAATGCAAGTTCTGTTGATAATATAAACCCATGCTAATAATAAACTAATAGCTAAATATGAGGGGTTTTTATCTATTAATGAGACTGCGATGCCATTTCATCAGACAGAAAACTACAGTATTGTTGGTGTGCAGTTTCAGAGCTATAAAACTGTAACAACAGTGTACAGTGTGGATGAGGGATTCTTGAGCTAAAAGTGGCTGCTTGTACTCAGTTGTCAATTAAGCAATGTCTGAATAAAATGCTCACCATCACATGTTTACAAGTTCTGCAAGATGCAGCACTCAAAAACAAATGCACCCATTAAAGGAGCAGGTCATAAAAAAATCCCTGAAAGGTTATTTCCCACAACAGAGACAAAGGTATTTGTTTGCATCTTTCAAAAAGCAAAGCAGTAATTAAACTATTCTTAAGTCAAGATTAACACTGTTCTATATTATTCTTAGCAAATCCCACAAAATCTTTTAAAACCTAGTAGTCAGTCCTATAAAAGAATAGTCTTCAGTTCCTCAAATGAATTGCCAACTGTTGTACAGCAAGAATTATAAGGAAATATATCTATTAGAATAAGAAAAGAGACAGAACTTAATTTTTGGAAGCTACAGGATACAAATATTTTAACAATTCTAATTTTTATTGACTGGATTTATAAAAGCTACACCTTACATGCAGAGAATAAAGTTTAAAATAGCCCACATATACGTCAATGTCATTTAACCACATTAAAAGTGAAGTCCAATTTCCCTTAAGCCAGTCTTTCAGTTTGAGCACTGCAGCTCAAACTTGCAATTCTCTCAAAACCAAGAGAAAGCCCATCAAAATAACTATGTAATGTGAAATCAAGGGATTACCAGAAGAACAAACTGTTTTCTCATCACATTCCTCACATGCTGAGATATCACCCAGTGTTTGGCTTCTGCTAAATTAAGAAAGCCCTGTACAGAACACAGCTTCCAGTAATGGTGATGTCCTAAAGAAAATTCCTCTGGTTTAAAATCCACACACTGGGGGTGAGGGGCAGGGCTTGAATTGCAGTGAGCAGCTCCAAATGGACCTTGCATCTGATAGAGTCTAGTAACTAAAGCACACAAAGTAATTTCAGTAATCTGAATCTTCCTCTTGGGGCACAAAGAGAATTTCACCTCCCTTTTCTCAACTTCCAACACTGACAAAGGAGACAACTAGCAATTTTAAGAGATGCACACTTGTAATTGGTGTACACATAGACATCAAACAGCAGAAGAAATCGAAACTACCTGAAGAAAAATGTTAATTTAAGAGAATGGGTAAATTAATGTCATCCACAATTTGTAATAATGACATAACATAGATTAAGGAAATCTAACTATTTACTTTCAGAAAATGTTGACTAACTGTAAAAGTTAGATATCCAAGTCTGATGTTTGAACCAGTAATTCATGTGATCAAAAATCACAATCTTAGAAATCCAGATTCCAGAAGAAACTGGGTGCTGTGCTTTTACTATGCCTCATTAATTATAAGCTTAGCTACACTTAGCTGGCTCGTGGAATTGTAAACTAGAGAACAGCTACTTCACAGCATAGCTTGCCAGGGAAGAGAATGAAAGCACTGCAGAAAGCAGATACTGCAGTGCTATTGGTGTGCTAACAGAAAGTATACTGAGAAAATCAGAAAAAAATCAGAGACAAAAACGGATGCAATTGATTATGCAGTCAGTACTTGCACCTTTAGGTGCATAAACTAAATCCACAGAACAAAGAAACTCATTTATATTTTGTGTGCCCCTTTTTAATAAAAATCAATCACTAATCACTGCAGAGTGAATGGGAACAGATGGAATGAGGCTTGAACAGGTTACTATACATTAGCTGAGAAAGAAAAGAATGAAAAGACCTGATTTTAATCAGAGCATTAAACCAATTCACAAACTTTACAGCACAACAGAAGGCAGAAAAGATAACCTATAATGCTCTGCTGTGTGCTAGGAAGAAGGGAAAAACAGGTTTAGATGGAAACCATTTGAGCTCTCAGACCTGGTGAGGAAAGGGATGTCCAGTGGCACATATTTTAAACCAGCAGAAGTGCAATAGAAGGGTTTGATGGACTTGTTTGATGGATTTTGTTGACTTGCAAGGATACAAGGGTTTCTTCCAATGAATGCATATGAAGAATGTATGTAGATAAAACATATAAGAGAAGTGATGACAAGGACTGCAGTTCTCTATCTCTATTAAAAATGCAGTTTTTCCATGTCCTTTCTCCTGTGCTTTTCAATGATGTTAAAGCCTCAGTTCCTTGACAGACTGATCACTGCCCTTCTGGAGTTTGCTATTTCCACAGGACTTTGTGGTATTATTTCTGCAGGAAAGAGATGACAAGACCTCTTCAAATGAGCCACAGAAATACAAAGAGCTTTGAACGAGTGCCATTTACAGGAGCAAACGTTCACAAGAAGCCAAACTAAGAGCAGCCCACTTCATGACATGTCAGAATTAGGCAGCCTTCAGGCCACTTTGAGCAGATGCAAGCCAGATTATTTCATGCACAACTACGATGCTGCAGTGCATTAGAAAAAAAAGCATCCTAAAACAACTAATATTTTGTATAATAATGGTGAATTAAGTCACTATTAAAGTGGCAGGCAACAGAGGGAAAGAGAGAGAGGGGGAGAAGAAAAGAGAGAGAGGGAGAAGCTGTTAAAAAACAATGGTTGAAGTCCCATGTGGGTACCAACTTAGCCTGAAAGGTCACAGAGAATTTTTACACATTTGTTTTGCAAATAGTTTCTGCAAGTAGAAAGAACAGTTGTAACTCTCCCTCTCATCATCAGATTAGCACGTCCCCCCAAGAGCAGCAGTGCTCTCAAACCAGCCAACTGTTCTAACATGGGTCAAAAGTTCAGTCTTTAGCTGGAGCAGTGCCCCAAACAGACCTCCTCCAGTAATGCTTACAGCCCCAAAGCCAACGTTTTCATTAAACAAATATACATACAGATTTCAGCCTCTTCACAGCATCTTCACAGATATGCATTCCTCTGGATTCGTCCACTTCGACATGTCCCAAGTACTGCAGGAAAGAGTATGGGGAGAAAAGGTTAATAGCAGCTCCTTAAACTCCTGGGATTTTGATGAACCCAAGCTCTGAATTCATCTCAGTGCAGCTGATGCAATAGACATTACCAGCACTTTGCCAGCCTTCTTTTAAACCTGCATTTGGGGATTTGACTGTGTATCTCTATGGGGGTACCAGCATCAGCAGAAAAGCATAATACAACCAGAAATTTGGAGGAAAAGACAGACTTTCCTTACTCAAGGGAAAATATGTAATTGGAAAGTATTGAAAACTGTGCTTTCCTGCTTATTCATCATGAGCTGTAGTCTTTTTTTTTTTTTACTAGCACAGCATGAAAACCTTACATCAATATAGAGATTATGATGAATAAATAATTTTTGAATAATGATAAGTGTATTTAGTACTGAAAACCAATTACACTACACAGTAAGATGACCAAATATTTTTGCATGGTAATGTCCAAATATGAGAAATTTTCCCACCCCTTTTTCAAAACTGTAAACCAAAATTGTTTCTCTTCATTACAACAACAGGCTGTTATGTGGACACTGACACATTCATCATTCTTACAAAGAGGGGTTAAAAAAAAAAATGTTTTCCACGGATTCATCTTACCAAGCACTACTTAAAAAAACCCCTAGCAACACAACAGTGAATAGAAACGTCAAGCTTCAAAGCCTTTAAATTTATAACCTAGAATAATATTAGTCTATAGAGAAACCAGTTGCAAGAAATATATGTCAAGTGTGTAGTGTTCAGGGTACCATGGATAATTTTACACTCAAACTTTTAGCTTTAATTTTTCCAATTTCCTTGCTTTTTCCAATCATAGTTTTTTTTTGATAGTGAAAGGAAGTGTTCTCTCAGAAAAATTCATATCCTTATTCAAAGTACTTAACTCTTGAAGAAAATCAGAGAAACTATCAAAAACTTTCTGAAGTTTTGTAGTAAGAGCTGTAGGTGAAAGAAACCTTCCCTAACTTACTTGCCATTGTAAGAGTTGTATGCAGTTCAGAATTTAGATTCTAGGCTAGCTAGAGAGTGAATAAGTGGTTTTAAAATATGACAGAAGAAACAATGCTTGTGTCACTTAATACAGTAGTAAACACAAGTTTAAAAACCTATTAAGAAGTTGCACTCTATAACAGACTATTCTGTCATGAGTTATTTGAAATCTCCTAGGGTTTCTTTCATTAATAAGGATACTAGTCTTGGACAAAAAAAAAAAAAATTCACTCACAATACCATATCAAAGCACCCTCAGATTAAGAAATTCAACTATATGGAAAAAATCAAGATTGTTTCAAAAATTTAATAGAAATTGGAAAGTTGAGGCTTTTTTATGCAAGGCAAGATGCTCCAGAACAGGAAGCTCTATATATCATTAAACTGCTGAAATATTTACAATATCTTAAGTGACAGAGAGCTTTAGCATTAAATCTCACCATGTGGCATTTTTTTAAACAGAATTAAATGTGGATTGAACAATTCGGGAAGAATTTCATTGAAATCAGCCCTCACAGCTGGAGAACAGCTTGAAAAATAAGTTGCACTGAAATTAGAAGGTAAATAAAAGATCTGACTCTTTAGAGCTTTTTCAAAATGAGCTCTGTGAGGCTGAAGCCTTATAATTGAATGCTGGAGCTGCCAAAACAGCAACTGTACTCCCTCAGTTGAGCTTGCTGAACACTTGCGCAAGATCTTCATTTCTCCAGAGCACGAAGCAGAACATTTTAATCCTAAAAATACACAAACAGTAACAACTAAAGATGCAATTACTGTGTGTCTGGAAGTACATATGTACATCATCAACTACTCTGTTGTGCCATGACTTCTCTGGGAGAAGTTCCAGATGCAGAAATTTTGTTGTACATTTGTCATGAGAAAGTTTTGGGTTTAGTAACTTCTCTTTAAGACAGTGATAGAGACAGGAACAAGCCTGAGGTCTGTACTGCACAGAAAAAAAAAAATGTGTAAGGAATAAACCATCTCGTTTGCATGACCATTTGTATCATCCATACAGAAGGCAACTTTCAGATTTCCTGACCTATCTGCACATCTCATTTACTTCAGTGCAGCCAGAATGTTTCCAACTGAAGATTCAAACCATTCAGCCCCTGTACTTGGCAACCTGCCTTTTGCTTGGAAAAGGGAGAAATGGAACAGAGTAAATATTGCCTCATGTCACACTGCAAAACAGACAACCATTCTCCCCTGTGTTGCCAAACCTCTATTCAATCCCATGTTCCAACTTCCAGCAATCAGTCATGCCACTGCTGCTGGAGACAGCAAGTTTAGCTGCAGTTTTCAATACTGCTTCCACTCCTGTGAATGGAGACATTATTACACATATCAAGTGCATCTATCCACACCAAAGGGGTACAATCCACAGACTTCACTGAGCATCAATCAATTCTGATTTTTTAAATAAATTACACTGTCACACAATACTTCTTATGATATAGAGGACAAAAGGTACTTTGTTTGTATTCACATATTACACTTCTAGCTCTTCATACAAAGAGAAAAACACTTGTTCTTGCCATTGCAGAAGCCAGTTCTGTAGAAGCCAATAGCTCATCATTAGCACTGGTGTTGAACATCTTACAGCAACTTCAAAATTCTTCTTGCTTTGGTTTCTAATTTTTCTGGGATGGAGTGGTGGTGTGTTAATTGCTTACACGTACCAATATACTTTTCTTTCTTGTAAAAATAAATTTTCATTCTATAACCAGAATGCTGTGGTCCTCTTCATAGCCAAATGTCCCTTAAGCAGGTCCCCTTCCAAGTCTTCAAGCTTATTTCATCAGTCTGAGAGTAGATATACACAGCTTCTGTATTTAACTAGTGCTGCAATATTTATCTCGTTTTTAATGGATTGTCATCAAAGACAAAAATATTTCCTCAAGAAGATTGGCAAGAAACTGTCAAAACTGAAACCTCTTCTAGTGTTTATATTTTAAATAGAAGTGCTAAATTGTAAATCTATCTTAACTTAGCCTTAAATTTGAAATATTAGCTCAGCTTAATAATGCAGCAGCATTTTATGAGTGAAATTTCCAAATTTAATAAAGGAAATGCAGCTACTAGTTAGAGTCAGAAATTAAAGTTAAAAACCAGAATTCAGGATTTCAGAAAAATAAACTATTGTTAAACTCTGTTGTTACATTAGCAGAAAAGGATTACATGGAAACTACTTTAAAGCAGATACACAAATCCCACACTTCTATATCCAACCTTTCAGGATCTTTGAAAGGAACTTCCCTTTCAAACTAAAGGAGAAGAAATATACTCTTGAAGTGCCTGGGCAGCCACTGTCCTATATAAGCAAAATCTCATGCAAATCCATGACTGCACATTATCACAAACACACTCAAGGACTGGGACACGTAATCCACAGAGCTGCCTAAGCCATACCGTGGTGGATGATGACTTTGAGAACAGAAAGGAAAGGAGTACACCTCTGACATATTTGCAAAGAGCATTTCTTGTCACAGGGATTGTTGCAGCTAGCATTCCTGGAGAAAGTGAGTACTTTTCCATCAGGAAAATGCATATATCAGGAATGCAGTATTAATATTGAATGCACTCCTACTTAATTTCCATAGCAACCAGTGAATGATAGTCATGACATCAGCAATTCTCAGACATAAGTTGTTCTGTAAGAGATTTAATCGTTATACCAGAAATTACCCAGCAGTGCTTTTACAGAAAGCTAAAGTCCATGTGGGCAGAGTCCACATACTGAGTAACATAACATAAAAGCTCTAATCCAAATAAAATACTTTCAGGGGCTGTTGGAGAAAAGTCCTTAATGCAAACATTATTAAATAGAAGCACTGCTTATATTAACATTTTTAGCGAAAAGAAGATGAGATTATGGTACAGCAAATTGAACAGAAACCAAAAAACTTTCCCTCTTCATCACTGATTTTCATGTTCTCTTTTGCTGAAGATGCTGTTTGGTACCAATCTCAAACCAAACATAAAGCAATTGACACAGGAACAAGTTAAACTGGCATGCAGCAAAGCATCCTTAGAATTTGAAAAGTGCTTGCGAAAATTTATTCTTTTTAGCATTTTAAACATCTTCCAACTTCATCTAAAAACCAACCACTCAAGTTACCATAACAAGTGTTTCTGGTGAAGTTTTCCTACTGCCTTCTCACAAATACATGCTATTGAAATTGCTCCTACTAAAACACCAAGGGCTGATTTATCAGGTCAGGAAAAAAACATAACCTGTGTCCTAGTACAAGCAATGCTGCCCTGATCTTCTTTGTTTTCATTTCTCTCTCAAATACTCAACTGATTCAGTTTTCAAAATTTCAAAGTTCAACAATAACAGCTGGCAAAAACATCCTTCACCAGAGCTCCTTCAACCTGGACAACTCACTCAAGCCAGTTCTGCTCAAGTCTGGTAATATGCATTTACAGTTTCTCTTTGAAACAGACTCAGCTACACAAATAATTGAAGTTCCCTCTGTATCAGCAGATGTTCACATACACTGTTTTATTTGCAGTAACAGATTAGGTTCTTTGGATTACATTTGAAACTAGATGGACATAGGAAATGAGCTTACTTGAAGTCTTGGCCAAGGTGTCGTGTGCTGGGAAACGAGCTGCTACCAAGAGAAGCACATCAGCATTTCTTGGTATTTTTCCTAGAGGCAACAGCATTCCTCTTTCTTCCTCTGGAAGTTCTGGTGTATTATTTGCAACAGTAAGACTGACTACTTGACACCTGCATGTGCAGATATGCTTCTAGAATTGGCATTGCTCAAGAATTAAAGCCTGAGCACCAAAGTTTCAGAGTGAAACGCTGTCTTGCAAGTAGACATAAGCTTAAATCCAGAAATCCTGGATACGTCTTAAAGCTGAGCTACTTTACCACTGACTTCTAAGATTTACATTCCAATGTTCAATTTTATTTCTCTCCTCTCATACCCATGCTCCTGCTTTCTAAATTTATTAGTTTCAAACAAATGTTTGCTCAGATAAAGCTGTAGAAGCACAGACAACAGAAACTCTATGATTACGCATCGACAAAGTTTAATTTTGCTTAGTCAAGAGCAATAGGTTAGTTAGGATGCTACACACGTCACCAGAAATCAAAATGTCTCATCTCACCAACTTGTTAAATTCCCAAAACAGGAACCATAGCAGCTTATGACTGCTAAATGTCTCTGAATAACGAGGATCAAAAGAATCCAAAGCAGTACCTATACCAGTAGTTCTCTCTATTTTTTACATCACACCCACCTAAGAGCCACTCTGAGCATTTCACGTGCTGGTTCTCACACAACCTTTATCACTGCCAACAGAAAAAACACTGTGAGTCAGGATACTGAAGATGCAATAAAGAAGCTCAAAACAGGATATACAAATGCTATATTCTTAATTTTCTTACAAATCCCTAAAATGAGGCAGAGAGGGAACTCAGAAAGTTATGTAGGACAGCACTTGCTTCAGGGCAGGATCTACTTCCACATCTACATCAGAGAAGTCAGCCTTGAAGTATTATGACATTTCTGTAACTGAAGATCAGAAGGCTAGACCTTCTACCCTGTAGTTTACATGTCTCACTGCAGAAAGGGATGTTATTTTGCTGAGTTGTTATTGAAAACGTATATCCTAAATTTCCCTTGATGCAGCTAAACACACTATTTCTCCTAGTCCTATCACAGCTTCACACATGTATTGTCAGACTTTGGTTTTCAACTGTATGCTCTGATGTGCAATTCCTATTTTTCCAGGAATTCGGCACTATTTAATAAATTTAAAACTTTCTTTAAAAAAAAGAAAATATAAGGGAAAAGCAAGTGTTGATACCATGAAGTTTTATACACACACTGCACAAGTGCCTACTGTACCTTTTCTTCAACTCCTGCAAAAAATTCAGTTTCCATGTACGACACTGAGGATCTCCTAATTTTAAAAAATAGAATTAAAAAGTATAACCCAATGAGAACTTTTTGATTTCCAACACCTAAATTACATTTAAAATAAATATTTCTGCAAGGCAATCCAAACCATTTTAATTGTCCTATCTTTAAAACAACCTGAAGTTTATAAAACTATTTAAGAATTTCACCTTTGCCAAAGACAGAAGGTTTTTAAAACTCAGCAAGAACCTGCATTTAAAACTTTTTGTTTGCAAGGCCATTCAAACAAAACTAAGGGTTGGACACGAGGGTAAAAAGCTTAAAATTAGGGATTGCCTTACATTCCTTTTAGCCATGACAAAAATGCATAGGAATATATTGGAGGTAAGCTTTACACCTTCCATTATAATCACCATCTTTTATAATTAGCTGACTTCCAGCCTTTTTTTTTTGTGATGTTAAATGCTGCAGGATTTTCAAAAATGCACCATTGCTTGCTGAGGGTTAGCATTCACAGGAATGATTACTGTTCACTGCTAACATGAGTTCATGCCTTCAGAGGTAGAGATTTCTAGTGTTTAATGTGCAAGGCTGTAAAACATTTCAGAAATCAGCAGCTTTGTCACATTGACTTCTTAAAAATACTTAACATAGTTTCCAAAGACTATTCAAGTACATCAGGCTTTCACAGTGAAAAATATCACATGCTTAACTTAAAGGCACTTCAGCATCACGCTGGTGAATTCTTTCACAGCTATTACTTCAAACTAGAAGTGCATTTAAGACATAAAACAAAAGTCACAGTCACCTGTGCTGTTACCCGTCTTTCTGACCTGAAGAAACAGAATGCAAGCTGTTTTTATAAACTTATTAAATATAAGAAGTTATTTTTAATATGAGAGTTATAAATTTGACATGAAGCAATAAAGTTCAATATGTAAATTCCAAAACCAAACAGGACACCTGGGCAGCCATGAGTGGTGTGAGAACACAAAGCAATACAGTGTCTTCCAAACACCTCCCATCAAATCAAGGGTTAGACAGGAAACAGTTCAAGAGTACTTGTTCTGAAAAGGCAATTCTTTTATATACAAAGTACAACTGAATCCATACAATTGTTATGGACTAACACAGAAATCTAATTCAGTGTAAAGGCCAACTCCAATGATACCAGGTACTCAGCAGCAAACCCTGGATGCCAGAGATAGAAATGTGGTTTGTTACTCTTCCACACCAGCTTTTTTACCAACATCTTTAGCCTTCTAGGTCGAATTAAAAAATGCAAGTAAACCTGCAGTTGATATTCGACAGCAGCCTTAGATGCCTTAAGGTCAAAAGAGACTGACCACCAAGAACATGGAAATGACAGAACAAAACTAATTAAATTATCCAAGATCCACACAACTGTTGCATCTTCTAGAACACCATGTAGTAACCTGGTTAATATTCTGTTAATATCCTTTTGGTCAGAACCACCAAGAATTTGCAAATGTTTTGTTTGTTTAGTTCTCTTAGGTAAAAGGAAATGACCTAATTTTTCTGATATAGATTTCATAGACCAGTTACTCCAAAGAGCATTTGTATGAATGAAAACCACTTACCCAGAGGGACACTCGAAAAGGCTTTTCACACAAAAGAAGCCCTAGTGTCAAATATTTTAGTCATTATACCACAGAACAGCTGCATGTTTTCAGTGAGGTAGTGTCTGGAGCAAGAAAGCAAGTTTGAAAATGTGTACGTCAATGAACTTCATTTGTTACAATTCTAACATATAAAATTGTGTATAAATAAACTAGAGCTCTGATAAGCACAGCTGTAATGTCTGTTAGAACATTCAACTTCTAATACTTTTAAATACAATCTCTTCATCTAACACCCCGATATACTGCATGTATCTGGTACTGGTTTTCTCTCAGAGGAAGGATTCACTACTGAAACACAGTATTTACCTTTCAGTTTGTTAGGACAGTGGAAAAGAATTTGTCCCTGAAAACAGACTTATGCACAGACTTCAACAGATGTACCAGTACCACATTTAATAATGGGGCAACTCTTGTTGAACACCTATAAAAGCTGCAAGGTATTATGCCTCCACAACACCAAAGTTAGGAGAGCGACACCATTCAAGTTCCCTATGGAACAGCAAAGGTCTGCAAGTCATTTTTCTAAACACAAGTTTAACATCCTTTCCATACATTTGAAGACAGACAGGACCTATCTCTCTTTGGCTCTTCTTTCAACATAACTTTAGTGGATTCAAAGGAGTTTACACAGAAGAGCACTACAGGCAAGTCAGCAGCCATTGCACAGCCCTATCCTGGAGTGTCAGCTTACCACCTCAGGTGTGGTTAGATTTCCAACACAGAGAAGATCTGTAATTACATCTACACAAACTGAGATGACAGAGAAAATATGATCAATACCTGGCTGCCTGCAACACAGCCCCACCAACTAGCAGAAAAGCACAGACTTTAACAAAAAGGAATGCTATTGACCAAAAGGAACGGTATTCATTCATGATTATCACCACCTCCAAATTTATGAGCACAGCACTGGAGAGAACCAACTGTGGACCAAATCTACTTCCCTGAATTTTAAAACAACATGAAGGAATGTAACAGGAATTTTGCCTGTATTTTCCACAGAACATCTTCTCTCCCAAAGGGAAGACGATCCACAAATGTATCAGAGTTGCTCAAAATCCAACAGAACACTTAATGACTTTAACAATAAGGATCAGCTGTGGACATAGCACAGGAAGAGCTTCAAGAAACATGCCAACATAGAAAACCTTTCAGTAACATTAAATCTGTTTGCAGTACAGCATCCTCCAAGCACAATGAATAAGGCAGCTACTGGAGTCCCTGTCTGACACTAACAGAGTGAAGCCTGAAGGCAGGATGAAATCCTATTTGCAATATGACTTTCGAAGTGCTTCCACATGCTCTGTAATGTCTGAAAAAGGATAAATCTGTGGTAGCACTCTACAAACACCCAAGCTCTGGGCAAAATATAAATACCCAAAGGCACGTAGTTAAAAACCAAACCAATTTAAGAGATCTTTTTTTTCCAGAGAAACCAAGAACAAACGTTCCCTTATAGGTTTGCACTAGTCTCCTGTCCCTTATCTCAACAAAAAAAAAGTGTATTAGCATCTTACCTATATAAAATAGCAAGCATTATAAGTAACAAAGCCCACATCTTAGCTGCTACCACACTAGTCTCATATATTTTACTTTCAAACAGAAAATCCTACAGACAGCTGCAGCAACATTTATTAAGAATTCTCAGGTCTCCACTGAGTACAGATGAAGTCTTCATCACCCCTGAAAGCATGACCAGATTCTGGTCTTGCTACTCAGTTATGCTTTGAACGCCAAAGAATTTCAGGCGATTTTTAGAGAGCAGGCAAAGCAGATCATAAGAAGTAAGAATATGCTAATCCTGTGCACCCCCTCCCCAGCTCCCCCAACATACTGAAGTGTGGTTGAGCAGCTACACTACAGACAACAGACTACTTTGGAATTCCCACTGCAAAACTTATAGAAAACTCAGCTATATTCACCATCTTTTATATTGAATGCATTTCTATTCATTAAACATTCTTCCCAAAATATCTCACTTTGTCCTGATCCACTGAGGAGTATCAGGAAGAAAAGTCACCCCGTCAGATATTTTAGGACATAGGAGACTGCATACTTTTCCTGGAGTGTATGAATTCCCAAAAAATACCCAAGACAGGCGTAACAGGATACTCTCCTTCAATAGCACAAAGTTCTATTCTTTCTGTGAGCAAAACACAGTACCACCCACTAAAGCGATGACTCCACATCTGGTTTATCTTGTTCCCTCACAATGGCATACTTCCTGTCTCTATCTATTCAACACCAGTTAACACCCACTCTGCATCTCAAGCCTTATAAAAATTTCCACTCTGTCTATACCAAGGCACACTACATTGGACAATAAATTCTAATCAAGTAAGATAAAACACCTCTTAGTATTAAATTGTTCTGAATTTAAGTTTTCACCTAATTGCAAGTTCTTTAGATATTAATACTCTACACCATTCTGACCAAATCAAGAAATGTCCCTTACATTTACTTTAAAAGCATTTTTTCCCGAAGAACAAATTAAATTAATTCAGTGATTTCCAATTAAAAGCAGACTAATGAGTGCATCTAAGTCCCATTTTGATGACAGGATGCAAAGATTCATCCATTTCTCTGCCTTTTCAGCACAGAATAGGCCAAAAGCTTTTTTGACTTTGGGTACATGTGCCCAGAATAGATGAATGGTTCATTTAAATACAGGAAGCACTTGTCATTAGAAGTGCAAGTCCTGCCTGAGAGTTTAAAAAAAAGTCAGTCTTTTAACAGTGTGGAGTGGTTCACACCCTTTGTGTTCAGTAAAGGACTGAAAAAGTCTGAATAAACTAAATGCCTAGAAACTGGGCACTCTGCTTTTTAACCTGTGTAATGCCTAAGTTATGAAAAAATGACCATCCTCAAACTTACAGCTCTGCTCTCTCCTAGACAGCGTTAAACCTTAATCTAAGTTTGAGCTTTCCCAGAGCAATTACTTTCAAAGCTTTGGCAAAACACCATCTCTGTTCAGGACTGAATTACAGTTCCTTCCTCTTAGCAGAAAAATAACTCAAGACAAAATATGCACGCAGCCATGAACTAGAAATGTTGTATACACTTGAGAATACGTAAAAGCACAAAAGCAACTCTAGCAGGGTAAAGCAGGGCATTAACCTCGTGTGAAAGTTACCTCATACTTACCAATCCGAACTTCACAAAAACATGCAACAGTCAGTTTAAAGAATTCCACCTAGCAACATCACATGTAATGTGACAGAATTACTTAAAGCATAACACAGAGAAAAACTAATGCAAGGCCCGTAGGTGTCAGAACCATAGACTGTGCTCCTTGTACACTGAAAGTTAACCCATTAGCTTTCCTCAAGCATCATCTGCTTCCAACCTATTGTAGATCTACTATTAGTGTAACTTGAGGAAGAAAGGGGAACATATGCAACAAGCCACCCTAAATTTTATATTTATTTTTATTCTGGTATTTATTAAGTATTAATATTAAATACTATTCTAAAGTATTAAAATATTGTTTCTTAAATAAAGAGGAAGGAGAATTGGACACAAAAAAGAAAATCTCTATCTATAATACTCTGATAATCTGGAATGAGTTACCAGAATTTTAAAAGGTAATTTCAGTTTCATATGCATTAATAGTCTGTAATATACACACACAAGATCATAGCACAGAGGCATTCTCAGAAGTTAGCAAGTGCTTCTAACCTCATGCACTGGGTTGAAATCACAGGTGTTACTTGAAAATATTTTCAATTATTGAGAGGGAGGAAGGATTGCTTTCAGAGCACAGCCCACCACTTACCTTACATGTCAAACTGTAACCACAACTATACATTTAACAGAGAGAACTGAGTACCTTTTCACGCAATCCAAGAGGACTATCATTTCTGATCTTCCAGAAAAATGAAGACAAATATTGTATTACTCCTCTACCAAGCTACATGATTTATTTCAACTAGATAATAATGTAGGATATCTCAGACTGGTTTTCCAAGGCATTTGTTATATGAGCCATCTGGTTTTAAGAAAAAAGCCACATCCTTTGCAATGAGAGCCAACTGTAAAATAGGTCAGCATGTAATGAAGCATGTCTCTGGTTTATGCTTGCCAAAAAAAGCCAAATAACAATTCATGGCAAGAGTACCTCATGGATACCCAAAAGAAGAGCAGTGACTCTTACCTTAACAGGAAAGCTACACTTGCCAGTACGAACGCCTTCTTCGTCAGTCTGCCACTGATGAGGCCTGCTGGCCTCTGGGACATAGACATCTTTCTTTCTCCTAAAGCTTTGCCGTAATTTGTTCATTTCTCAGATTTCCACGTCCTAGAAAAAGAAAAAAAGAATACTGCCAATAGGCACCAAACACACATTTAGCCACTTTGGGTCAACCACTATGATGACAAATGATGCTGTGGAAAACCTGAGCTTTTGCAAAGATGAATGGAAGGGCCTGTGAGAGGAAAATATTTTGGACACAGATTCAGAAAAAGATGGGTATTCACTTCAAAATGGAAAACACAAATTCACATTACTTGTTTAACATCTTTCCACAGCAACTGAAGCATTACACCCAGGAATAAGTATTAGTGGGAGCATACAGTTACCTAAAATAGCTGACAGAGAAGCTCTGAAGAGTGATGCACGTGAAATCCTGCCTCCCCAAATTTAAACACCTACCTAAAGCAACCAAGCAGGACACCAACAGCAAAAGCTTCCAAGGCACTCACGCAAGGCAAGGATTCATAGCTCTAAAACGGCTCCTAAGATCAGGTGCTTGTGCTGTTCATTAAGTACAAGAGATAGGTTCATGCTTCTGCTGAGGGGAACAGTCCAGCCCTTGCTTAGTCTACTGGTAGAATTCTTGTGGTGAAACGAGAAATGCTTATCTTCAAAAGGGGAAGACAGTGCTGCAAATATATTTTTGAAGCCTAGAATTCAAAACTTTGTATACACTGTGCCTTCATGTATCAATTTCTACATACAATCCATCTATGCTTTAGACTTGCTTACCTTTACTAGAATCAGACTAGAGTTAACCAAGAAGCTATCAGCAAAATTATTACTAATAAAAAGACTCGATATTCACCTAAAGAAGTAAAATCATATGGGATACAGAGTGGGGAATATTGAAGACATACTGAAAGGCTTTATGAGACTTGGTCATCATTCCTGAAAAATAAGCCTTCTCACAATCATGACATCTCATTTTGATTGAAAAAAAAAAAAAAGATGCCACAGAATGCAAGGCAGCAAAATCTAATTGGATTACACATGCTTATTTTCCCATTAGACTGAATAAACTGTAGAATATAGAAATTTACAGGTGTCAATAGCTGGCCTTTGAATGAAAGCTGCTTTAAAAGCAGTTGGAACAACATTTTAAACCTTGAAAGGAACTAGTATCTTCAAGTCAAAACCATATGACAGGTGAGAAAAATCAACACATTTTTATTTGTGGTATCTGACATTTAAGAAGGTTAAAGTCAAAGCTGAAGAAAAGTCAGAAATTAAAAGCACTGTAGAAAATGACTGCCCATGACTAATTACACATACTAAATTGTTTTGTATCTCATGGCACACTTTAGCCATGCTAAATAACAAAAAGGTGTGTTATTTTCTTAGTGACTCCCTGAAACTTCTTTCAGCAACTGTTACTTTCCTCCTCAAGCAGCAGATAATTAAAGAAGTTCCTTCCCCCTGTATCTTCCCGGCATGATACTGGCTAATTTCTCTAGAATCTTACATCTTTCCATCATATATTAAAAGAACTATTGTAAGAAAAGTAATAATTCAAAGATATACTCATGGATAAAGAAAACACCAGTATACCACTAGGACTGGGTGATTTAAGTGGGGTGATGTTCATTGTTTAAGCGCAAATAAGCACAGCAGTCACACACACAAGTTCAGTGGCACCTGAATTCCATTACTCCTGGGACTTGCAGCATTCTGGGTCCTTTCAGCAGAGGGGATAATTCCTGCAGTATTTCTACAGCCACAGAAAACAGCCACACCAAAGACCACTTTTACAGCAAACACTGCGCTCAAAGTTGCATGATGAGCATTTGAAAGCAACAAGGTGAGACATTCCAAGCAGCCCAAATCCAAACGAAAATTAAGTGAAGGGTTGGGATGTATGCTGAAGGCTATAGGCAACTGTCCCTAGTAAGTACCTAGAACAGACAGGAGGTCTAAAAGCAGTATAAATGCAGGGATGGGAAGTTGCTGAAGGATTCTCAGTCACAATTATCTGGGAAGTTGCTGAAGGATTCTCAGTCACAATTATCTGGTTATAAAGAAGTGTTAACTTCATTCCTTCATAGCTACAAAATGCTTGTCATAACTGGGAACATAAAATATTTTCTTGAATATACTTGAGTGGATTCAGAGATTAGAACATATGTGCAAAATAAAAAACACGTGCATTTCTTATCACTCAGTAAGTTGAAGTAGCTCTGTTCTGCTTTCAGCTGAGACAGAGTTAATTTTCTTCCCAGTAGCTGATACAGTGCTGTGTTTTGGATATAGGCTGAGAAAAATGTTGGTAACACATCGGTTTAGTTGTTGCTAAGAAGTGTTTACACTAAATCAAGGTCTTTTCTGCTTCTCACCCCACCCTACCATTGAGCTGGCTCCAGGGCACAAAAAGCTGTGAGGGGACGCAGCTGGGAGAACTGATCCCAGCTGACCACAGGCATGTCCCACAGCATATGGCATCAGACTCGGCCTGTAAAACTGGGGGAGGGAAGGAAAGATGGAAGGAAGGACAGTAGGAAAGGGGTACACTCAGAGTGACAGTGTCCTCCCAAGTAACCGCCGTGTGTGATAGAGCCGCGCTCTCCTGGGGATGGCCAAACACGTGCCTGCCCATGGGAAGCATTTAATTAATTTCTTGCTTTGCTTTCCTGTGTGGCTTTTGTTTTACCTATCTTTAACTCAACCCATGAAGTATTCACTTTTGATCTTCTGATTCTCTTGCCCATCCCACCAGGAAGAGCGAGCAAGCAGCTGGATGGGGTTTAGTTACCATCTGGGGTTAAACCATAACACGCTTCTACAAACATTGTTTATTTTACAAGCTAAAAGCCATTTTAAAAATCTCTGAATGTGCAAAGGCAATTCTCAAAGTTTTAAGAGGAGCTGCAAAACTTCTATTCTCCATCCAGGCTTAGAGAAGCAGTACAACAATATTACTTACGTATTTTGTTTTACAAACTGCAGAGGACTCTGTGCATCTGTCTGAAGGAATCAGAATTTCAAGGGAGGCCATTCAATCACCTTGGGCAGGTGAAACATACTGCAGCAAATCTCTGAATGGCATCTCAGCTCATAAGGACAGACACCCACTCTTGTCCCTGCTGCACACTGGCAGTGCCAGGGCAAAACCACTGCTCCAGCTGCTTCTGTGTAAAGTGCAGCAATCTGGTCAGCACATGGCTTACAGCCCAGCTGCCCGACCTTGCACTCCGGTGAGGGACAAATGGACACAGATACTCCACTCTGCCAAAAGGGGCAACAGACTCTTAAGGAGATACAATTAGATGCAGTAAGACTGGTGTCAACTTTGAAGATCTCAAGGTAACTCTGAATCTCAAAAACTTCAGTGAATAGCAAAGCAAGGACCAAGCACAGCACACAACCACTGTGCCACTTGTGAAAAACCGCAGTCTAATTGCCTTATCATAACATTTGCTTATGCGAGCCTTCTGTTGGATTTCTCCCTCCTGGGCATTACTGGTGCCCAAGAGACTGGTGCCTTATCAGATATTTATTCTGACCAGGAATCTCAGTCCCCAGGGGAGGATAAGAATAAGAGTTCCTCAACTACATTTTGTATGAGAAACTGAAGTGGCACTTTGCCCAAAGTATTTCCTTTTCATCAAAAACCAAACCCATTTTCCTACATGTTCTAATTTTGAGGTCATGTTGGCAACAAACAGTTTAAAAATAACTTATTCTGTCTGCTAGAAATGCTGACAAACAGCAAAATTAATTTCTTGTCAGGCAACCAGCAAGCTCTCTCCAATGGCCACACTTCTGTTTTCTGAAATATCAGCCTTACAAGTAGGCTGCAAAACAGTAGGTCCTATAAATACCTGTATATAAATGCTGGTAACGTGGATGTCAGGACAACATAACTAGAGTTGTCAACCTGACGGGAAAGTGTTAAATAGAACAATTCACACAGGCTGCATATTTGAGGATTCAGAAGAGAAGCACAGTGAATTGCTCCGAATAAGGGCTGAAATTTTTACTAATTTTGTCTGGAACTCAGAAAACCTAGTGAAAAGGCAAGATACGGAAATCAAAAATCTAATTAAATCACAAAACATAGTATTACATCCGAGACGAACTGGCAACAAAGGCTGAAAGTCCTGAGCCTTCTGGAGAAATAAGGAGACAGAGCCACATTGGGTCCTGGTACATTTCAAGGTTATCTTACTGCAGACAGCAAAGTATCTAAATGGTCATTCCCACTGGAGAAAAAAAAAAGGCAAAACAAACCCCAACAAAGCAAAACAAAATTACCCACACAACATGAATATCTCCACCACTTTTGTAATTCAAGAGATTTCAACATGAGACTAGACATTAGACCAGTTCTCAAAGCACCTACCTACAAAAAGTATCAAAAAGACAAATGAGTTTTTAAATTTATGTTACCATTTGTTTTCATGCAAGTTTATGCATTTTGGAAACAGAGCTCCAAAGGCAATTTAAGGAGAGCTGGAGCATCATTATTCTTCTGACCAACAGAAAAACTACCATTTACACCTTTATCAGTCCACTGACAACTCAGGGGCAGAGTTGTCAGAAACAAGACTGTCATGGATAAAAGTGCATGTTGAAGCACTCAGCTTCACTGTCTTGTGCATCATCAGGGTAAGGCTGCAGAACAAATTACTGCAAGATAAACCAGCATGTTAATTCATGTCTTGTTAGCTGCTCTGCTGTACAATTGTGTTCACTTTTACCCTTCAGTGAGCACAAGCCAGCAATTTACCCTTCAGTGGGAGATGGGTAAGCTCTCATATTAACTGAAGTTAGATCAGGAGGAAGCTGCTGATGATGCAAATTTGGAGCTTAGCTTTGCAAGAGTTTACCCATGTAGCCATACCTTTAGCTAAGCAATTCATTTACACTGTGGATAGCTGCTTCTTGCAGAGCAGTTGCTGCTACTGGGTAATCCAAACTAGAGAATCTGCAGGCCAGAAGGACAATATGGATACCTGGGAACGTGAACTTCATGCACAAATTCAACTGGTTAGATTGCAAGCTAGGATGTACTACCTATTTCACACTAAGCAACCACTGAGTTTCAACACTCAGGACAAAGAAACATCACAAACATTTTTTATCTTTCTTATGAACTCTAGCCTTTACAAAGGTTATTTAATCTGCATTCAATTATCTATTATCTTTTCTGTTTGCAATGAAAAAGGATAAAAATGGGTATTAAGTCTTCAGTCAGCTTTGAAAAACCATTCACTAGAGGTTTGGGATTACTCCCTCTTTTCTTTCAGAATTTAATCCTGTTTCCTATTTACTAATTTAGAAAAAAAAAAGTCATGGGTCAAACGAGGGCAAAGTACTCTCTGCAGCCTGCAAAAAATGCAGAGTACGGGGGGCAGGAGGGAACACCCCCTGCCCCACACACATCCACCCATTCCGAGGGCCATTCTCCTGATTTGTAGTACAAAGTCCTCCTACGAGCCAGGCACAGTATTGACACACGAACAAAATTCCTAGAAGTATGCACTTCAATCAGCAGAGAAACACAGTTTTAAAAATAATGTATTGTAGGGATCATTCTAAAATTTACAAGCCTCCATATGAAACAAATTCAATTAACTCGATACTATCAGGTCAAGTAATTTAAAAGAAAAAAAAAGGTCTCATTCATACCAGTACTGCCTGCTGGTAGTACTGGCCACACACAGGTGAGGACTAAGCAGCTGCACAACCATCTGCTCCCTTATGTGCTCTTCCCCAGTGAAATACATCTAATACTGCTGAAGGGCCAAGCCAAAGAGTTTTTGCTCAGAAATCCAGAGCAAAAAGCTCATCCATCTCTAATATGTTTTTCTCACATTTTTTGACAGCAAAGCTTTCTGAATCAGGATGCATTCTTCCTGCCAAAGCTACCTGATATTTCACACCTAAGAGGAAATGCAAATAATCTTAATCTTGTTGAAAAAAGTGTGTTTACCTAACCAATTTATTAGGAAAACACTCCAGAGACATTTCTCCACATGGCTGTTAAGATCCTTAGAAAGCTCAGGGGCTCTGAGTTCTTGTGCAAGTACAACCTGGTCACACTTGACCACAGACTAACATTTAATAGCTATCTTTTGAGCTATTATGAAAACCTCAATCATACTATGATACTATGCACCAGGAAATGTGAATAGCCCACACTTCCATATTCCAGAAGAGTATTTCACATTGCTTTTTCCAATAAAATACAGTTTACTGCTGCCACTTGAACATTATTGTCAATCTTGGCTATAACCAGGACATGAGGACATCAGTGAGGAAATATGCTTGCTTCCAGTCATTTTCTTGGGGTGAGGTTTGGGTTTGGCAGGCTTACCTGCAGTACAAACACAAGTAGAAGCAGTTCAAAACATTTAGATCTCTTCTGCTCTCTAATGTACAGTTTGAGTCCCTAAATTTAAGATGCCAATGTAAGAACATTTCATTTATAAAAAAGAGGCAAGCTAGGAAAGCAAGTTGAGTGCTGCCAAGGTAAATAGTCTGTCGCTGTCTATTATGAAGCTGCTAGGATGGAGTTTTACTACTCTGAAAAATCCTTATTAAGCATTGCTGCTAAGCAAATGCTCTCCCCTCCTCTCCCACTTACACAGTACAAAAACATGTAATGTCCTATCTCTCCAAGCCTACTGTAAAGGTTAGCCAAAACTTGCTGCAATTGCCCTGCAACAGCTTCTCTGCAATTATTCACCAGCACAAGCACACAGAGTACCCTTATCTTCTAAGGAAGAAAAGGTCACCCCATGTGTCAGATTCTGAATGCAGAACTTTGAGCCTTTTTGTAAGTTTAGACCCCATAAAATCTAATTAAATCCAGCACTGTCACACTGAAGCAAATGAAGGCAAGTAACCGTATGAGCATGCGCACTAAAATGTTAACAGGCCTATTTCGCAATACAGGCTGACTAACCACATTATTCACCACACGGCTTTCCAACCCATTCACCCTTTCATTACCCAATTAACATCTAATCATACAATACTACAAGTAAGCATTCTATCAAAATATGCATAAAAGTGAAGCATTTCTTCATTTGTTCAGCTGGCAAACACATTTTGTTGTTATTGTTATTATTATTATTTGGAGTTCAAATTAAGGGGATTTCCTTGCTGAAGATAAATTATTGGATACATAACTAAAAGTCTACTGAAGCTGTAGAAAACTCACCTTTCAGCAGTGAAAGTACTATTTAGATCATACTTTGAAAATACAGCAGAAATGGCAACCTTGAACTCTTTATGTAAAACCAAAGAGATCAGAGCTGTGACAATAATGTTTCTGACAGCATTCTTTGAAATTGTGATGCATTGTTATCATATGATGTGAAGTACAAGACATCCTCAAATCCATCAGATTTCTTGCTGTCTTATACCTGAACTACTGTATTGTGTGAGCACTCCACAACTCTTTCCAGAGCACTCGACAATTCTATCTGCACCACAGATGAGGGTGGAAGAAGGGAAAAAACAATGTTATGACAGCAACATTTTACTGGCAAAAGCCAGCCTTAAACAAAAATTGCAAACAGCTTATGAAATATCAGGAAATGAAATAATGAACTATACTCCAACACACTGTTAACAATTACGTGGCTAAAACATTCAGCTACTAGAGGTCCTGTCCTAAAGCTTAGGATTTCATAAAATACACTTTTCAAACATAAATACCTCCAGGCTGCAGCAATTAACACAAGAATCAGTATTCCACAATATTATGTAACAGAAGTATCACAAAGTAAACATTCAGACTCTTAAACTGTCACAAAAATACAAGTTTGATCTTTGCAAGGCAGAAGTCATTCCTAAGGATATGCAATGCCCCTTCTAGTAGATTTAAGATAAATCATTTGCCTCTCACAAACTTGTGAAATTCAGCAAATAAAAGAAAGCAAGCCTCATTTTCTCCATCAATAAATATTATAAAGCAAATGTCCCAATTCATCAGACACCACAGCAACTGCAAACTCCAACTATGGTCCTAAACAATATGCTAAGAGGTTTAAGAGCAGAGCTATAAGGCAGTAATCCCCTTGTTTTGTAGGCTCACTCTAAAAATACCCTGCAGACTGTCAGTCACTGGTGGAAAGCAGGTCTCCTAAACACTTGATGTGATAGAAAGTGAGTTGAATTGTAGAATCTATGATAACTGAAAACAAGCAGAAGTTTAGTAAAGAAACACTAGCCATGTGCCTTGTGGAAAGCAGTTCAAGCAGTTCTGCTTTGCAGCTCATCTGCACACATGTGAATAATTTTAACTAACCAAGCCACGTCATTTCCAAGTGAATCATTTACATTTACAGCAGCTAAATATCAGACGACTCAACAGTTTTCAAACATTAACATCTCGGTTTAAAAGGTATCTTTACAAATACATGCTGAATTTCAAAATGAAATTAGATAAAAAAGAAAGTACAAAATGAGTTGAAACAGCCAAAAAGACTGTTCTTTCATCACCCATTCCATGAACTGCAGCTTGAAGTTATGTATGACAAATCCCATGAAAATAAATGCATTTTCAAAATTTAAAAAATACTCTTTTACAAGTAAAATAAGCATCTTTTACTAACTAGTAGATCAATCATAAACTTCAGGTTTTACACTGGACTTACTTCCGTAGGACTATGAGTATTTTATAAGCAAATAATCAGTGTTGACTAAACAAGGCCTAACATCTGCTGCTTACTAACAGACAGGGTCGAATATAAATCAGCCAATCATTCCTTGGTGCTGTTGTCCTGACCACTCCCTACTTACTGGGAAAACAGAACCATACGAACACACACTGTATTTTTGGTTCCAGCTCTTGGGTAAGAGCAAAGGGAGCAAACAAAATGAGCTACAGATTCAGAGCATGCCTTGCAGGAACCAACTGTGCTTGAAACCAGTTGACTAGGAAGATATATTTTAGCAAGATATTAAAAAATATTCATAGTGAAGCTTTACCCTTGGTTCATATCCAATGTTTCACAAAAGCAGAGGCAACCACATTTTGGCCAACTGATCCTGCAACACTGCTCCACACCAGCCCACAGCATGGTCCAGCCCAACAGCCCACCCTGCCCACATTCTGGAAACATTTGGAACAACAAACCATACATTTGTGTCAGCCTTATGAGAAACCTCCAGTGGGAATGAACAGTAGTGCTGCCGAGTCTGTCAGCAAACAGGATTCAGGTACAGAGAACCTAGGTAAATCCACAAGAGTACTAGCATGCTCAGATACAAAACAGGGAGCTAAAGAGGGCTCTCCACCACGACCAGCAATGTTTCATTCATTCATGTATGCTCTCAAAAGAAATACATTCAACAACTGTTTGCAGGTGATGCAAAATGTTCCAGAGTAGGTTAAAATGATTTTAGAAATACAAGATCATCTCACAAAGAGAAATTATTCTGTAATAAAAACAGCAGAGAAAAGCATATGGAAAAAGGGTAAAAAAGCCACTGTAATTATAAATAGCAGTGAATATGAATTCAGCCATTATTACTCTCTAGGAAATGTCATAACTCATGCTAGTCCTCCAAAATTTTAATTGTCAAATAAGCAAACAGTAGTCAGAATTATTATTATATTATTATGAAAGTATTTATATTTAAACATTAATTATTAATAAATTACTAAGAAAGAATTATTATGAAAGGAGCAGTGCAAAGCAAGCAGGATGCTGAGACTGCACTCAGCTTCAATACCATGTAATTGTTGTAGTTAATATACCCTCCTGGAAATGAAACTGGAAGTTGCAGGAAAGGGAAGCAAGGATAAGGTAGATGGCAAGGACTACTTGATGCCTTCAGCTCAAGGACAGATAAGACACATCAAAGGTCTTCACCTCAGAAAACCAATTTTCCAGGGGGGAAAGCTACAACAATTACAATATCATAATGTTATAAAATAAAAAGGGAATGACGATTTTCCAATTCTTATATTGTAGGAACTGTGAAAAAGCAATAGAATTCTCCAGCAGACCAGGTTTTAATAAAACAGTACTTCTCTTCATGATACAAAATCAAGCAGGACAATTCCTAGGTCTGGGAAAGTTTAAAAACTAAATATAGAAAGGATTTTTTTTTTAACAAATCCCCAAATCACCCAGATTAACTATTTGATTGAAACTTCCGAAAGTTACTGGAGCCTATCCTGGTGGTGGTGCAGCAATCCATTTAGGAAATCACCCAGTCCCATTTGACCAGCTGGCAAGTCTTGCTTCATGTCTTAATCTCCTATTCTTGCCAGGATCCAACACGGACTGTATCAGAGAGAATTACTGCGCTGGGGAGCCTTTGTTGAGAAGCAGCCCAACTCCCAAGCTGGTGTCCCTTCAGGGCCAGTCCAGCTGGCCACACCTCCGTGTTGCAGCTGTCACAGCACCACAGCAGAGCTGCTCACACCCAACTGCAGCAGCACCACCAAGAGCCGCCTCACTACACTGAAAGGATCTCCCTTTCCAAAAAACCCACAGAAGCAGGAGTTTTTATATCTCAAGACATTTAAATGAAATGAATCTATATTCCAGATAGCTCACAAAATTTGAAATATTGTGGCAACAAGCATGGGTGCACTTAGTCAATCTCAATTACAAAATGAAAATTAGCTGAACTGCCACGAAGTGTGTCATTCACGGGATGACAGATGACTCCCTGTCACACCATTGCTGCGCTGGGCCCAAGCACTCCAGTCAGTCACTGCCTGGCAGCTGTTACATGGCAGCTCAAGACACTTCAATCGCTCCCATCCTCCACAGCTAAATATAATTAAGGCCCTCTTATCTGTAGGTTTTCTTCAGCTTGTTCACGCTAAATCAACCACACTTTTGACTGCAGCCAATGCAAAGAAGGAGGAGGGCTAGTGACACAAAAGGCATTTTTAATATTAATTTAGAATTCAAATGAAATTGTTAAGCGTTGCACCAAGCTTTTGTGAAAAAGTGGCAGGTTTTAATAATAAAATTGAGCCCAGAGAAAAGATACAGTAATTTTTTCCAGCTGTCAGGATATCAGAAAATCATTTGATCATCCCTCATTAAGCCCAACAACAGAAAAAGTTCACTTTCACGTAAAATATAGGCAGAATGTTTTTAGGAACCCACTCTGGTGTCCAGCATTTCAACTGTGGTTAACTTCTAAGAACATAAATTTTTCTTTATATGAATCTTATTTATTATAGTAGGAATTAATGTATACATTTGTACACCTATCCAGTGCAAGTTTTGAATTGTTCCATAACACTTTTCTCATAATAACTCTTTACAAAGCACTACAAGGAACTAACAGAATTTCCAAATCCATTTGCTTTACACAAATGTAACCAAATCAGAAGCTAGCTTAACAAAGTTAGACACAAGCTATGAATACTTTTAAGCACACAGAATGCAATGCTTTTTGAACTCCCTCACCAGCTAAATACCTTTAAAAATATTTTGCATCCTCTCTAGAGTCTAATACAAGCCATGTGTTTCATCACCCACAGAACTCACAAAACATTTAAGGAATCTGTCACCATACTCCCTGTGAGAGGTGTCTAAACAGAAAGTTCCAATACAATTCCAGCTTTCTGGTACCATTTTGTATATAGACAACTAACATTCCTTATGATGACACAGGATGTATAACCTCACTTCATGCCTAATGTTTCCCATGTCTGCTTACTGCAGAGCCTTGAGATCTAAGCACAACTTCAGTGATTTTGAAAATTATATATAGCAACATAACCGAAGATATATCTTTTATAAGCACTTACCTTCATAAAATCCTGATGTGTGTAATGTTGGGAAAAAAACATTCCCCAAACCCAAGTGTAGTACAATCACTTACCAGAACAATGTTCATATGACAGCAGCAAGAATACGTTCACTTGGTGACTTACTTTCCTGGCCCCCCCACCCCCAGATTCTCCTATAGTACTTTTCTTATAACCCCTCTCTCTTGAAGCTATAACCATGACTCCATGGATATAAAAAAAAAAAAAAAAAAAAAAAAATCTATGGGCTGAAATAAAGGGGAGATGATAAAGTGATCTGGCCAAGTCCAATATGGGCAATAAAAGGCTTCATGTGGGAACTTAATGTCATTTTCTCCCTGTACCTCACAACATAACATTTTTTTAGATAATTTCAGTGTTTCTTTTAAAGAACAAACCCACAATCTGGAATTAGTACTCCATTATACCAATTTGCCACAACTCCAGTCAAGGCTGGATTTTTCTTTATTCATGGCAACAGGCCTGAAGCTTCTCAGACCTATGGCAAAACCTTTCATCTTACCAATTTCAATATTTGCATATTTTAATTTGGGGTAAGAGGGGAGAGGAGGGAAGGGGTGAACTCTATGGAATTAAGTGATAAAAGGATGCATCGATCAGTCTGCATTTAAGGTTTGAGGTTTTATGGAAGAATTCCAAGTAAAGTTTTTCATGTCTGCTCTTATAAACAGAGATGCATACTTCCCTCCCCCACTCCCTCTTCCTATCACTTGGCATTTAAAGCCCTTTGCTTGTAAGGATAGTAGTGCTGGTCTTTATGGAGGCTGTAGATAGGAATTCAACTGCTACTGCTACAAAATTTCACAGGCACTGTTTTCTTAAACACTGATAATAATCTCTCAGACATTTCCTTCCACAGAAGTTACCAGATTTCATGATGGTCATTAAAATTAGTAACACATTATTTTTGACCAGCAATGATATTTATGAATCCACAACCACATGCTCAGTGAGAATTATCACATAAAGCTTCACACATCAATAAATCTCAGGATTCCTCTCCAGATTGCTGGGTTTTTTTTTTACAGCTGTTAAACTCAGTGAAGAGAAAAGAAAGTTTACTTTAAGTATATGTAACAATGAAAATTTATTTCTCTAAATAAGTAACCCTGCATACCTCCAAAGGGATGGTTTCTACCCTTTTCACCTGAAATCAAATTAATGATAATAAAATTCCTTAATGATAATGAAGTTTTTTTAATGAAAGCTTTAATTAAGAAATGGAAGCAATATGTTAATTTCTCTAACAATCTAGTCAAAATATTTGGTCTTTCCAAGACCACAACAAGATTTTAATTCCAGCATGTAAACAATATTTAAACCAGTTCATATAATATAACACTGGGGGGGGGGGGAAGAGAGAGGGGAAAGTATATTATGTGAATTTCATGTTGCTACCTGAGACAGACTGCTCCAAACTTGTAAAACTGCTTTACCTACCAAACGAACTGCAAGAACTCACATCAGCATTTTACCTCCTAGTCAAAACTAAGTCTATGGTAATTCAGAAGGTCAAGTCTTAGAATATAATGGACTAGAATATAATAGATTCAGACTTGCTGTACCACCTTCCTGGTGATAAAATACTGGGATCTTAATTCAACTTTTTTCTGTTAGCTTTCTCTTCCCCATATTAATTCTGTTAGAATACAGATTTTATCTCTTTCCAGATCAGCACAAAATTTCTGCTATAAAAAACAAACATGGATTAAAAGCCAAGAACAAGCCTTTGCATGTGTGCTTTCTTCACAACCTACACTCTGATCTCAAAATTATTATTAAGAAAAGGCCAGAACACGCATTCTAACGTAAACAGTTTAAAAGAACCTCCATGAAATAACCTTCATGTAATAATGAAAAACGTCCACTGAAATTGTCTGTAGAATTTGGAAATTAAGATCAAAATTGTTCTCATATTCTTAGTTCAGTAAGATACAGAACACTTAAAGAGATGAAGTTAAACCAACCACTTTAAAAGTTAAGCAATCATACATTAAAAGACAGAGTTAAGATATGCACCTCAAAATGCCTGTGCTGCCTTTCAGGGTCCCAGTTTATCTATATAAGGAGCTAAGACTATGACCTCTTCCATGAATACCAAAATCCTATAAATATTCACAAAACTGTCTCACTATTCCTCATTAACAGTTCTCCCACCTAACTGATTCTAAACTATTTTTTATTTTTATTTTATAAAAGAAAAAATATTTAATAAAAATATATATCCCAATATGGAAATAAATGGTCAATATAATATTATGAGCATGAAATATCATGAAAAGGTGTTTTTATTTCCAAAGCTTCAAATGAAGATATAATTACGAGCAATACATGCTGCATTAAGTCAGAAACATCTCAGGCCATCAGTAAAACATCCTATCAGCTAGGGCTGATAAGAACTACAGAAATATTGCAATTGCATCCATTAATTCTCTTTAAAATAAGCTGCCATCTGAGACATGGACAAAAAGACCATGTTCATTATTCAAACATTATTCAGATGTTCATTATTCAAACAAATTGAGCTTTTGACCATCTTGTTACAGTTGTTCAAACCAGGAAAAAAGTTCAATATTAACGTCACCCTAAACTAGAGAGGTATGTAGTTTTGTTCCTAGTACAGAAATTAACGTTCCTCACCCCCATAATGATCTTAAGCAAAGTAGGATGCTGCCTATCATATGTGGGATCACAGCTGTCTCCTTGAGAAGGTGAAACGCATTCCACAGCTGCGTGGCAGGTCATGTTCTCCCAGAGGGAGATCAGGCTGCCCACCAGTCAGTACAGGACTACAGGCAGGGCTGCAGCAACAGCAGCAATTCAGCAGCTCCAGTGATGCCAAAGAGCCCTCACGAACACACCAGTCTGACTGAATGACCTCAGCTAGGCTAGAACTGTGAAATTCACAGATTTCTCTCACCTTTGTAGATCAAGTGTTGTTCACAGTAAAACAGTTACAATGATATGCTGGAACACAGATTTTGGTGGCAGAAAGGGAGTCACAGAAAGTGCACTGCCCGTAAGTAACACATGCTGGAAAACCACATTGCTGCAATAGCCTCTTGAATCATACAATACCTGTCATCTTCCCAGCTTTAAACTGCTTGGCAAAAGAACAAGAAAAGTCAAACAGGAAATAATGAGGAAAATTTGTCTTCATTCTCAAGTCCAACAGAGCAATCAATGAAGCCTCAAGCTCAGCAAAGACAGAAATATCACCTGATGACCCTGAAATCCTGCACCCAAAGGCAGCCTTTCCACATCTGCAGCACATGCACTTCTACAAGTCATTCCTCAAAAACCAGACACAGCACAGGGCAAGTGGCAGAAGGTAACCAAGGCATCACTCACATAAATTTTCCCTGAATAATTCATATTCTACCATTGCCATATTCTGAATTGCCTGCTGATGGATGTGGACAGTGGCAAGCAACAAATTTCACTCTTTATAGGAGTGAGTTTGACATAAAAGCAGTATGAGCTCTACAGGTGGGGCAAGTAAGAAATTGTGCTGCTGCTACTGATTAAATCATGTCCCTTGTGTTACCATCTTGGTATGGAGAACATCACCCTGCTTTTATAAAAGACAGCTGCTTCCTGGGGTGGCAACTGAGCTGGGCAACAGAAGACAGGATGAAGAGGAAGGCAGTCTAAAAATGCCTGCAATGGAACAGCTAGCATGTGGCATCAAGGCAGGCACAACAGGGACCCAGTGAAAAGGACACTGGATATTGTGCTGCCAGATTCACACAACCATAAAAGTCCCAACTGTATTATCTTCACCAGCCACTAGTCACAGAGTCAACTAATCTGGCAGGTGACTGAAGCACAACTACTCCATTCATATATCACCATTCTTAACAGTATGCCCTGCCTTCCCTTTCTAAGTTTTCTCTTACACAACAGGCAGCTTATAGGACACTGACAATATAGATAACACCATTTAGAATGCCATTAAAATTAGGTGAGAGACAACACCACCTTCCTTCACAAGGAATCAATTATACATTCCTTAATTACAATTCCTCTACATATATTAAAATTCACCTTATTAGTGAATTTTACTAGTGACTTGGTGACACAGGTACTGAACTGAGGTAGAAAGTGAGCTTATTCTACTCTAGGAAAATCAGATCTCCTAAGAAGTTGGCATACTGTGCCACTGAGATGAGCTTGGTTGGCTGGAGCATGGTACCTATAATGCCAAGGCTGTGGGTTCAATTCCTATATGGGCCATTCACTTAAGAGCTGGTCTTGATGATCCTTGTTGGTTCCTTTCAATACAGAATCTTGGGATAATCCCTTCTTGCTGGCAAGTTCTGGAAGAGTCGATCTTGATCACAGCCCCTGGAGGACCAAGCATCACCTTATGTCACTTGGAGATTACCAAAGGCACACATTTCCCTTGGCCAGAAAACATCAGTGCACATGGCAGAACTTAGCAAATCCGCTCAAACTGCACCATTCCTCTGGGAGCTTTAGCAATCTTCACACCTGGTTAACTAATGACAATTGGTGTCTTGCAAAAATACATCAACAAAACTATAGGAAATCAAAGATTGTCTACAGCAAAATAGCTAAGGCCTCCCTACTCACATTATCGAGCACTTGCTCATACCTCCCATTAATTCTCAAAGGTCAGATTTCATTCCAAAGGCTGATTGTCCATCAGGAGCACTGCAATTATGTATATTACAGTAGAGACACCCTTCTACTCTCCTTATGGTTTGCACTACATCTTCCCAGCTCTAACTCCACCTCCTGAGATCACCTACACAGCAGCATCTTACGTACAGCTCTCTGAAGCTGCACACATCACACCAAACAGCACGTCTAAAGGCAGCGATCTCCTTCAGTGGTATTACTTGCTGGAAAAGGAAAGAGTTCTCAGACAAGAACTACAAACCTCATCTCTCTATAAGAGATTTTTTTCCAACATTACAGCAGTCTAACCACTGCAGGTAAGAGATGCTGAAAGCTTTTATATAAAGCCTTGCTACAAGCATAAATATACAGCTTTGCCAGCACTGAGACTTGACAAGTTGGATCTCTACATCACAAACTTAATTTATAAAGGAGGAGCAGAAAGAGCCAAGTAATTATTACATATGTTTCTCTGACCAACTTAGTCTCATGACAGTGAAATTATGCAAGCGTCTATGGACATTTGAATCACATGCCTCAAAGAGAGCTGTTGCAAGCCACAAACCCCTTTTTCTCAAATTTCACACTAACCAGATTTAAGAGTAACGCCAAATTGATATTTTGCAGTGGTAAGGCAAAGTTGATGAACTCACAAGTATCACCCAAAAAGATCAATCTTCAATGCAATAACATGTTCTTCAGTTATTTACACTCAGTATTTTACATAAAGAAGGCTTCTCCAATGAAATCTATCAATTTGCAAATGTAATAGCTATTTTCAAGGGCAGCCTAAGTAAATGACTCTTTTTTAATTAAGGATAAATTAAGTATTTAATGAATTCGGAGTTCTTATATTGTTCCCTCACTGTCTATAAGAAAATCCTCTACAAAGGAAGGGGCAAAAATCATGTTCTCTTTTTGCACCTCTCTCTATTGTGAAATACACCCTCTGAGGTTGACCACCAGTACTGTTTACACAGGGATTATATAGAAACATCTTTATAAAGTACTCAGTGTCTGACTACACAAACCAACAGAACTTCCTCAGCCCTTCCAAGTCTCAAGTCTGAGCGATGACAACACCATTAAGTGACAACAGTTTCCAGAACACTCATATTCACATTGCCTATTGGAAGTTCCTTATCACCAGAAAGGGTTGCATCTATGTATCATGTCTGACAGCTACTGTGGGTTTTTTTCCATGTTCAGTTTCTTTCCTGTACTTGGTCCTTCTGTTCTCAAGTTTAACTCAAGGCTGAGTCCTTTCTTGTTCCATCAACTTGAATTTTAGAAATTTCTTAAGATTAAACATTATAGTCAGATAAAGATGAAACCTCCTGAACGCTGAAACTACAGCAGAAAGAAAGGGATGAAATTCAGCGTGCCCAGGATTCTAAACCCCAAAGCTGACAAGAAATCACAACTACATAAATTTTTATTCCCAATATTTTGAAATATCAGGTTAGTGATCTACACAGGCCTTTTTTATCATCACAGAACTTCTCTCTCCCTGAATTCTTAGAAAAAAGAACTAAAGAAGAAGGTAACAGAGTAACTTCGGAGTCTGAAACTGAATGCTTTTCATAGCCTCTAACATGAACTTCTAAAGTGCAACAGGCTGCTGTAACAAAGCCAAGATAACTGAGGTTATCTTGGATTGTCCTCCAACCACACCCAGGAATGCAATGCATGCCAAAACTCCACAGTTGGTCACAGACATGGGCGCAGGAGGAATTGAAATGTGCTCTGAGTCACCTTCTCACCGCTGGAATCAGGCATTTAGGCGGGCTTGCTATAAATATCCAGTGCTGGAGATACAGGAGGAGATTGGAGCCATATGTGGGAGACCCAAATACCAATTACACACTGAGCAAAGATCCAGCAACACAAAATTAAGGAAGAAAAGGAGATTTAGGAAATGGCCTCCTTTAAGGCATACAGGCTGCATGCTCTGAACACTCACAGAAACAGAGCAACCAAGAAATAAGGCAGGGAAAGAAATCAGAAGTTTGGCCTACAGAAAAATCCCCCTTGTATAGTATCATACAATCCTGTTATTGAATTTATGTTTTCTACATAGAACAAGCACAATTTGTGTGAAAAACCCAATTAACTAGTAAGGCAAAAACTCCGAAAGATGTGACTGACCAGTAAGCTAACTTCACAGAACATACCTAAAGTCTGCCCAAGCCTAAGATCATATTCATAGCTGAACACGTGATCTGCTCCAGTTTCTGCCGTTGTCTTACTCCCTTTTTTTGTTGTTTGTTTGATGGGGAGGGGAGGATGTTTTTCTACTAAGAACACTTTACTTTTCAGAATATTCTGTATAGGTGAGTGTCTTTTCTACTTAAGAAGATTTTTAAAATTTTGTTACTGCTACATTCCTCTTCTAGAAGCCACCCTGGACTTACAAAACAATGAATATCTGAATAGAAGTTTTAAAATTGTCTTACATTTCACAAGAATGAAGACACTTAAAGCAAACTTGTAAATTTTTTTCCTAAAGGAGTAGAGGGGTTTGGGTGGTGCAGAACAGGATTACTTGACATACTTATTTCCCTGATACTGGAAAGAAGGCTAGAAAGCATTCCTAAAATATTTGATAGTCTTGAGATTCACAGTAGGAGACTGTATTTCCTGCTGGATAATTGTATTATGTTACACACAAAAACGACTATGTCAGTAAAATTAAAACAGCTACAACACGCGAAGCTGTCAGCAGAGCTCCTGTTCTGTTTGAAGGGAGACTCCAGAAGGGCCCAAGGGACTTGCAACACACCAGCTCTAAGAGGGAAGAATGAACACCTCTGTAAAACCTAAGTTTCCCAAGTTGATGACCATTGTGTGAAGTTAATCTATGCTTACTTTGTTACAAAATCAGAACCTAGACCTCTGATTATTTTCAGAACGGGAAAGAAAAAAAACCCAACGTGCTTTTTGTAGATATAGTTACCCAGAGACTATGGGAGCAGGCAATATGTGTCAGTATTACTGACTAAGCATCATGTCCTAGGTCTGAGAATAAAAAAAATTAGGAAATAACAACTAAAACATGAATAAAAAGGCATCGATGGCATAGCTATTGCTAAGTGACATCTTATCTAGCTTTTATAACAACTAATTATTGACTAGCATCACCCAAAAAATAGATTTTGAGTAGAACTCCGAATATTGATAACATCAGCTTAATTAATACGATGTTTAAAACCAAACCCAAGCAAGACTCAAGTCTTCAAACTAGAGAAACATTTACATTTATCTACTAAATACACTGTAGGAACACCATTGTTTATTTACACTATATTATATTTCAAAGGTTCAAACTTTCAACACATCAGTAACTAGTAACCTTTTCTGAATCTATTTTAAGTGGTTAAAGATTCTCCCTATGCAAACAATTAGAGGGACTTTTTAAAGATTTAACTGAAGGTAAAGGTCTAGGTTGAGATGAGTTATGAGAAAATGAATAGCACTTCTACATAATGTTCTCAGTTATATTAGGATACACATTTTAAAAAGGACTAAGTGTCCTGAGGATGTCCCACAATTTATTTATAGTATTTCATAGAATCTTTGAAATTCTAAAGCTCACAAAATCTTAAGACAAAAAGATGTGGTATTCAGTTTTTAAGAAATGATGGAGAAATTAACAAGCTTAGTTCAGAAAATAAACAGATTACACAACCAATCAAAGAAAGGAGAACTGACAGAGTACACTGTTGATTTCAAACAAGTGCTAACAAATACCTCCTTCAATAATTTGAATCCAATCCACCGAGGATTTTAATTAAGTCATTGGTTTCCATAGAACTTTACTTACCATTTGTGGGGGGAAAAAAAGTCTGTTGTTGTAAGGACTCCACAGATTACTACCCATACAGACTTGGTCACTTACACTACACACAAATACAGATGATACAGTTCCCCAAAATTCAGAGCACGAAAAGGTAAAGTTCTGCAAGAGAAGGAGGTAAGGCAAGAATGCAGCTGTGACACAGGCGTCGCTGGACAAGCTGCCCTGAGACACTCCCTGCAAATTCTCTTCACCACCCACAACCCCTCACATTAGGCATCCAGATATGGCATGCAGCAGGAAGGGCCTGGACAGCCTTCATCGTGGGTCAGGTGCACTGAAACACTTTGGGAAACCTAAAACAACTGCACATGGCCTCAAAGGCTACAGCCAGGGCACCTAACTGGATCTGGGAAGTAGTGTGACATACAAAAACCAAAGCCACCTTCAGTTGCCTTGTTTTGCACAGGTTTTGGTAGTGCCTGCATCAGTTCTGACACTCCAAAGCAAACATTTTCTAACAAACTACTACAGTCATACCTTAGGACAACTCAATCAGAAGCAATAGCTATATCCTGCTTTAGGAGCAGCAACTGACACAATCAAATAAAATTCAAAAATATAATCTACTTAACCTGTTTTTTTTTTCTTAATCCCTGTAGTTAATATGCTCACGAAGTCCATCCTTCTGTGACAGAGGATGAAAACCAGTGAGTTTTAGGAGGCAACAACAGTCCTCCACTTGGGTACAACGCCTTCAGTGAAACCTTCAGCAACACCCTGCCATTTCTGCAAAGCCTGAGCAATTGCATCAGTGGGCCATGGGAGATGCCTCATTTCCTCTGCATCTTCAAGGCTTACGCAAGGTTTTACCAGCTCCAGCTGTGCTCACTGACAACATAAGAAAGCTTGTAAAAAAACATCTGAGAAGGAGCAGGGTAAGGCCCAGAGTGAAACATTTGAGCACATACAGCATACAGTATGCTTAGTTCCATAAACTGAATTTAGTCTTATTCCTGAATCCTGCTTTCATTCAGGTTTGTCTTTGTGACTGGCAGAGCTACTCTACTCTTCAGTGCAGACCTATAAAAATAACTGTGCAGACAGGATCCCAAGGTGTACCAGTAAGACAGTTACAAGCCTAGACAGCAGGAAGTGTCAGCATATTCCAAAAGAGCTTAATACTTAATGGAAGCATAGAGGCCTGCAATTACACAGCTAAGTCCCAATATATGTTTTTTACAAGATTAGACCTGGAAAAATTCACCTGTCCTGAGAAGGAAAGAAGCCAAATGGCAGAAGAGAAATAGAGGCAGTCAGGAAGAAAATTCCAGAACTTCTCCCTTCAGCCTTGAATTACAGAAATTATTGGTGGTTTTTACACCTCTTGAACTCCCACAATATATTCAGTCAACATGGTTTACCTCATCAGTAAAGACCAGAGCAAATATCCAGAATAAGTATCTCTGGAAAGGGGGTCTACAAATACTCAGAAACATATTTTTTTTTTAATGTCAGAAAATATAACACACACACACACACACACCCAATTTGGTTATACGTACCATGGTTGTTGTATATGTTAGCTTCTGCCATTTTTGTCTGTTTTTCTTAAACAAAAACTTATTTCTATCATGCCAACTACAAACTAATGCATGTACATGGGACTAAAAGCAGACAACCATCACTCTCATTTAGAAAGTAAAAGGGAACTTGATTAACCTGAAAAGATGCAAACCTGAAATATACTCGAAATTTACACAGATGGCAACTGTGGTGGCCAAGTGGCCAAGGGCAGGGAGGGAGAGAAGTATTAAGTATTCTTTCATTTGCGAATCCAAAATTCTAGCAGTTACAGAATTTTAGTTGACTTTTAGGCAACACTGCCTGACCACTTCCCAAAACTTGGGGCAGCAGATGTAGTTACTTCAAGATGACATATTTATAGCACACAGAACCTACATACAGCCACTAATTCTATAATTAAACACTAAAACAAGATGCTATTATGAAAACAATGTCTCTGGCAACATACCACATTCAGATGGACACTGAAATATCTTTTAGATAATTGAACTTGATCTAATCTGGAGTTGGTATTTCCTGGCCAATGATGACTAACTCCTCTAAACCATCATTAAGTATCAGGAAATACCCACCCCCAACATCAATCACTCTCTAAACATACACCAAAGTATCATGTTTTGAACATCTTCACTCACAGATAAATATCATATAGACAAAAGTGAGGGGAAGAAAAACCCTTTCCACCAGTCTTCAAGTAACCAAAATACAAAACAAAGTCCTAATATTAATAACAAAATGTGAGTTAGGGCCAGACTTCCAGCTCACTTGTACAGTTTCACAAGATAACACTGGGCTCTTCCACAGTTATCTCACTCCCTTCATTCATACATTAAAATGCTTCCAGAATTAAACTGATCCAAACCACAATTGGTGGTTAGAGAACCATGGTGGGTTAGAGAAGAGCTTGCACTAGTACTCTGAGTAGTTTGTACAGTGAGGACACTGGTCTTGCACACCTCTGCTGTGTCCTTCCCTCTCAGCTTCCTACATGCACTGTCCTGCTGCCCCGACCAATTCCAGTACTCAGCAATCTACACGAAAAAAAGAAACAGACCAAAGAGCCTCGGTGCAAACTCCAGCCTAAAGGAGAAGCCACACCTTTTCATCTCCATTTTCTGTTCCATTAAAAACAGCAGAGGAGAGAAAGCACTTCTTAGCTTAAAACAAACAAAGAAAGAAAAAGAACCCATGGTAAGTGAAAGACAACATCACATTTATATTCAGGAAGGCTCATGAGTGGACAATTGTCCTCTTCATTTCTGTAGAAACCAAAATTAAAGGCTCTCAGTAGGAAAAGTCACAGCTCTAATCCTCCCTTCCCCATCTCCCTGAAGGTACTAATAGAAAGTTTTCATCACAGCAGTCAAACACATTGCTGTGTTGTGAATATTAAATCTAACCCAATGACACTGCCATGATTTCCTCTCCTATCCTTTTTCCATCTTTTTTCCCCCTTTAAAGGCAAAAGATTTGCTTTACAACTGCCATAAGTGCACCAAAACTATTTCTAATTTACTTAGAATTACAAAATAATTTCACATCTGATGAAATTGCTAGTTGATATTAATTACACTACTACTCTTCTATTAGAATTCTACATACTTACCTTAAGCTGGCAGGTGATTCTCTGCAAGTCAAACAGCTCCTAATTAAATCCTAAAAACCTATCAAATATTAATACTTAAAACTGCTACCTTCAAGCAAATCTACAGCTTGTGTATCAAGAATGATTTTGTTTATACAATCATTCTGGTGAGTAGAGTCTACTGCCCGAATACAGCAGCTTTTTTTTTTTTCTCTGAACATGAAAAATCAAACCTCTTATGAAAATTGATATTCATTCCCAACCCTCCTCCCAGAAGATCTACCCACTTATCAAACCACTACAGTAGATCTTCTGGCAGCTCTTTGAGCTGTAATCAGAGACCAGACTTACATTCAGATCTTTGAGGGAAAAAACCACCACCACCACAGAGCACCCACCCATACAGAGTCCCCTTCATAATTCAATTTTACTTTACAAAGACGGCTCCTTTGCACTCATCTGAAAACATGTTATGTGTCAGCAGTAAAACGGAATTGAGCTTTTTTGGAGAATAATTTTGGACCAACACTCCCATAAGCAGAGTGCTACACCTGGGAAAACACATTAAACTGCTGGTTCAGAATTCAGTTTGCAGGCAAGTGAGCAAATAGTGTTAGCAGGCACGATACCTCCTGCACTCCTTGTGTCAAGTAGTTCTCGAAATGTTACATCTGTGCCACTGAAATTAAACTAGTGACATTTTTCTCAAGCTGTGAAACTTGCATAATGAGGAGCAATAGCACAAGTAATCCAGAAGCAGCACTCAGCACCAACTCACAGCAATGTAAGGACAGAAATGAGTTGCTACACTAAAAAAAGTTCACAAGAAAACTTTCAGCAGCAAACTGCTTTAAAAAAAAAATATTAATTTCTTTTTTAAATTTCCTACCAATCCAGCCCTCTAATTCTACAATATAAAGGTGTCTCAAGTCAGTCTATTTCGATGTGAAGGATGTAAATTAAGAGCCATGATTTGGGAGAAAAAATAAACAGAAAAACAAACCAAAATGCTACCAAAAAACTCCCTCAGCATTTATCTTGCTATTTAAAACAGCTGTGTCACATGGAGTAAAACAGCCCACTAAACCGTATCTACAAAGCAAGGGCAGAGTTTTAAACTAATCAGTACAAAGGTCCTCAAGAAACTGAGTTTTCACAAATTATAGCTTTGCACACAGTCCAGTTTATAATGTGGACTTTGTAAAGATTTGAGACCTTCCTAGTGACGCGCTTCTGAGTACAAAACAATATGAGGAAGTGCTGTAGCTAATGCCCCTCTTCTTGCAGACATTCACATATCAAAGGTGCATCATTGTTTAAAATGGCTCCAGCTCCAAAGGGTGAAGATGTACTCCCTGTCCTGTCTTGACCTTAAGGGAGGGACACGCTGTCCACCAAAACATCCTGTCAGGAAAGCAGTAAGAAGCATGCAAATTTGGAGATTAGGACAATAAATACACTTTTGCTGGTTACTTATTTTGGCTTTCAAAAAACTTCTTGTTGAAGAATACAGAGGCTTTTCTAACCAAGTTTCATCCATGCCATAAATACTAAGGAACATGTCCACTTGGCAGCTGCAGGGAACTAGGAACAATGTATTTGTGAAGCTCCCTGTGTGATAGTCTTGTGTGAAAGTTTTTATTGTTACATCCATTCTCTTTTGAAGTTACATGTTTCCTGAAACCGGTTTAGCAGAACAAAACTGCTATTAATTATTTGCTATTTCTTCCAATATAGATAATTGGAATTTATGTGAACATTGTCCAAGTCTAAGTCTTCCTAAATAGCTGCATGTACTTTACTTAGTGAACATTGTTCACTAAGCAAAATACATGCAGCTATTTAGGAAAAAAAATGGGATGTTTTACTGCTTTGGGGTTTTTTTCTGTTTCCTTTTTTAGGACTGCATTCCCAAACCTGTGAGGAGATGCCCATGACATAAAGAACAAGGTCAACAAGTATTTTAATCAGGTCCTTTTTCAATATTTCTTAGAACTGGCACCAAGTTCTTACAAAACAAGCTGTTTAGGTCAATAATAAACTGCCGGGCTCCTAAATAAACTGGTAATATTGTACCTATTTCCCTCCTAAGTAAAATTACTGCTTTTTACTGGTCAATAGGTCCTATTTTCTCAAGCACAAAATTAACAAAAAAAACTGGCCCAGATTACTCAAATGACTACTTTAAATGTGGTTTCATTGAGTTTTTATTATCACACCTTTCTATTTAGCTACCTGTTCTCCCAAGATGAACAGTGATCTCTGTATTTTTCTTTAAGTTTATGCAAGTGGAGGGCATTAAGCAAACAAGCAACATTATTTCAACCTTTTTATAGTAAAATGTCTACCAGAAATCAGACAAAAGCTTAATTCAGGTTAGTGTTATAAACCCTAACAATGTTTACTGGAGTGAAACAGTTGGACAAGCCTGCTCTCATATTTAGTTCAATTGCTAAGTGTCAGGAATTAGTTTGCATCTCCAGATACCTGCACTTGAAACTGAGATGTGGAAGAAAATAAACCTGGCAGATGAGATCTCAAACACTTAGTATTTCTTCCAGCTCAAGCTTTTCATACCTTACATAAAATGCATTACCTCATTTTTTAACATCAGGTTAACAGCTAAGAATTTTTTTGAGAGAGAATGTAATTTTATCAAATAGCAAAGAGAACTGTGCAAGCAACACACAGCAAAACACAAAGCCAAGTCACAGAATCAAATGTGAGCTTTCATATATTAAAACCTAAAACCAAACAGTGAAGCTCACTTTCATAGTGTGCTCTTTAAAACAGTGACAAAGCAAATCACACAATCCAGACCGAATAAACTGGATGTTACAATTTATAGGCTCTAGTCACATTCTGTCCAGTGTATACACACCATTTTCTACAAAGGAAACTAAGATTGAGACCTCCATTTCTCAGGAACTAGAAGTACTGCTAAATTCACAAATGCCTTTTCAAATACTAAAGAAATATGTCAGTACATGGAAAAGATTCATAAACATATTTATTTTAGAAAGGGTCGCTACATTATGAGCTGCTACTTGGGCTTTGTACAAACTCACAGGAAAAATACATCCCTTCTTCAAAGAGTTGTTATGGAATTGTTTTGTCTTCCCTGTATTTTAACTGTTCAGCTTCAATTGCACTGACCAACCTTTAATTGCAAAAGTTAGTTTTGAAGTCCAATTTCAGATTGAGCAAAGTCTATCAAAAGATTTACATGAAGTCCTGGATTGCTTACCTGCCTGTAATGGTGTGGGTTCTCATATTACACTGTGCCATAACTACCTCTATTTAAAATGAAAAACAACTCTGTTTAAACACTTACTGTCACTTTAAGATCTTCAACAAACTACACTGCAGTCGTGCTACTGTACACATCAAGGACGTGACTACCATCTCTTTTAGAAAGAAAGTCAACTCCATTTAATTCCTGCTTGAATCTAGACATCTGGAATCAGTATGTACATGAGGAAGAACCACACAGCTGCAACTGTATAAATATTTTTCTTACCAATTCCCTGCCAAGAGCATCTCAAAATTATAAGATCAATTTCACAGACAAGAAATAAAACTAAGGTCACACAGGCAGAAAAGCTTTTAGAATTTGGGTACTCATATTTGGCGTGAGAGGTATTCCAGGGCCAACATACAGTCTCATCTTGGATCACATTTTCCAGATTTTGTTTCCTTTGAACTTCTGGGGCAGATCTGGTGCCTCCTTAAACTGGCATAATGATTATCTCTGATTTTATCATAAGAATTTCTGGCATCCACTTCAAATAACAATCCAGCAGACAACACGCATTCCAGCTTGTGTTATTAGGATTAAAACAGGAACCCCTTTCTATTGATATATTCCTTCCAACAAGGATTACCTAAGCAATTGCCAAACTGATTGCAGTTGATTACAGTATGATGATGCATAGACAAGTATATTTGTTAGATGAAAATACTGCAGCAAAGGTAAGTCTTCAGAGGTTTGATTTATAAATAAGCTTGAGAATGCCCTTTTGATCTAACATAGTACCTTGGAACCCATAAAGTATCTGGAACATTATTTCTAGATTCAGAACACTAGGAGATATTATTTTTTTTGTTCACCTCCAGCCAAGCAGACTGCATTTTGCCTTCTCACACAAACTTGTGATACCTGTGTGACTTCATTACAGAAATTAATACACGTGGTCATCTCTCACTGATGCACTAAAAATCCATTCTTTCCTCAGACACATCTGCTAAGCCAGCATAAGTAAAAAGTTAACCACGGAAGCCTGCAAAGGTCTTGTGCGAATAGTTGAACACCTACATCAAGTATCAGTGGCACCAATTCTTTGGCACTTATTCTTTGCACAATCACATTAACCAAAGTCTGGGGCTTGGTTTGGTTTTGTACTGTGGCTAAACAACATTGAAAAGTATCGCCATTGCAGAGATTGCCCATATTTTAGAAACTTGGGATGGTTTTTCCTCTCATATACCACCATCCATGAAGGAACAAGGCTATGGAAGGATGTGATGGTATCAGACCACAATAAAGACACAATGCAGCAGACCAGCTTAAACCTTAGGCAACAGAAATTGATACATTGGGCTGTTTAGCAGGGACGAGCATAATTCATAGCATACAATGATTCCAAGTTCTTCTCCTGAAGTTTGTGAACTATTACGTTTCTAAGATCACACTCAGCGCTGATCCTACACAGCTGCTGCTTTTTGCTCCTTTCAAACAACTACAGTCACATTAGAGTTTCACTTTTTAAGGTTTATGAAAACCTTCCAGAATTTACACACTCCTACTTACTCACAAGTTTGTCCATGACAATCGATATGGGTCATCTTTGTCAAGTCCTTCTCGTGGATTCCAATTTCTTGTATCAAATCTTTATATAGCATCACACAAGATGCTTAACACCAACACTTCTATTAAAGCTATTCTGGTCACCTGTAAACACAGACAACTTAAGAGTCTGTTTCTAATCTTCATCCTCAAAGGTTTTGCCTCTTCATCACCCTCTTCTCTGCAACCATTAACTACAGCTAATGTATTTCAAAAGATGAGAACTGTGAACAAAACCTTGAAAGAGAGGGGCTTCAGCAAACAGTAATGTGAAGTGACAGTATTTGTTTTGAAGGCTTAAGGACAGCTGGACAAGATGTTGCACTTTCACAAAGAAATAACTTACAAATCACATGCAACTTGTGGCAGCAGAGATGACTGTACAGACTGTGGGTTCAGCAACACAGGGCTAAACAGCAGGAACCCTGCAAATTTTTAAGGGGCAAACCACTGTGATTAAAACCACCTTCACATTCCTCACCTCACTGAACTCTGACATAAAGTAATCATCCAGAGTTGTGAAATCACCTCCTCAACACTTCAACTATCCTTAAAATAAAAGTTCTAGTTTTGTTATCACAGTCTTCTCTAGGACTTTGATAGTTCTCTCCAACAGTTTTTGCATATTTCAGTCTAATCACCACTCATAAATGGCAGTATGCTGCTCAAGGTGCAGTACCAGCAGTCTGCCAGCACCTGGCAATTGTGCGAGCAGTGAAGTGCAGGGATGATGATGCTGGAATGCAGATTTGCTTGCTGAACCTTTTTAAATGTAAGATTCCTGTCAGCCCATGCCTTTAGCCTGCCAAAGTCCCTCTAAATAGCAGCAAAGGTGTTTGTTGTGTCATCCACTCCTCCCAATTTTGCATCATCTGTGAACTTGCTGAGGGTGCACAGTGCCCCATCACTCAGGTATTAACGAAAATAAACAGCCCAGGCCCTACTATCAACCCCTAGGGCACACCACTGCTAGTTGGCCAGCAGCTGGACTTTGTAGCACCATTCACACCCCTTTAAGCCCAGCACTTCAGCCAATTTGCAATCCCTTCCCCTGTCTACTTAGCTAGACCAGATGGTGAGGGTGTTAAGGGAGACAATTACAAAAGTACTGTTAAAGTTAAATAGCACAAACTTCTCTTTTCTCCTCCACCAATCCAGTCATTTTGTCAAGGAGGGCTGGCAGGTTGGTCAAGTACTATTTCCCCTTCCTATAGCAACAAAAACTATTGCTAATCATCTTCCTGTCCTTCTTATGTTTGGAAATGGCTTCACAGGAGAACTTGCTCCATCATCCTCCCAGGGGTCTAGGTGAGGCTGAGCAGTCTGCAAATACCCAGACCCTCCTGTCCTTCTTGAAGGCAAAAGCAACACTTGCTTTCTTCCAGTCCTCAAGAAGAGTCTCCAATTACCTCAATCTTTCAAAAACAATTCAGAGTGGTTTTGCTATGGTATCAGCTCTCTGACCACTCATAGGTGCATTCTATCAGTTCCCATGGACTCGTGGCAAAATTTTTAAAATGTTCCCTTACTTGGTTCTTCTCTATTGAGGCTAAATCTTCATTGCTCCAGACTTCCCCACTAGTCTCTAAGGCCTGGGACTCCAGATGACAAATCCTACCAATAATGACCAAGGTAAAAAAGACATCTAGTACCTCAGCTTTTTCCATGTTTTCCTTCATCTCCCTCTGGTTGGTGATGTACTTGCAGAAGTCTTTCCTGTTGCCCTTCATGTCCCTGAACACCTACCTGAAAACTGAGGTCCAAAGCCAATCCCAGTCACACCTCTTCCATTCCTCATGCACACAGAAGCAGGAGGTGCAGTGAATTCAGATTCAAAAAAGGGCATACTAAGGGAAAAGGCACTTCTTGAAAAACTTAATACTGGGCCTATTCTAACTTAACCATTGTAATCGAGTACACACAAAACAAGGAAACCGTAATCAACTCCAAATTGCCTCTCTACTCTGTTTAACCTTATGACACAAGTATCATGCTAATGATGGCTAAGCTGGCTCCCCGCTGTCAAAAACAGAGCCTGACTGACAGATGTGATACGCACTGGAATGAGCGTGATTAGGCAGCGACACAGCTGTCTTCTTAACAGTAGCACAACCTCTGTTTATAACTGTGATGAAAGTGAATTGTTACTTTCAGGAAATCTAAATTATGCATCCTGGTGATTATGTATTCCGTATTATACAGCTCTTTCATCTTATGTATTGACTCATACCTTACGGCCTGCCCTGCATTTCTAGGGCAACGCAACGTCATACACGTGTCAAGAGGTGAAATGTTATAACCAGCAATTTTAAAAACTCACTAGTTCTGGACAGTATGCATTAAAGATCTCTGACTCTACATAGTAAATGACTGAGCTACCAACTAGCATATACCAAAGCCAGCTTTGTGCCACAGGATAGTGGATGCTGCACTCACATGCAAAGGGTCATAAAAGCAGTTCTGTGAATTGGAATCATACTTTAGTGCAATAGGCTGGTTTAAACAAAGTGTCCAAAACAAACAGCAGCAGTAAAAGCTGGAGAGAAGCAGAGACTATGAACATAGTGCCTGACATGCATCAAGACAAAAATGAGATCTTTATACTTATAAAAAGCAATGTATTCCTAAACTTTAGCGTGTTTTAAAATAATAAATGATTTCAAACCTAACTAAGGCTAGGTTAGCAACTAAGAGGGATAAACAAAATGTAATTTTGCAGAAGTCCAGATATGCTTTAGTATATCCAAAAGGCATTCCAGCCACTCTACCACTGTGTGATATGAGGCAGCTCTTAAAGGCACAAGGAATCTGAACATCTGTAGAAACACCAACAAACAAAGAAAAGCTAAGGAAACCAGCATTATGTCCTTAATCAGTTCCCTCTAAATTGGTAGCTCCCTAACTGATTTAACAGGTTTTTTAAAAAGCCTTTGAACAAAACTTTAATTAAATCTATTCCAAAACAAGTACTCATTTCAGCTCACTGCTCTAGGTAAAACTCCAGTGCATTTACAAGTATAATCAGTTCAGCACAGTTCTCCCTCTTTCCTCTCTAAATACAGCTATTTATATTTGACCTCAACCCACACTAAAACTCAAACACCCAGCATGCAGCTCTTTCATCTACTTTTCACAACCTGATCAACAGCAGAATGGTAGATGAAGAAAGGTTGGGTGTGATACCTTCAGAAAACAGTCAGAAAGGGTTTTTTCTGTCTGAGTGTGATAGTGAATACAAAGACCTGCCTGAGCAAGTGCTTTTACTACTGGAAATGCATCATAGCTGCACAAAAAATACCATTTTCACAGACTCATAGAACAGTTTGGGTTGGAAGAGAGCTTTTAAAGTTCATTTAGTCCAATGCCCCCCTGCAATGAGCAAGGATATCTTCAACTAGATCAGGTTGTTCAAAGCCCCACTCAACCTGACCTTGAACACTTCCAGGGATAGGGCATCTACCACCTCTCTGGTTCTAGTGGTTCCAGTGTTTCACCACCCTCACCGTAAAACATTTCTACATGTGTCTAATCTAAATAGACTCCGTCAGCTCAAAGCCATTACCCCTTGTCCTCCTGCAACAGACTTGGCTAAAATGTTTGTCTTTCTAAAAGCCCCTTGCAGTACTGAAGGCTGCAATAAGGTCTGCCCAGAGCCTTCTCCTGGTTGAACAATTCCAATTCTTTCAGCCTTTCCTTATAGGAGAGGTGCTCCAGCCCTCTAACTGTCATCATGGCCCTTCTCTGGACTCACTCCAAGAGGTCTGTGTCCTTCCCATGCTGGGGACCCCTGAGCTGGATGCAGCACTGTGAATGGGGTCTCAGCAGAGGAGAGGGTGTCATCAGCAAATTTGCTGAGGATGCACCTGATCCTTTTAACTATGTCATTAATGAAGACATTAAATAGCACAGACACCCGAGGGACACCATTTGTCACCAATGTCTTTTGGGACACTGAGCTGTTGATCGCTTTCAGAGAGTAGGGGTCAATGGTTCAGTGTCCCAGTGGGCTTTGGTGAGAGGTGGTTTAATCCATCAGATTTAAAACCCAATGAAACAGGTACCAAAACAAATGGGGAAAGAAAAAAAACCAAGATATTATGAAACTCAGTGTTATTTATTTAAATTTTATTCATTTTCCAGATACTACTCTAGTTCTATTAGCATCCCTCCATTCAAAAAGCAAAATTACATCTCTTCTCAATACATTCACTGAAAATCCAGGTATTCACATGAGACCTGTAACATCTCAAGTATCCCTAAAGGCCAGGACACTCAGAGCCATGTCCATATTGACACAATTCTGACCAAGCATTTGAAAGCCTGTTTTGAAACAATGCAATGGGTCACACCACTCAGCATTTCACACATCTAAAGAGGCATCTGAACATGGAAAGCAGAGACTGCTCACATCTCTACAGGTTATTTCTGTACAAACCAAGAAATGTGTGGTACCAAGGAAAAAGTGTGATTAACTGACAAGAAGTAATCATATTAAAAGATTTCAAAATTTTTTTTGTCCAGAAACTGATGGCATTTACTAATTAAGAGATACACAGGTTTGTTAGAGTCACAGTATTTAGGTTTTTAGCAAAACATGCAAAACAAAGCTTCAGCAAAGCAAAAATCTTACTAGTGAGCCACAGGTCAGACACAGCTTATCAGGGAATTCCACTTTAGAGTGGATGAGACAATGGTGCTTTACTACTCGGACTTCTAAAGAAATGAAATTTACTTTACAAAACTGAGAAACTTCAATTAACTATTATAAATTATAATTTCAATACTGTGGACCATTTCATAATATTACTTCCTTTTTATAAAGAGACTTTCTGTGGGTTTTATCAGATCTCACCCTATTCAATGGCCACTACTAACAGCCTTCAACCAAAAAAAAAAGTTTGTTGTACAATATATATCTGTTTATGCTATGTGAGTCGGGGAGAGAAGAAAAACAAATAAGGGAAAAAAACCCAACAAGTACCTTTAGCATGAGGACTGTTTTTCCTGCTACTGGTTTTTAATTTCAGTAGGCTCAAAATTGAACAAAATGGCAATAGTTTCTTCTATCATATAGATACAATTTCCTTTCCTTATACATAAGGAGAGGAAGCAAACCCTTAATAAAGATTTTCTCTCCAGGGCTATATCTGTCATAGGTCAGTCTTCAATATGAAAGACAGCAACAAGTTCATCAAACCCTTCCTGAGCGCTAAGTGGCAAGACTAACAGTGAGCACTGCTAGGCCAAATTTCTTAAAGAATCTGCTTACAGATTCAGTTTTCAGAAATATTGATATGACTATGACCATGCTACTAAATATTACAATAAAAGTCCCCACCAGGTCACCTGTCTGCATTAAACTGCACCTAAGCATAACAGTGACATCTGCACACAACTGCTGAGAAAACAACCAGCACTTAACTTCCATAAACGAAAAACCAAAATAAAAGGCCTTCAGGTGCTGAATAATGAAATTTTGTGGTATTTTCCCAAAGCTGGTTTACCAAATTGCTAGTTTCATTATGGTTTCAGAATCTGAAATTTCAAGATCAATATAAGCAGAACAGGGAAACTTCAAACAATCCTCCCAAAATGCTAGCTTAGAAATTAAGAAGAAACTATGACCCAAATACACATATTTTACATTATGCTGGTTACCACTGAACGAGAAAAACTGGTTTTCCCACATGGACAAAAGAACAGTATTACTCACCCAACTAATGCATCCCTAATTCAGCTTTACCAAAACGAACATGCTCTTTAGTCTGTTCTTGAGGAAAACTGTGACTTAACAAAGTGGTCCTACAGTTTCATTAAAAAAATGCAAAGGGCAGAAAATTGCAACAGTGGTCAGGCAGTGTATACTGAGCTGATGAATGATCTAAAAAGGCCATAATGCCAGCGTATCACTGCGGATTAGTACCCAACACAGATGAAAGGTTTATGTGATAGCTGAATATTTGAAAACTTTTGATTCCACCAAAACTTCTGGGAACAAGAGCTGTTAAGATGCAACACTGCATCAGTCATACAGAATCCCACCCTCTTAAGCATCTCTGAACTTCCATGACAATCTCTTAGACAAGATATTTATTTAGATACTGCCCCATCACTTTTTGAAGTATTTGCTATCACTTGAAAAGCTTTGTCTGGATGTTTTCCACTATCAAATTGCTAGCTGTTCTGGTTATTTCAGAAATTTACTATAATAGTTATAATTTTGTGTGGGCTGACCTTGGCTGGACACCAGGTAACCATCAAAGACATTCCCATTACTCCCACTCCTCAAGTGGACAGGGCAGAGAAAATACAGTGAAAAGCTCTTGGGTCAAGGTAAGGACAGGATCATCACTCACCAATTACTGTCATGGGCAAAACAATCTTGACTTGCAAATCAATTTAATTTATGACCAATCAAATCAGAGTAGAACAATGAGAAACAACTTTCACCCTGCTTCAGCATGGGGTCTCTCTCATGGGAGATTATCCTCCATGAACTTCTGCAACGCGAGTCCTTCCCATGGGCTGCAATTCATGAAACCACTGCTCCAGCATGAGTTCTAACCAAGGGAACAGTCCGTTAGGAACAGATAGCTCCAGCAGGGGTCCCCTGTGGGGTCACATGTCCTGGCAGCAGACATGCTTCAGCCTGGGTTTCTCTCTCCATGGTCCACAGGTCCTGCCAGGAGCATCCTCTAGCACAGGCTTCCCAGAGGGTCACAGTCTCCCTTGGGCACCCAGCTGCTTTGGCATGGGGGTTTCCAGGGATTCCAAGTGGTTGTCTGCTTCACCTTGGACCTCCTCAGACTACAGGGACCCAGCCTGGCTCACCACAGTCTTCACCCACAGGCTGCCAGGGAATCTCTGCTCCAGCATCTGAAGCCTCTCCTGGCCCTCTTTCACTGACTTTGGTGACAGCAGAGCTGCTTCTCTCATATGCTCCCGTCTGTCTGCAACTGTTCCCACACAAACATTTTTTCCCCTTCTTAAATCTGTTATCCCACCACTGCACGGGCTCAGCCTTGGCCAGCACCATCTCCACCTTGGAGCCATCTGGCACTGGCTGTCAGACATGAAGGGAGCTTCTCACAAGCCACACCTGAGCTCTTCCTGCTACCAAAACCTTTCCATGTAAGCCTAATGTATTATTGCATAAAACTTGAAGAAGACCTAAAAAGGAAAATCAGTGTTAGTATTTATGCTCCATTTTTAGATATCCTTGGCTATGAAGAGTCCGCTTCAGCCCCCTCTCCCCTGCCTCCTCTCTTCTCATCTCAGTAACATAATTCTTCAGCCTTAGATGTAAAACACCACAGTGAAATGTCTCTAGAGTTAAGTATTACTAGTTGTATAAAAAACATTTATATAAATATTAGTCCTAAATTACTTCATTATCCATTTAAAGATACTACTTTTATAGACTTTTTATTTCAATAAATTAAATAAATACAAAGCCATTTGCAGATGAATCAAGCTTTTAAATTCAGCTATGTCTATATATAAACAGAGGCAGAGGGGAAGAGTTACTATCTGTTTGTTTTAGAAACAACCACACATATAGCATTCCAAGGCTGTTCATAAAAATTCTTGTGTGTGTGCAGTGTATGGAGCCACCTCTGAACCCTGCTAATGGGGTTTTGCATGCAAGAGGCTTAAAAGAATCCTCCAAGGTATCACCTCGTGGCAAGTAGCCATTTTCAGGTACAGTTCATGGGACATTCAATATGTTTGATGATGCAAAGTTCCATTCCAACAAAAAAAAATATGGGTTGCACTGGTCTTCCCCAAATTTGTCCAGTAGAGACCAAGATTCCTCAGTAAAACCACAGACCAAGTCCACACTTGCTAAAAATAGAACATGACAGTAGTTGGCATCATACTACTGAACACTTCTTGCAATGACAAGTGTCAGGTTTTCCTTATATTTAACCCATTATCATCTTTCCTAACAGCCTCCTCTCAAAGGGGAAAAGAAGATACACTAACATGCACAGATAAAGTACAATTACCTCACACAATAGTCATTTCTCAGCTCTGCCAGGTATTAGCTACAAAAGTCAGGCCGCTAATTCCCTACTGCCTATTACTACAGTTTAACTGTACTTGGCTTTATTTAAATAAGAAAACAAAGGTTTTTCTGCAATCTGAATTTATGGTAACAGTTTAGCTTTACATCAAACCCAAACTTGAGTTACAGTTTCAGAGGTCTTTATGCATACCACATTTCTCTCTTCAAAAAGCAGATAGAAAAGACAAAAGCTTTTGAGTGGGAGGAAGCAGAGAAAGGGAGGAATGTATCAGCTTGCCAAAAATGTGCCACAGCCTCTACAGTACAATGTTAATAATTCTGCGTAATGCAAATGCAATAAAGTTCAGCATTTCATATCCAGAGTCAATCCTTTTCCTATTACTGGACAAAAAATACGCTATAGATTTTCTTTGTTTGTTTTTTTTTTATACTTTAAGAATGACTCATTTTGCTATTCCTTTAAATTGAAGGTTGCCATCTGAGGTTTCCAACAAGATTTTTTCAGAAACTGCTTTCACATGTTTTGCACAGGATACTATTTTAAAGATTCCGGATTGCTTTTTCTGGCATTATTTCTGAAAGTTTTGACATAATTTTACACCAAAAAAAAAGCAGTGAAGTACAGTAGCTTCTTCAATTTCTTCAGAAAAATGAGCATAATACAATACTAAACTCCATCTTCCTGAGAGCTACTTTGAGAGAAGTTCATCTAAACAACTTACAATAGACAGATTTGAAGCATATTCTATGCATTATTTGGAGAGCATATAAACTAGTTCTTACCAGGTAAAGAGGAAAGGACAGGTTTTGACTTGTGCAATTCAGTCATAACCATACTGCAGAAATACTTGATTTCATATCCTGCTTTTTACATTGTAAGAAGTTTTACATTCAGAAAACAAAATACTTTTAGCAGGAACAATCCACACATTCTAATGTTTTCTTCACATTTTGGAAGCTCTTGCAACGTCCATACTAGCTATTCAGCAAATAATGGAAGGGATGCTAAACTCATTTGTAACAACACATGGTTTCTTACATGACTAATCGGAGAATAAATCAGATCATATAATAATAATACAGTAATTAAATCTTTCTTTTCTCTCTACTCAGATGTCTCCAGACCTCTGTAATACAAATATTTGTCAAATAAAGAATGAAGTGCAATCGTACTACTTCTGTCGTAAGTTCTGAGCTTCTGTCCCAAGAACCACCACACTCACAAACTAACCTCTAGTATAATGGTTTCAAGGGAGTTAAATAAAGGCATACAAACCCCATAAAATTTAGCTACATAATCTTAATTTCAATTGGGTTATATGCTGAACTACCTATGTGATCAATTCATTGGATTAACAAGTAAATAGAAGTCCACATGGTAAAGAAGAAGATGCTTCTATTTTCTATTTGTGTTCAGCCGAGATTAGTGTTACGCTTAATACTTGTGTATTGCACTTATGTCTGCAAAGAAGAATATTCAACAGCATAATCTGCCAGTATCAGAAACTGACAAATTCAGAGGTAGCAATAAAGGACTAGTTATGGTGACAAATTCCTTTCAACAGGAAAGTTATTTCAATATGGATTATGACAAACATAAGATCATGTATACACATAAGATCATGTCTATACAAAAAAGAATATGGCTAAACTAGAGACTACTGTGCATTCTAGTTATGCTGGTAAGAAAGTGAGGACGAGGTGAGTATTTGATACAGCAAGAGGCAGAGTAAACGACCTCAGAACACACAGGCAGGGAAAGCCCATTGACAGGTCTCCGTCATCCCCAACTGGTACCTACAGTTCAGGTGTCCACATTTTAATAGAAACTTGTCCCACTCCCGCACATACATGAAAACTGAGTTCTTATATTTTGCTTAACTGACTTCTGAAACAGAAAATAAAGCAACAACTAGGTCATAATCTAAATTACAAAGACTTCAAGCTTCTTTTCATCTTTTGGTTTTTTCCTGCTAGATCAAGTACCCGGCATTTGATATTAGATGAACATTTGTAGCTTATTCTTAGACACTGCAATAATTTGCCAAGGTGTATGAGGAGAACCCAACATTTGAAGTTAAAAAAAATGTAGAATATGATTTACAGCGTAAGCTATAGTCCTAATAAAACACAGACTTGCCACTTTAGGTGAAATTGTATTGCATCTAATTTCTAACTATAAAATAATCTGACTTAGTAGAAGATTTACCATAGCCTACATTGGTGTAGTTCAAAATGGTGCACCAAAGGAAAAAAAAAAGCGAAATAAGAAAAGAGATTCTCAATGCAAGCCTTACCTAAACACCAAGAAGTTAAACATGGAGAGGGTGGATATCTGCATGCCAGAGACAAGAACAGTTGAATTTTACAGCTGACACCCTTCTCTCTCATAAAAAAAAGGGAGCTGCTGGGGTGGTAAGCACATGGAGAGACAGGCCAAGAGAGAGATACCAGTCCCTAATGCCTCTAAGCACAATGAGCTCACCATGGTATGCTACTTTTATATAAGCTAACACGGATTACCTAAAGAGAGGAATACTTTTTAAGAAGTGCTCAGAGAAAAATTAGACAAAAATTTCAGTACTATTATGGGCCAAGTTCATTAATGACATCTAACCAAACACACTTGGACTGCCTACATAAGCCCATGTACCCAACAGGGTATCAGAGTCCTCACATCACACAGAGAGGGAACTCTGTACTTTACTATCTGGATAAGGAATTCATAAAGGCCAAGACTTGGGGTGTGCTTGGCACAAGCAAAAGCCAGATGTAGACAGCTCAGTATTTGTACTCTACACTGAACACTAAACTATAAAGAAGGGGCTCAGTTGGACAATATATTAATAGAATAGTATTCCAGATCCTACACTAATTTAAACAGAACTCTGCCTGTGACTCAAGCCCTAGGCTAAGATACTCTTCACTAGAAGTCTAAGCATTTATCTTTGCTATTGTTTGGATTTTTGTCCCCCCCCCCCCCTTTTTTTTTTTTTTTTTTTTTTTTTTTTTGAGTATACTAGGAACAGATCAATTTAGAGATGTGCTAAAACATATTCCACACCATTGAGCTTTATAGAGCTATAGGAATGAAAGTTGTGTCTTGTTGATAAAGAAATATTATTCTTTTAACTCTATTAGGTTGAAGAAGAGATACCACAAGGTGAAGTCAGGGTTGGTTTTCTTTTCCTCCAGAGACAGGAAAAAAGTTGCAGCTACACTCTCTAAAAGTCGACAAGTCTAAACTTGGGATCCAATTTTGTACAGCCCCACTGCTTGCAGACTGAATCAATACACAGAGACAAACTCCCGTTAACCAAGATAAAGGCCTGGGACCCACCCAAGCAGAGTATCCCAAATCCACAGCTCAAAGCCAGGCAGCTACTGATCTACTTCACAGCCTGCCTCTTCCTCATAGCCAGCTCGGGTGCAGCACCAGCCTCACATGAACTCCCCAGCACTGGAACCACTTTGGGAAGTGTTTCCAAGTATGGCAGCCACTGATGGCTCAACCTAGGAGGACTGAGCTAACAGTAACCTGTAGTTGATCTTTTCAGAAAGTGCAACCTACAGCCTGCAAGTTCAGCCTTTTATTCCATCTGCACCACCAACATCATCGATAGGACATAATTTTTTTTTTTTTAAAGACTTTTTACAATTTTTCAGTGTTGACAAAATCTCTTCTGCTTGGGACTTCATGGTCAAGTATAATTAAGGTATGGTAACACAACCCATTGAGAGAAGGTAAACTGCAATCTTGCCAATGAAAGCAATTGTTTCAGTACAGCTACATACACTTTTGGGAGTCAAAAGGTAAATGCTAAATTAAGTCTGTCTTTGCTTTTCTAGTTTGTGACTTTATTAACACCAACAGCTTTCCCTAATACCATAGTTTTTTTTCTGGCAGACTTCAGGGACTAAATTTAAAACACGTTGCACTGATTACTAAACTGCATTTCACAATTCCCTTCAGATTTTGACAACATTCTCCCCCAGTTATTAAAGCAAATCTTTCAAGCACTTATCCATTATACTGAGAGTTTCAAAGAAACTCATGTCTGTCTTCATTCAAACAACTAAAGAAGAAAACAGACAAGATTGCTTTAATGCAGATGTAAGAGAACGCTTGGATGTGACTGGAACATAGTACTTTTAATTGTTAACAATTACTAGACCTTATCTTAGTCTTACTTCATTTGAATATACATTTTTAAGAACACCCAATTTAACAAAGTGAAGGAAACATGAGAAATTCAGCCTTTTCTGTCCCAAACCCCTCAACTGTCTTCAAGTTTGAGAGCACAGCAGAAGCAATCATGAATAAATGCTGCCACTTTTCCCCACCTTTCTTGTCCAGTGTGTCTTGGCTACCTCTACAGATTACCTTTCTGTGAAGGACAAACTGCCTTCACAACCAGTTACTCCAAAAGGAAAACTTAGTTTCTAAGTCTGCACATTTTAGACTCAAATTCTACTGACAAATTTACTGTCTGCAGAATTTCTTTTTCCAAGAGTGCCAGATATAAGGTTACCAAATACCAAACTGCTTCAGTATCAGCATATTACCCAGTCTCCAGACATATATATTCTTTTCACTATATAGCTATTGTTATTAAGTTCTATTTTGTGACTGAAAGCTGTACTAAAAATAATACAGAAGACTAATACAAGGCTTCTCTAAAGATGAAGACTTCATGTTTGTTTGGTAGCAGTTCTAAGGCAATGACTTCTAAAATAATCTTTCTCACCCAAAAAGCAAGCTGTTTTCTTAAAAGCTGACATTACCAGTTGCTAAAAGGATAACTCTTCCTTAGAGCTTCTAACACTCTTTTTGGGTAGCATCAGCTTGCTTTCAGCCTCCTATAGGCAGAACAGAAACACCAAACGCCCTCCAGGAATGGTCAATAGGCAGTTGTGGTTCACACTGCCATCATCCCTGTAGAGTTGAGGCTCAGGGGACAAACTGGAAATGGCTATTTTTCCATCTCTACTGCTACCAACTGACCCAAGATTCTCTCTTAGCAACCAGGATGAAACTGCCTATAGAGGAAGTATTCCTACAGACAAGTCTTCATATTTTAAGTCCTGTTAGTTGAAAAATATTACCCATTTTCAGTCATAGTTATTTTCCATCTTAGCCAGCATTTATGAATGAAGTTGTCTGCTTCAGAGGATACATCTTCACTCTCAGTAAAGTCAATGACAGAGGATTTCTGTGCGTTTAGCTGGCTTAACACAAATTCTAATTGTTATATTAATAATGAACAACACTGAATTTGTAAGCATGAAAAGCTTCAGTTGGCATGACTGAACTAATTGCAATATGAAATTACAGACTTGTGATTTGTCATAACTGTGAGATGCCTCCCTCACTTTTGTATCCAGAATTGATTTTAAAAGAATCATAGTAGATGCTGTGGCTCCAGAATCCATTTAAAAAAACACCCAAACAAACCAACAAAAGACACAGAAGCTTTGCAAATCACCTTTATTTAAATAGATAGTCCTCACCATGTACTTAAAACCTCTAATTACTTAATTTCTTATATTTATTTTCTCTCCTTGAAGTATCTTTTGAACACACCCTTTTTAACTTCAGGAACTACTGTATTTTTTAACCCCTGAAAATGAAGGGGGGAAAAAAAAAATCAAACTTAAAATAAGACCGTGGGAGGAAGAAAAGACTTGTTCTACACCTGCCTCACCCAGGATCCCTGCTTTCGCTAACGCAGCGTGGGACCTGAGAGCCATGAGGCAGAACCTGCCTTGAACTGCAAGAGTTTTAAAGCAATCTGTACCTTTGCTCAAGGTCTGAGTAATTCCTAGGTGCAGACACCATTATCTCTGTGCTAATAAAACAAGCCACCTCAATGGAAAATAACTGTGCACTGACTTCTCCAGCACTTCTGAAGGAAGATCTTCTCTTGCACAACTTAGTCAGCCTGTAGGTTAGCAATCGCTCTGAAACCAGAACCTGATCTTTGAGCTACAGCAGCAACAGGCAGCAAAGCCCTCCTGAAAACACTCTCAGGATTTAGAAGAATGGTGCTGATCTAAAGGCACAAGAACTGGGAATCATACCCAGGTAAAAGCCTCTTCTTAAGTTCTGCCTGCTTTGAGCAAGCATGCCACATGCAGAAAGAAGCAGGAAATGTTTCATCTTCTCAGTATGAAAATGTGCCTTTCCAGGCTAGGATCCGTCCTTTCAAGTTGTCTACAAGTTTTAAGCTTTCCCACTTGAAGAATAATGGAAAACCAGGCTTGACAAGAAGAAAAATAATTTTATTCATGACCAAGTTTTATGAAATAAATAGAAAAAAAACCTTTAAATATCAATTATAAAAAGGTGGACTTCATCCAGACTAGCTCAGAATCAAACAAAAGCTGCTCTCCAAAAGCCTCACACAAGTGTTTCCACTAATATGCATTCTCACTTTGAACTCTCAGCCTTTTTCCCACTTCAATTTCTGTTCAACTCCTCACTTTGAAGCAAACCTGTTCATATTTATAGTGAAGAGCTTCTTCTTAAGGAAGCTGCAGTGGAGCAGTTGCAAAGTCAGAACCTGAAATAACGGCTGGTCAGAATTAAACCACAAAACTGGAAAAACTGAAGGCAACTCAAAGACAATTTATTCACACTGTATAATTTAAGAAAATCAAATGAGTTACATAACTAATCATTTCAGGAGGGAAGATGTCAGCTAATAACTTGGATTATCAATCACCTTCATTACCCTAACATCTCCTTTGTATTAAACAGTGCTCAAAGGCATCCACTATTTATAGGTTTCCTCAGGCTTAGACTTCTCTGCAGCTCTCTTCTTAAGCTCTATCTGTAGGACTATCTCCACACCTAAGCACAAGTCTCACACTTCAGTTCAGTCTGACACTTGTCAGCAGCACATCAGTGCCCATGTACAAGCTATTTCACAGAGATGAAGGCACCAAGGAAGTAAAAACAAATAAACAAAACAAACAAAAAAAAAAGCCAAAAAAACATGTTCAGAAAACAATGCAAGAGTTGCTTGCCCAATTCAGAAGGAATTTTGATCTTAGGCTCCAGCAGAACAAGGACAAAATCCCTGACTCTGCTTTGCTTAGCACAGGTAAAAAAAAATCTAAATGCCTGTCCATACAAAGAGATTTACTAATTAATAGAATAACTGGTAAAGGTTCTCCCGAAGTACAGAACACTCATTTTTTGAAGACAGTGTAATACAAATAACCCCTCATTTCTTTAGACATAAAAATAAGAGTTATCCAACACACACACACAGAGCTTATTGGATCAGCTTTAGAACATTAACACACAGGAGACCTGACAACTCCATTTGGCAAAAAGAGTCAAATCACAGCTGTGCCCCAGCAAGTAAGTTGTCAATTTAGTGTCATACACCAGAATGAAGGGGGTAGGGAGAAAAGTACACATTCATTTCTCACAACTGACCATTCCTACTACAGTTTATGCACAACTAACATCCCATTAGTAAATTACAAATGCTATCAAATTTAGAGGCTTTTAAAACAAAGAGCAGGAATAGATTACAGTGTCTAAATGGCAAAAGTACCCAGGCTTTATAACAGCATGCACACTTCTGCATCCACAATAAAACTGAACTGACAAGTTATGTTAGGAAGTTTGGGGCAAAATTAATTTTAATAAAATCAAACCACACATAATCCCATTAAGATTCTTCTAGATCAGATGTCCACATCACAGAATTAAAAGTGGGAAGCAACGTGTTTCAAACCGTGCTATTTTACTGCCTTTTTAAAGTCAGACCTGCACACAGAAAAGTTCAATCACCATTCTTTAGAGAAACAGGAGAATTTAGATTAAGAGAGTCAGAAAATTCCATAGAAATGGTAAGGGTAAAGTACTGAAGTATAGCTGAATAAACACAGCAGGCATCTTTATCACAAAAGCAAATCAAAGTGTACTTAACATTCAGTTTCTTCTCCCAGCTTATATGGAACATGCAAGTTTACTTCAAAATAACTTTTAAAACAGTCATTACTTGGCATTTAACATCATGGAGTATTACAGAAAGATTGGCTGGAGCAGACTGAAATTAAAACACTTCCTCCTACCCAAATAAAGTTTCCTGAGTCTATAATCTTGCAGCATTTCGTTCATGGCTAAAATTCTTTAGCTCTTCCATAAATACAAGGTGTTTACCTCTCTAATAACTGGTCAACGTTGATGAATTTTCTAACTTAATTAAACTCACGTATACTTTAGGCTTCCTTTAAAAAGGCTATTTAGAGTTAATTTTTTTTCCTAAAAACTCCATAATCTTGGCAGACTTTAGGGACTAACAGCCTGATAATCAGCTACAATGTTCCCAGTCCAGATGTGGGTACCTGGTACTGCTACAGCCTTTTGCTAAGAAAGTAAGTTAATGTTTAAAGGTACTGACTTGATGCTTCACTTACACAGAACACAGTAAAGAAGTGACCATGTCACAGCTACCATCTGTAACATGTTAGATACAGTGAAATGATGGTTCTACATCTTTAACAAGTAAAGGTGGAATTCTACAGATTGTACTGAACAGTTGAGGCAAGTGGCTGCACCTGCGCTCCCTGGTGCCTCAGGGTTTCTAGGGAAGAAATACAATGCAGCCTTCTGAAAGCAAGAGCTGATTCAATGAAGAAATTCTGGAAACTAACATTTAAATGCTTATTTCCATTAGAGCATCAGTCTCCAAAATATCAATGCTCAGAGCTCTCTGTTAGAGTTGGCTCCTGAAATAAACAAGGTTTTGTAGGTAGACTACATAGACAAAAGCTGCTTCTTCTTTCCCCTGAGAGGCAGAAAGAGCTGTCAGCAAGGGAGTGAGATGAAAACACACATTAAGGGACCACAAGTAATAACCTCCTTCCTCTCACAGCCTAAACTTCTGTGTAAGTGAAATTCTCTAATGGACCTGTTCTCATGCAAGTCCAGCACTTGTTCCCTCTAATCATGGCTGTGCAGTTCACCCCTACCCACATAACATGCACCTACTGCCATTTGACCAAGCAACCCTCATTTAAAGCAAAAACACATACACCAAGAGTGTTACATCCACACACTTGAGAGGGGAGAAAAAAGTCCCAAAGTCAGTCACCACTACTTCCACCATTATCACTTCCTTGAGAAGGGGCCCTCACAACTGGGCTAGAAGGCTATGCTTGCCCTTGGCCCAGCTCTCTAGTCCAGTGCATCCTTTATTTCTTTTTTTTTGGAATGAGGAACACCTTCAAAGTGATGCTATAATACACTTTTCCCTCAAAAAAAAAAGTTGAAACACTGTACTTTTTCAAGGGTAGCTCCTTTTTTGTTTACTACTTTGTGCAACCTGCCCTCTCAAAACACACAAACAACTTTATTTGCTCAAAAATCATCAGCATCCTAATTCCAGATGGAAACTGTGCTAGGTTAAACTATCTGTAAACTATTTTCTCTATTCCCTGCACTGGAGAACTTAAATTGACTCACATTTCAAAGCAGTTTGCAGGAGGCGGCTATGCCAACCCAACTGCCCAGTGCTCCCCCTAGGTCCCATTCTTCCTTAGACAGCATTTGCCAGACCACTTGGAAACAATCCAGCTCACCACAGCAGCAGAAAATACCTTGTGCTGGTTTCATTGAATGATTATGGTTTATGAGAAAGTCAAATACAAAAGGCACAGTAGAAGTACACAATGGACAGTGAGAACAGTTCTTCCAGTGGCAGCAGTCAGGTTAAGAATTCATGAAATATCCTGGGTCATCCTTAGACATCCCCACTAGTGTCATTGCCAGGATCAAAACCACTTGTTAGTGAACAGGACTGGCTTGGGAAACACATGTTTGAGCTAACAGCTCATACCTTTGTCTGTCTGAATGTTATAACCCTGTCTGGAGGCACATCTATCAGATGTGTTAGAAGGAATAACCCATTAACCACAGAAACGTTTTGAACTTCCAAAGAGGCATACAATTATAAATCCCAAGGGTTATAGGCTAAAAAGTAAGAGGAGTTGAGCCTATACTGTGTCTTATTTTCTACACTAAGCAGTAAATACACTTTCATTTCAATGAGATTCTTCCATTTTTAACTTTCCACCATGCACAGGAGAACTAAAACACGATTCACTAGGAGTTTGGCATGGCAGGAACCTAAACGTTAATATGGAAAAATTTAAGTCTTCTGGATTTAACCACAAATAACCAATCACTGAATACATCTGCAAAACAAAATTAAAATTAAGCCAGATCTCACAAGTCTGCCTTTCACTACAAGAACCTGAATCTTTTACCTTGAAGTTTCTATGGAAAGAGATTACAGAGAACTGAAAAATAAATTTAAAAAAAAAAAAAAAAAGGAAAAAGGAAAAGAACACAGCAGAAGATCCATGAACCACCTTCCTTCTCAATGAATCTGTGCTGCACTATGAACCATTTTAATTTACAAAATTATCAATGAATTTGCAATTTTCTTCAGCATCCTTTATTTCCTGTGTACCACAAGAATTCTATTTAGACCAAGTCCTTTACATTGGATTTACTTCACTGATTTCACAAAATCACACAATCTGCTACTGCCTTGCCTCTTCCCCTTTCTGATGATCTGAATTTCTATATTTAGATGTTCCATTAGTCTCAGTTAGAATAAATGTTCTGCTCCTTCCTTTAAGACCACTATATAGTGATCTAGACTTACTATAGAGTAAAGGTGAATTTGTTAAAGTACTCTGATCACCCTTCAGATGAAAGCCAAGTGATATTTCTATACCCAAACAGATAAGTCATAAAAACGTTAAGTGGCTGTGAAGAACCTCCCTAATTTTGCTCTGGACAAGACTGAAAGTAATGAAGTATGTTACAATCTAAACAGTAATCACCTAACACATTTTCCATGCATGTGAACTTAAATGATCTCAACTCCTATAGGAAATCATATGTAATGTCAGAAATAATATGTATTAATGACAGTTCTCTTGGTTAAGTTCTTTACAAATGTTATTGAGACTAAAGGCCTGTAGGGAGGACATGGGGACAATTTCCTATCTTCAACAAAATAAAAACAACTTCTAAATTGCATGAAAGAATTAGGATTAAACCCAGGAACTTCTATAACCCAGTTTCAAATTTAAAATAGCAGATAATTAAGTCCCCAAATAAACACAGAATTATGCCATACCTAATTTAATACAGTAATGCAGCTCACTTTAACACCTACACATAAATGAGATTGGTCTCCGCATACTCCATATCAGGATTACTAGGGGAACATTACCTGTTAAACAGCATGTTGAAGCTAAATACAAACTCTTTACCGACACCTAACACATCAGACAAACTGTGTTTCTTGTTAAAAGGTGAAAACACTGAATGTGGTGCTTCTGAGAAAAAACCTAAAACAAATCCCCAAGACCATCCTTGCTACATCCCTAAACCAAGCACTATCTTCAATAACAATGAGATGCTGAAAGAAGCAGGAGCTAAGAATTACCAGAATTCAACACCCTCACTGCTTAGATCTCAAGGGCTATTAAGTCCTGAGTAGGAAGGCTGTTCACAGTTCCATGTAAACAGCTGTGCAGAGAAGCAATTCCCAGCGTATTTCACACTGGCACCATCCCCAACTTTATGAAATGAGATTATTCCAAAAATTAGGCCTACAGCTTTAAGCCAGTATTGTTTAGAGCCTTGACAGCCATACGTGCCTTAAAAATACTGCACCACATGGAAAACCAAGGAGAGTGCAGTGTAAACCCACAATTTTTGGTGATGAGCTGCAGGCATTATCTATGCCCTGAAGTGTATTTGAAATCATGTCCTGGATGGAAGATGGAATTAAGTCTAATGCAAATTTCAAAATATAACAGGTATAGACATTTTACACCTACCAAAGAACAGCAGTCCTCATGCTTTGAGGGTGATATAATGCAAGACTGGCAGATGCCAGTCCCTTTCCACTGAAGAAACTGGGACAACTCAGCAGATTGATCTGGTATCTCTGTACAGAACTAGACCGGATGCAGTGTCATCTCTCAGAGATGAGTCAACACATCATTAGCTATTACATGATAGCAGCTATTTCAGCTGCAACTGATCCATTTTTATAGATGTGATGTGTCTCACAGCAAAGATGCATATTAGAAAGCTGAAAGTCTCTCTCTGAAAGAGGACAAGAAGCTCATGCAGCATTTACCTAGACTAAACACTGAAACAGTGAGCTGAACAATAAGCAATCATTTCCAGTGTAAAAGCCACATAAGACTGAAGAAAGCATGTTTGTTTACTTCTAAATGTAACTGGAGCCAGAGACAATGTGTGAAGGGGAACAAAAAAAAAAAAAACAGTCCTTTGTAAGAGAAATATTTCCTATTTTTTGTAGAAAATCTGAAGGAAGGAAGATTTTGGGACTACTCTTCCCTAAGGTAACATTAACATTAGAAAGATAAACAGTGTCTTCTTGATCATCACATTAATCATTTTAGCATTTGCCTACAGTCTGCCCACACCAGTCAGTTCCATTTCTCACTTGATCTAATGCCATGAAAAATAAAGACATGCATTTAGTTACCCCTTTTTACTTGTGCTCAGATGGCTGCACAGCCTTTACTTGCAGAAACCCCAGCTTCTAGGGCCATTATGGAAGGGGACAGAACTAATTTGGGCTGCTTGACTGTGACACACTATGTGAGGAACAAGAGCCAAGGCAGTGAGTAGGACCCAGTTGGTTTAAACAAAATCTTGGTATCTGCTAGAAGCAGACAACAAAACAATGTGACAGTACCTGGAGATGTCCTGTCACTGATGGAGCTGAGATGTGCTCCCATCTCTGTAACAAGACAATCAGCAGTTTACAGCTCACATAATCAGACCTACAGAAGCTTCTCTACTGAAAAAGGACAGAGCCATCACTACTTGTGCCACAGAAATCACTGATGCAGGTAGAAGAAACTCCAGGGAAGAGCTCCTGAATGCATAATCTTCATCTCAGATGGGATCTTTGGAGGGTGAGGGAGGCAGGTGGGCAGGACCATTCCAAAAATGTACTACATCATGGTTACACTAGCTGTATGCACCGGATCCATGTCACTTCCTTTCAGCAACAGCACACCCCCTCTGTTTGTCCTCCCTGACCCAAAGCTCCAGGGTGATTGCAGAAGTGAAAACAGGGGCTGATCCTGCTGAAAACAAACCTGGAAAAAGGAAATAATTTATTCATTTCAAGAAAGGAATATACGATCAAACACTCCTGGGACGTTGCATTGCAATTCAGAAGTTCAAGAAGTTTAGCTGTCATCAGGCACGACTGGAGATAAGTCATGGTCCAGCATCTCAGAAAATTCCAGGACACATCACATTACAAAAGTTTCTTACCTCTGAATACACAATTCATTATTTAATTTTTTTTTTTTTTGCCTGAAGTGCAGGAGAGGAAAGAGAGCAATACACTATCAAATCAACCAAAATCTTGCAAGTGAGAGAAAATATGCAACAGGAGAAGGCAAGCCATTTTGTGGAAAACTTTCTTTTTCCCCAACCAAGTTATGATACTCATTCAAAGCAAAATACTGCAGTATGTTATTAAGATATTAAAGCAGGAAAATGAGCAATAAGAAAATCAAGACAGAATCAGAAAGATTTTCATCCTGGATTTCCTCAAAAATTATTATCATTATCTCCTTCTTTATCTTCACTAGGACTTCCAAATCAAGAATAAAATTTCTGCAGTTCACATGACCTCACTATTTTTGGTGTATCTGTATTCCTACCTCAGCGCTGCCTGCCTCAGAAGAAAGGAAGAACTACATCTACAGTACTAGAATAATAATTTAACAGGACCTAAATTAGTATATGGTAGAGCTGATTTTTTTTTTCTCTGCTTGAATGATAAGTATTCTTTACACGGTATGATTTTCAGAATTGGATCCTCACCTTTAAGTCAACACTGCAGGCAGAGAAACCACATTACATTTTCCAGTAACAGTTATGCTCCTGGTCTGTGCATGGATGAGATACTGAACAGTGTGTATAAGACTGACTACTTGGAGAACAAACTCTAACAGACAAAATAAATTATGCTCAAAGCAAGAGTTGACTGTGCAGAGAATAACTTATTGCAACTGAAAATAACATTTAAGTACAGGACTGTATCTGAAATGTGAGATAATGGACATGTATCTATATTATGTCATATAGGTCAATAAAAGTCACATCTGAGATACAAATTCTGTACTTCTAAGAACAAGGAAAACTTTTAGACAGTACTAAGCACATACGTCCTTAAAGGGGTACACCCTATCCCACCTGACAGCAAAGAAATATTCATGTGTTTTGGCTGTTAGAATGTAGGCCAAGCAAATTTTACAATGATAAACAATCCACATTAATATTAGCATGAAGCACCTATCCATAGCACATACAGAGAGTTTGACAAAGCATTCAGTGACTGTCTTGTATTTGCCAGCTGCACACAGCAAATCCAAGCCATAGCTTAGATTTTCTACATAAAGTCAGCTACAAAACAGTTGTTAAAACTGCAACTATTTTACAGACACTTCCAAAAAATATCCTATCTAAAAGATACAGGCCAACTGAATGGTAGTCCTTCATCCCCTTGCAGGAGGTTGGCTCTCTGCTACCAAGCTAAGAGAACACACAGGAATGCCCAATTGTTCAAAGATGGCACAGCTGAGAGGCACTTTAAACCAGCAAATGGCCTCTGACCAATTCATGTCATTGAAATAAAGAGGAAGCAACCCTTATCTGCAAATAAATATACATACAAATGTCATGACACTCTTTCAAAGCTACCCTGTGCAAATCCAGTTAAAGAGCACATAACACAAAAGATGCTTCTCACATAGACACTGAAACCTACACAGAAATACCGAATTTTACAGACACAAGCAAAATTGGACATCAATATTAAACTCCAATAATGTTCAAGGTCCATTACTATGAGAGCACACAAATAATTATAACTATTAACTATGTGACTAATAATTCAAGTGGGAGGGCTGCGGGGGAAGGAAAGAAACCCCAAAAAAGCCACTCTATCAGTAGGTATGTGATAAAATACAACAACAACAACAACAAAAAAAAAAAAAAAAAAAAAAAAAAAAAAAAAAAAAAAAAAAAGAAAAAGAAAAAGAAAAAGAAAACCAACACCACAGCCACTGAATTTTGTAAACTCTGGTTTATGTCAGACCTTAAACTAGACAATCTAATTCTCATACTCAGATTTTCAGACTGGGTTAGGGAATTTGATGCACAGGTGATGCACATTTCAACCTGAAATGCGATGACTCAACATAAATACAGACTCTGCACTGATCAGAACTACAAGGAAGAAACTGCACAGGAACCCCAGCCCAGCCCAAAGCACTAAACCTTGACTAGTACCACACTAATGATAGGTAAATTCTTTCTCAGACTTTTTAGACCAGATTAAGCCTCACAGGCTTTTTGAAAACAGTGTCACATCTCATTCTTTTAAATAAAAAACAGTCAGCAGAAATACCATGTTGAGCAGACTCCGGCAATAAAATAGCCAGCCTTAAAAAAAGTATATGCTAAAGGCATAGTAGTTAAGCACAGGAAAAGGTTGGAAAATTCATCTGACCCACTGCTGAGACATGGGGAAGCCACAATCCTCAAAGCACAACCTATACAGCTCTATAGTCCTGCAGTTACAGCCACCTGTACAAATGAAATTAATAACAACAGTCTTTTTGTAACAAAAAGTACCTACTGATTTTTTTTACCCCACAGAATTTAAATTATTAATTTGAGTAAGAAACAGATATTAGAGAGAATTTTTTTTGAAAAACAGCAATTAAGTTTCAGACTATGGTATCCAGCTCCTTGCTTCATGTGAACTGGTCTAGTGCTACTGAGTTCCAGAAAAAACTACCCAAGAACCAAATTAAAAGTTTGCTGTTAGACACATTTGGAAGGCAGGAACACACTTTTCCCTTATACTGTGGGAAAACATAAATCCAACAGTTTTATCATTAGTTACTAAACAAAAGCTACACCCAGCCTATATTAATTGTGAACCAAGTTTCTATTTGTGTCATTCCTCCATATGGGGAACAAAGTCCTTCACATGTCTCCACAGATTTTTACTACAGCAGTCAATGAATTAATGCCTTTGAAAAAATACTATCCTCACTCAAAATCTTAAGGAAGCACACAAAGATATCAGCTAACTAAAGATCCAGGCATTTATGAGCCACTCAGCACTAAAAGGCACACTGAATAATGAGGAGAGTTTGGCTCTTATATGCTCAGTGGTGCCCATCAGCAAACTGCACAGCACTGGTAATGCCAAGGTATCTCTAGTCCCGGTGGACTACAGAAGCTTCTTTAACAGTCTAAAATCAGTCTGCCACTGAGAGTAGAGTCTCAACAGAAGCTTGAATCGCATTAATGAAGTTGAAACAACATAAAAGAAGGAAAGAGAGATCATTGATGTTTGGAGTTTTTGCCCCAAAAAAATAAACTGATTAAGAGTGGTCACATCCAAACTCAGAACAGCTAGCACGCAGTAAGAGTGGTTCTGGCCAAGTACATGTTTTTCTTAGTCTCGGTAACACTTGCAGCTCGTAGATCAGTGAACAAGCCCAGACCAATGACCAAGTACACACCTACAGAAAGCAGTTCTGAAGAGTAAACTCTCTGTAGGCATACCTACAGTACTGCTTATAATCCAGTTCACCAGGAAGTTCCAGTTTGTTGTTTCCCAGAAAAGGAAAGGTAATCAGAAAAAGATTCCAAATAGTCTGGTCCAAGTCTTAATACACTGTACTTGAAACCACAGTTTCACGTAGAAGGGTAACAACTTGGGTTCTGGCTTCAGTATCAAAGCCCAACAGCAAAATCTCAAAAATCCTACAGACTCAGTACTCAAAGGAGCCAAGAGCTTGTTTAACATCCCCAGACTCTGAAATTAATGGTTTTATATTTTCCTCAAGAGCACCTTTACATTTTGGCACACGTATTCCTTTTAAGCAATTTCTCACACACAAATGAATTTGTCCTGACACACTTTCAGTCACAACTCTGCAGAAACAGAAGTTACTGTACAGAAACATCTTTAAGCCATCACATCTGGTAATTACTACTACAGAACACCAGGATTCCACAAAGAATTACTATGTAAGACAAATGCCAAATAAAGAAATTCACATTTTCAGAGCTATCTCCTAACCACATGCTTCAAAGGGGTCTAGATGAATGTCTAACTGCAGCTACATATGACACGATGCCATTTGTACATCCAAACTGGTATCTGCCAGTTGCAAGTCTTGCTCAATAAAAATGAAGGAAAACAAAAAATAAAAAAGAAACAAGGAAAAAAAACCCTACAAAACAACAACAAAAACCACATCCTGCACAGCAGAACAGAAGAGTCTTCCTGATCTTGCTTATTATTAAAATTTTGTTCTTTCTGATGCAACATCTGTTTTAACTATACACCATAAAGAACATGAGTTCAAAATTAGCATTTGATGGTTCCCACCCTTAGGATGAGGACAAATCCCCTTCCAGACACAGCTGTGTTAGTCTGAGGTTGCTGCACTGAGCACATCCCTAGTTCTGCATCCTCTGCTCATTACTGTTACCACCCACATCAACGTGCCAGCTGAGAGAAATGGAACAACACTCTCCAATTTACTGTGATTTTTACCTGCCAAGCCAGCTTGAAACAGTTTGCTATAGGTCCTTGTTAACCCAAGTCATGCTGATGGAAATGTATGGTTCCAGAAAAGCTCAAAGAAATTTCAATCAGAGCTACCAATCTCCAACCCCACTTCAACATAAGTCCCATTTCCACCCCATGACCTAGATGATCAGCCAGTTCAGATACATGATCCAGCAAAAATTCAACAAAACAAAAAAAACCCAATTAACTACCTGATTAACTCCCTGACTTCACTTAACTCACAGCTACAAAAGCCTCCTTGCCAGCAGCTGAAGATGCACAGTCAAGAAGGACACACCAGAGCTTCAGTTTAAGCTGCCAAGTCAATTGACAAGGCAGAACTATTAGGCAAAACTAAAATTGAGCTGCTTCAGCAAAGAGTGGTCACAGCCTCCTCCTCCTCCTCCTCCTCCTATGCAAGCACTAACATTTGTATAGCCATGAAGTCAGTTCAGGCAGCTGATCCAACTGAAGCTTAACATTTTTCTGTACGGCCATTTTCAGCTGGATCAGCAAAGAAAGACTAACAGGAGAAAACAGATCCTTTTGGTGAAAGCATCGGCAGAAAAATCAAAGCTGCTCTGGTAGTAATTCAATAATATGACTGTAGAGGACATGTTAAGTCTTAGTTTGATTGAATTTATGCTTGGTATTCTGCAGGAAAAGAAAGGCAATATGCTCCAATTTCACTTATTAATATTTTGAGATCAATTGAGACTTAACAAGAAATCTGTAATTTTAATATATGCTCACTTATCAAAGCAAACTCCAAAAACAAGACTAAGGACAAGATTTCACATTAGTTTAAATCAAGCTTGTTTGATAAGCTGGCAAAGCAAATAAAAATATAAGTAAACTTTGACCTTTCCCTTAAAGCAAAGAACAAAGTAAGCAGAGTGTCAGACAAGCAGATGAACTCAATAAGTAGGATACAACTCCAAACTCATCAATTAGACCAGCTTAGGCTGCCATTCTCTTACTTGACAGTTTCTGTAAAATATCTTTTCCAGAGTACAAAAGATTAAATTTCTATAGCATTAGAGCCATTTTTTTTCCCAATGCTATGCAGTTCCATCAATATCACTAGTGGAATAAAACCAGCTATAGGCAGAATTCAAGACATACTTCACAATGCTGTAATAGGCTCTCACAAACACACAATAAAAAGTCTACTATAATATGTTTTTCCCAATAGCTTCTATTCCTGGGGAAGGAAGCACTTTTTGCAAAGACTTTCACTACCATTTCAGAAGTTTTTATCCCATCATATCCATTATGGCAGGAAAGAAAATTACTTACAAATCATCCTGACACCAAGCGACTCTATCAAACTACAAAATGTGAGACTTACAAGTCTGGCAAGTTTTAAGAGCCCAATGTGGCTTGTTGGTTTAGGTTTTTTTCTTCCCAAATGCATAATGCTGTCAAAGTACTAACAAAAAATCAGAAGGTTTCACAACACCACGTGAGAAGATAAACTAGTCTACTCTGTCTAGTTTGCATGCACCTTCAGTTTCCACACATTTAAGCTAAATAATAAATGCAGGAAAGTAATTCCCAGGATGAAAAATAGATTTTCTGCTAGTAAGGATTTAAATGGCTCATTTGAATTGCATTTCACATGTATACTTAAGGAAAAAAAATCTTTTATGTGTTAGGTTTAGAGTTCTGTAAATCTGAATTTTCACCAAGGCTTAAAACCAACACTATATGCAATAAGAGATTAATATGCTTTTACTGTAGGATAACTCAAGGTACCAAGACTCCTAGAATCACAGGCAAGGCTGAACACATCTGAAATTCATTGTTTTGGACTTCACTCACATTCTTATTTCTTCTGTAAGACTTTTGCTAAGGAAAAAAACAGTACTTCCACAGACAATTGCCAAGAGATGAAGAAATGGAAAACATTCACTGATGAACAGAAAAACAATCTCTTTCTCTATGGTAACTATTAACTTCTGCATAATCATAAAGACCATTTTAGCAGTAACCATAGATCAATAAGTCAAATAGAACTGAGTCAGAAATCCATTTCAATATTTACATTTTTTGTTACAAGTCATACCTAGAGTATTACTGTAGCCAAAGAGAATGACTGTGCCTTCCATTTTATTCACTCTCCTCATTCAGGAGCCTATCTCGACATACAGAATGATCAAAAATACAAAACGAGAGCAAAACAAAATCCCTTAAATAGTAGAAATATACACTGTTAACAGCTTTAAGCTTCTCCTACTCCGGACAGCTGAATTAGGCAATATTGACAACAAGACAGAAGCACACAGAAAAGCTCCCTTATCATTTCATAAACCTTTAATGAGCAGGTTATATAAATCTACTGGACCGAAGGAGTTGTAGATCAGAGCTGCTGCAAGACATTAACTCTACTGTGAAGGATACATAATTTCATTCTTGAAGACTGTTCGTCTCCATGAGCGCAATAAAAGGAGTTAAGGGCACTCCAAACGGGAGCTGCATTTTAACCCTTCGTGACCGACCAAGCACGGAGCGGGGCGATGCTCCCCGGGCCCACGGCAGCCCCCGCCCCGCTGTTGCTCATCCATCCCTCCTCGCCCGCAGGACGGGCCGAACCCGGCCGGCTGTTTCTTTGTGCAGCCTGGCGAGCTGCCGCACACGCACTGAGGCAGCGGCCAAGCCACGAACCGGGTGAAAAGAGACGAGCCCCGCTGCTCACGGGGGCCCTTTCCCCTACAACTCCCGCTGCCAGACTGGGTCGTCAGCACCATCGCCCAAAAGCCTCGTCCCGACGCCTCCGAACTTCACAGCGCCCCAGCCCCAGCTGAGACGGGGCAGCGGGTTTCGGGGAAGCCCCTGCTTCCCGGAGCACCCACTCGCTCCCACGGCCACGCAGGGGCGGCAAGCGATACAAAGCGCCCGGGAGCGGCCGCGCCGGAGGGACCCTCTGACGGAAACCTGGCTGGGATTCAAGGCCTAAGAGAGACCGCAGGCACAGGAGGCAGCCCCGAGAGAATCCCATGAAGCGGCGCCGCCCCGGGGGTCGCTTCCTCGGGCCAGCGGCTCAGTGCTCCCCGCAGGGCCCTTCGGTGCCGCGGCCGCCCCCCGCAGGCTCCACCTGCGCCGGGCCCCCGCTCCACCGCACCGCGGGGATCGCGCCCCACCCCACCGCCCCCCGCCGGGGCGGGGACCGGAGGGTGCCCCCACGTCGCCCCCTGCCTCCGCACGCACTTTCCCGGAGTACCCCTGCCCCCCCCCCTCCCCCCATCCCCTTCGGCCCCTCAAGCTTCCCCCGCCTCCGGCGCCCCCCCCGCCGCCGGACCCACCCGCGCCCCGCGGGGTTTGGCACGGCTCCGTCGCGCCCGCCCGCGGCTCCGGCCACCGGCCGCCGCGGCGAAGGCCCTTCCCCGCATCGCGGCCCGGCCGTGCTCACCTGCTATCCGCAGCCGCCTCCCTCCGGCGCCTCCTCCGCCGCCCGTCGCCACCGAGCAGCGCCGCCGCCGCCGCCGCTCCGCCCCCGCCCCCCGGCCGCCGCTCCCGCCCCCCGCCGCCAGCCACGCCTACTCTGGCAGCCCATTGGCCACGCGCCCCTAAGTCCCGCCGTTGGATTGGTGTGAGGTGCTGCCCGTCAAAGCCTCGATCCCGCCCATCCCCGCCCCACAGGTCCCGGGTGGTTTATTCACTCCGGGGTCTTTGGCGCCCCCAATCTCTCGCTGTCGGTTCCGATTGGCTGACGCCGTGGGGACAGCGTGCCAGGATTGGCTGCCCGAGGTGCCACTGCGGCGCTGCGCCCGCCCCCCTCGGGGATCGGCTGCGCGGCGCGGCGGGAAGGCGGGGGTTGCTGCCGGGCCGGAGTCGGGACTGGGGATCTCCCGCACCTCGAGGCCTCCCCGGCCCTCGGAGACCCGCTGATGCGGCAAGGGGCGATGCGCCTTCCACCGTCCGTCTGCGGTTCGGTTCAGCTGTGGCTCTTGTCGCCTCACGGCTGCGGCGGCGGTGGCACCAGGAGGAGGGCTCCCGCAGCCCTATTGCCACCTCGGTTTCCCCCCCCGATAAACCACATGTGCTGACTGACACCTTCCCCGGAGGCTGCAGTGGGACGTGCTGCTAATGCCATCTCTCCAGAAACCGTGATGCCCTACATCAGCCAGAGGCCAGGCTTACAGGAAAATCGCGAGCAGGCTCCTTTAACCTCCACGACTGAGACTGAGAACCACAGTATTCTCAGGATATCTTTCCTTCGGCCCCAGAAACACTAGCAAGTCTCCATTTTCGAAGTGGAGACAGTACCAGGTGCTGAATTCAGCAGGGAGACTGCGCTTCAAAGAGAAGTTACCCCGGGGAATCCTCTGGGAGCAGCACCCTTGCGACTGCACATACGGGTCTTGGCCTGAACGCGTTAACCAGAATGCGTATTTCCAACAGCTGCCTCCTCTCACCAGACTTTCAAGCAGCTACTTCATCCAAAATGCAAGCCAGTGCATTTGAATGATTCCCGGTGCATTCAGTTGCGGGGGGTGGAGGGGAAGAAAAAAAATTTTGAAGGTAATCAAAATGCCAAGATTACATGATGTTTCTCTTCATTATTATATTCTCCCTGCATACACCATCCCCCTTATTCCTCTTTGCTTCTGAATCAAGCAAAGAAACAGAGCAACAAAGAACACAAGCTATAATGTTGGCTGGCAAACATCCAGAAAACAAAGCAACTGAAATCACTGGGAATTTCAGAGCATCATGTGCAAAAATAATTTATCAAGTTTACACAGGAAGTGCTTAGGCAGAAGTTTGAGTATGACACTGACTCAGTTTCACACTGATGCTCTGACGCCCAAGTCATCCCTTGTTCATAAATTAAACTGAGAAGATGCAGGGGTTCTCCTTACATCTTCTGGCATATTCCTTTGCTTTCCAAGGAAAGCAAAATCAAGACAGAGAGCTGTCTTCCCTCTCAAATATTCAAAAATTGCTGGAAGATGAGATAATGATTTCTACCAATCCTAAGTTTTCTTCTGATTTTATGAAAACATTCCTGACTTAACATAGCTCTTAAAATACTACATTCCCACTACCTTCAGTGTAACACTCCATCTTATCCACAGTCTCTGGATTTCTGATGGAAATTTTTGTAAAGCATGGTGCCCTTAATTTCTTATGAAAATTTAATTCCAAATGAACAACTCCCATATTGTCGAGAAGCTCTGCTTCCAAATGAAAAGTATAAAGGAAAAGGCCAGGACATGCTATTGTGAATAAAATCTAATGTATGCTTCAGCTATTTATAGCTTTTACAAATATTTATTAGATGGCTAAATTCATTTGTTGCCATTACTGCTTCTCTGCTCAGCTGATAACTTGGCCTCCCCATTGGTGACTGAAGGGAGAGGGGGCTGTGGTGGGAAAGGAAGGGAAGATGACCCTAGAGGTCATTTAGCTGGACATGCTGAGCATCCACCACAGCAAGCTGCACATTCACAGTGCTGCGCTGCGGGTCCAAGGCACGTTCTGGGGACTCAGTCTTCCCACAGCATTTCCATGGGAGAGGGGGAAATTACTTCTCCAAAGTCTGACACTGGAAGCAATGCTTCAAATGCTTTGATCCTCATGGATAACAAAGAAATGGAAGATACTTCATAGCCTTCAAAGAAACCAAACCAAATTTGCTCCTTATCACCTTTTCTTTAAGACTGAGAACAGGGCTCCCTGTGTAATACATGGGATTAAAGGACATGACTGTCTCTGTCATGCCCACTGACTCCTGTCAGCTGTGCCTTTCTAGCCAAGATCCTTCCTAGACCCAGTGGGATAGCAGGAGAGTATGCTATTCCCTAAGGACCTGAGATTATATTACACACACATTCATGACAATGCAAACTCCTTTATCCCCACTGCTGATACCTGGAGGCTTAACATCATTCTTCCCTATTGGTTATCTAAAATAATGTCAGTGATTAAATCTCCCTTCTCTAATCACACCATAATATTATCCCTTCTAGGAACAAGTCATACCAGCATAAATAGCACCATATATGCATTTTTATTCTCATGAATAGGAATTCCATCTTTCTGCAAAATATATAAAACAATAGGAGCTTGTGTGTCTGAATGAGCACTGGAAATGTTCAAAAATACTTCTATAAGGTGCCATATTGGCTAGTAGCAACACATATCTACTATGGGAAGCAAATAAGCAAGTACCACAGGGGCTTTCTCCTGTCGTGCTCTGAGCAGATCTGAACCAATATGGTTGCTAAACCAAGGCATTCTGTTTGCATAGTATTTTCATCTTGATAGTGCTACATCTGAGGTGAGCAAGCAATTTCAGAGTACTTCAGAAAAACTTCAATATAGGAAACAAAAGGTAAAGTCTTTTTGCAAGGATTCTGACTAGAAGAAGCTTACAGGAGAAGCAAATGTTGAATAGGGCTGCCCTATGTTGGCACAGCTATATGATAATCTTGAAATAGTGGACATAAATATATTTAATGAGCAAAGCTATGCAGTTGCCATCATTAGTACAGCAAGGATATGAGGAGCAAGAATCTGTCTTTAAAATCTGTCTTCCATGGAAAAGCATCAGCCAAACAGCTTGTCAAGAGCCATGGTCTATGCATATCAAAAAGATATTCTCTAGCACAAAATTTATACAGGAAGAGTTTGACTGTACTTTCTACCTTGGTTCTTTAGATGTGATTAAGTATGTGATAGGAGAAGTATTTCATTCAGGTCCTCTTTGCCTTCATTTTGGGATGGGGATTTTCTCCTCATGGCCATTTCTTTCTCTCCTTCTGCTAGAGCCTTGAAGTCTAGAGCTTGTATTTAATCACTGTCTATGGAGTCACTGCAAATGGTATCTGCTCAATACCAAATGCTAGATGGCATCTAATAAAAGTACAAAAACCCATATAAAATTATTTCAGAATTTGAAAGTACACATGCCCAGTCAAGAGGGTGAGTAAACTCAGTCAAGGGTCCTACTTAAATACTTTATTTTAATTCAGCTTTAATTCCAATGTATCTGCTTTAGTGTCACATGGTACAAAAGAATATGTCTGGGCTTCCAAATCCCTCCAAAAAGATAATTTCACAGGGAGGACAGGGCCTTCTAATTATGCTTTTTACAAATGTGCTTTAATTTGGCTGTTCCATGGCAGGGAAGGCTTCTTTTCTCAGTGGGGCTCTTTGTACAAGATAACCAGAATTAAAGACCACAACCAGTCACTGAATAAGAAAATCCCCAAGAAGAGAGAAACAGCTGGAGGGAGGCCAAAGCTGCTGCCAAAAGATGCTTCAGTGAGTGAGTGCATTCACTCTGATGAGGGAGGCCAGAGGATAGCTCTTGAGAAACAGTTCCTGAATTAGCTTTCAGTCTTGTTATCTGGCAGTGAACTTTATAGCTTTCACAATGAGCAGCAGGCTTCACAATCCAGCCGAGTGTCTTTCCAGCGATGACACAGTGGATGTAGCTAGGCTATATGAGAAAGACTGTCAGCTAAGCTAAGTTAGTGAAGGCTTGAAATGCTCTTTATCCTTACTAGGTATTAGTTTTGGCATGAGAACAAAACATGGTGCAAAAGGAAGGTTGCCAGCAAAGTAATTACGAGAAGAAGGATTAAGCTGGGCTTAATTTTCTAATAGTGACTGGTTTACATTAATGGTTTGCTGGGAAAACAGAGAAAGTCTGCATGATGGTGAACAACTGAGTATCTAATACACAGGAAACTGCAAAGAATTTTGTCCTTTCCAGTCATTAGAGAAGACTACTCATAGCTTTGCAGCGTCAGGACTTAACCCAAACTGCTCTTTAAATTTGAGATTTCAATTATTTGAATGGCATAAGGTTCAAATATCAAATGAACCTTACATCTCTTTAAGGTGCCATTTACTTCTTTTGAAGTCACTTGTGACTCTCTAATAGGCTGTACCCACCATATTTATATGTCCTCTTAAATAAAACATGTGTGGGTCTTGGCAATGCAGCTTATATGTTCATTAAATCGAAGTGATTTTGTCCTAAATTCCAACTAAGAAATTTAATTGAGCCTCCAGTTGCTACTCTGTCTGTGTAAGCAGCAGCTAGGGATCACCTAATCATTAAGAGATCTGTATTACTTTCCTTTTGTTTATTTAAAGAGCTGTACATGACACGTATTTCTTTAGACAAATTCCCTTGAAATATTGGACAATGAATGCAAAGAGCATGTAAACCTTGTGGCTAGTCCTAATTGTCAAAATAAATGTTTTCTTGTTATAGAGATTTAACCACTATTATTTTCCACCATGTCCTTCGGTCAGAGACTTTGTTATACATCTTAAAAAATCCAGTCAATCAACTGTCTCTCAGCAGTAGAAAGTGACATCCCTATGAAGATCAGGGCCCTCAAATGAGACTTTGAACCCCCTGCACTGGTAAACATCCAGAACAGCTTTGCTGCTGTCATTACAGATATCCCGGTGTAACTCAGGTCAGGCTCTGTGCACAGCGCCTAGCTTCTTCTCAGAACGAGCAGTTGCACTCCAGTAAATTAAACAGTAACACAAATAACAATCCAGACACCCAGGTTTTTCAAAGGTCTTCCCTCTGCCAAGCCTGTTTAGCCCTGCTTATGTATAAGTAAAGCCTACAATGGCCTAACTTTTACCATATTTCAAGCGCTTTGCATCTCGATTTTGTTAAGGGTCCAGTTCTGTTGAAATGGTTTCAGCTGATAAGATTATTCTAGTAAGCAGGGCTTAACCTCGGGGAAACAAAGAGTGGATTGAAATAGAGTTCGCCCTTCCCTTCTCTTCCAGTCTACCCATGCACGCACGGGCTGCCAGCGCTCCCCTCTCGCTGCGCACCGCACCCGCGGGTCACCTTGCCAGGCAGATGCGGAGTTCCCTGCGCGCCTTTCCCAGAGCGGGGCTGCACAGCGCTGGTCGGTCTCTGCCACCTACTGGCAAAGCTGGAAACGGGTGAAATCGGAGCCTGAAGTGCTGCCTGTGCACGCCTAAAAATCCATCTCCATTAACCAAAACCATCGTGGCACAAATAGGACAGTCTGCTACTGCCTTTGCTCTTCACGCAGCTTTGGCTGCGAAGGCTATGCCCGAAGAACTGCGTTAGAAAAATACCTCCAAAATTAAAATAGTTGTTCTTGCACATATACAAGAAAGGCATTCATCGCTTAGAGCATATTGGTGTTCTCTGAGACTGATTTGTGTTGTTTTTAAGGCAATTCAAACAACCTAAAACCTTTGAGATATCTGCATCTATTTTAGAATTGAGATTAACAGCTGAACTTATCCTCATTAGGCCTAATTTCTACTCCTGAATTGTGGTAAAATTGAAATGGAGGTCTGGGTTGAAATGAAACCTGGCAAAAGGTGAAAATTCTCTTTTCAGTTTTATATCCTATGCCTGATACACTAAGTAGCCCACACAGCAAATCTGCACATGCCTGGTGAGTGTTAGCTGTTTAAAATATTGTGTGAAGCTGATATTCATATCTGTGAGAGGTTAATAACACCCTGTGAACCAGAGGGTTCCTGGGCACACTTGGGTAATTGCTGCAGTTAAATGCTTTAGACTCACAGCAGCCTCTGGAGATGAAATTCTCATGCAAAATTCATTCCCATGAATTACTGCAGTTCATCAAAGATTCTTCTCACAAAAGTACTGCATAGTGAATTTCTTCAACTGAAGCTTGTATCTTGATCAAAAATATAGTAAGCCTGTCAATAGAAACCCCTACAGTTTTTCACCTTTGCCTCAAGCAGGGTTTTTTTCTACCCCTCTAGCAAAGCTTCCTATGCTGAAGCTGCAGCCTCTGGAAGCCCTCAGGCTGCCCAACACCACTAATGCTGACCTTCTGGGAAGCCTCGAGAGAAATGGGGAGGAAACAAAGGTCTGCCAAGATTATTAGACAGCGAGTGGATTAGGGAAAAAAAAAAAAAAAAACAAACCAAAAAAACAACGCCAAAAAACCAAAACACTATGTGACATGACTGTCTTTTGGGTTTTTGAGATCCTTTTGAGATGAAAGCCTTTCAGCTGCCATCAGCATCAGAAGCACAAGAAAAGGGGAGGGGGGATGCAGGATGCCACACAAAAATTAGCTCCTTTCAATTTGGGTTTCTATTCCTTGTGCAACACGACACTATGAAATAAGTGTTACCTCACCTAGACTCGTTAGGTTACAAAGTAATTCCAGGCTGTCTAAAAGCATATCCTTACCGTACGCCTTCAGACAAAAAATAACTTTCTGAACGTGCTTAGAGCATACTCCCAGAACGAAGCTTCCCAACCAAGGAACAGACCAGCAGCGTACCAAGGCGAATCGCTCTTTTTCTTCTGCAGGGCGGGGGAAGCAAGTACACCCAGCACATTTTAAGGAGCGGTGATGACAAAAGACGAGCCGTTCTGCTGCCCACCGTACCACAGACACCCATGGAACGTGTCCTTCCGGCGGCAGGCGGGCGGGGACGTGCTCCATCCCGTGGCCGGGGCGCTCCCGGCGGAAGCGGCGGCGCGGGGCGGGGCAGTCATGGCGGCCATGGTGGCGGAGCAGCGTGAGTTGGGGCGGCTCTCGGCACTCGCCGTTTACCGCCTGGTGGCGGGGGCCGGGCGGATGGAGCGGCGCCGCCGCGGGGCCCCGCTGCCCGCGGGTCGCAAGCGGGCCAAGGCCCGCCTGAGGCGCGGCCGGGCGGGAGGCAGCGGCTCGAAGCCGGAGGTACCGCCGCCCGCCGCGCCCCCGAGCCGCGTGGAGCTCCCTGTGGAGCTCCCCGTGGAGGCCGCCGTGGAGCTCCCCGTGGAGGCTCCCGTGGAGGCCGCCGTGGAGCTCCCCGTGGAGGCTTCCGTGGAGGCCGCCGTGGAGCTCCTCGTGGAGGCCCCCGTGGATCCTCGGCCCGAGGCGACGGCCACCGGGCCTGACGCGAAACCGCGTGGTAGCCCCGAGGCGATGCTGGGCGGCCCGCGGCCGGCGGGGGAGGACGGCGGCGGTGTGTCGGGGCTGCTGCGGCGGCTGGCGCGGCTGGAGGACAGCCGGCAGCGGGCGGCCGAGCTCTTCCGCTGGCTGCTGGCCCCGGTGGCGCCGGCGGAGTTCCTGGGGCGGCACTGGGAGCGGGCGCCGCTGCTGGTGCGGCGGGGCGACCCCGGCTACTACGCGGGGCTCTTCTCCACGGTCGACTTCGACGCCGCCCTGCGAGGAGGAAAGGTTCACTTCGGCACCCACCTGGATGTGACCAGTTATGCCGAGGGAGTGCGGGAGACGCACAATCCCTCCGGCAGAGCCCTGCCTGCTGTCGTGTGGGACTTCTACCAGAACGGCTGCTCCCTGCGCCTTCTCTGCCCGCAGGCCTTCTCCCCCACCGTCTGGCACTTCCTCTCCATCCTGCAGGAGCAGTTTGGCAGCATGGCAGGGGCAAACACCTACCTCACGCCCCCGGGTACGCAGGGCTTTGCCCCCCACTATGATGACATCGAGGCCTTCGTGCTACAGCTGGAGGGGAAGAAGCACTGGCGTGTCTACAGGCCCCGAACAGGTGCTGAGGTGCTGCCCCAGTTCTCCAGCGCAAACCTCACGCAGGCTGAACTCGGTGAGCCTGTGCTGGAGACTGTGCTGGAGGCTGGGGACCTGCTGTACTTCCCCCGTGGCTTTATCCACCAGGGTGATTGTCTCCCTGATGCACATTCACTCCACATCACTGTGTCTTCCTACCAGAGGAATTCCTGGGGGGACTTTCTGGAAAAGCTTCTCCCAGCTGCCCTGCAGATGGCCCTGGAGGAAGACGTGGAATACCGACGGGGGCTTCCCATGGACTACCTGCGGTATATGGGGGTCGCTAACTCTGACACAGTCGATGCTCGGCGAACAGCCTTTGTGGAGAAGGTGCAGAGCCTGATAAAGAAACTTGTTGACTATGCACCCATCGATGCTGCTGTGGATCAGAGAGCCAAGTCGTTTCTTCATGACTGTCTCCCTCCAGTGCTCACGCAAAGTGAAAAGACACTGAGTGTCTATGGCTTCCCGGCCCGGTGGCAGGATGGAGGCCCCTGCAATGTTGATATCCTGATAACAAAAGACACCGAAGTACGCCTGCTCCGTCATGGCATCATTAGACTGTGTAATGAAGAAGCAGGTGTGATGCTGTACTACACTACAGAAAACTCAAGAGTGTATCATAAGGAAGAACCCAAGTTCCTTGAGCTAGATCCTGAATATACAGACAGTATCGAATTTCTCCTGTCTTCTTATCCAAATCATGTAAGTGTGGCTAACCTTCCATGTGAAACCTTGGAGGAAAAGATTTCTCTAGCTACACTTCTCTTTGAGAAAGGTATTCTGACTACGAAGAAGCCTCTGGCAAAAGTCTAGCTCATATTTTTTCACAAAATAAAAGTACACTTGTTTAGAAAATGTTCTGTCTTGGTCTTGACTTCCATCTGCTAGATATGAATCAGCAGTTCAGGTCTCTGCATCTCATCTGGGGGTAGAAGGTCATGGGTAGAGAAATCAAATGTTCTGAATAAAATAAGTATTTGCTCTCGGAACAATTCTGCATGGCTGAGTGCCTAGAGAAGAGAATTGGTTATTTTCTTTTCACCAGCCATGTTATTACACCCTAGGTAACTTCAGGGAGGTTGTGAATTTTCTTGTAGTCATCGTCATCTTTTCACAGTATTTTAAAGCAGCATGCTCAGCTGCATACAGGAAAATACTGTTCATAGGTATATTTGGTGATGGTCACCATTCTGTCTGCCTTTGCTGGGCTATGCTACATATATGGTATGGCCTTCAGGCCCATGCTGTGTTGTAAAGATCCCTTGGTCACACATTTACTCTTCCTAAAAGAGGGGCCTGCAGGCCGCTTCCACTCGGTTTGACCAATTACACCCATCTATGTGGCTCTGCCCTTACTGAATGATGCAGTAAGATTTTCTCAGGCAAACATGATCTGTTGCATTTGAAATGCTTCTGGCTCACTTGCTTCTTTTTCATTCCAGTAATAGAGATAAAATATCTTCCCCCACTGGTTTCCCCACAGCAGCCTTTAGCAATGAAATTATTGGTCCTTTCAAGGCAAGTGGGGTGCTCTCCAATATGTTTGGGGCTTTTTTGTGCTGGGTGAAAAAGTTTCATTTTAGGACCTATCATGTTACATGAATACATGCCTGGTTGTGAGGTCAGTTCCCATAAATACTGGCAAATCTCTGAAACACTTTTCCACAATGCTATTTTATCATAGCAGTGAGCAGGTGAGAGATATTGTGCCTTTAAAGCCTCCTGAAGCTATACCCGCAGTGAGCAGGGTACATCACCCTGTGCTCCTCTGGGCTGTTGGGTTATCCAGGTTTTGCAGGATGGCACCCATACACTGTTAACTGTTTGGGATTTAAGTGTACGCTATATCCTCCAAGATCCCATACTTGCAACACTGCCAACTTTTCTTCCCTCTTTTGCCTGTACGCTTTTGGTAAATCTTAAAAGTTGAGCTGTGTAAAATCGCACAAAATCAGGCCTTGGGGCCTCTTGGCTCTGTGAGGCACTAGTGGCTGGACAGAAATGCTGTTGCTACACTCATCCTCTGACCCCCTTGTCTGTTCATCCTCACCAGCCATCCTTACCCCACCATATATGTCCCGTGTCTCCTGGGTTGCTCTGTGTGTTTTATGTGCAACCATAGGCACCAGAACTGCGGCTGTGCTGCAGAGCTACACCAGGGGGCTGTGCACCAGGGGCTCATGCAGCAGAGCTGCACCAGGGGGCTGTGTACCAGGAGCTCATGCAGCTCTTTCTGCAATGGCTGCAAGCACACCCATGTCTGTTTTGAGCACTTTAATGCCAACCAAAGAGAGTATAAAATCTCCTTAGCTTTTCCTTCCCTGAACTCTAGAAACTGCCTGGGCTAGACACCTTACAGGTACTCCTCACAGATTTACACACGGCTAGCCAGGCACAGAGTTTCTCTTCATTGCTCTTTCTGCAGAAAGGTATTTCTTGCTGAGATCTGCAGAGTGTACCAAATTTTTTTTAACTAGGAGGTGGTGGTCCATTATGATCCCAGTAAGAAAAGCATATTTTGTAAAGTATCTAAAAATACCATGTATTATAGCTAACACTAATCTTACATCCCTTTGGATGCTGAGAACCCCAAGCAAAGAAGCATTTCCCCATGTCACGGAGATGTGGTTCATAGCAGAGATTGTCTCCTTTCAGTCTTTTAAGATATTGTAAGATTCTTGTATAAGGAAACAGCTCTATTTAGTAAATGTACAGTCAAACAGAAAGTGTTTTTCATGTCACTGTGGTCTCTACATGCATATGCTATCTTCAGGTCATACTAATTGTCTCTAATGACAATTGTCTCTAATGACAATTTTGAAGATTTCACTGCTCTTCTGCTGACTGTGTCATTACAATGGAAATGTCTCTGACTTCCATGCTGCTGGAAGTGTGTAAGAATGGCTGCTAAGGCCAGGATGCTGGGCTGTCTCTAGTTAAGCCTTGGGAAAGGTTGTTTGCCTTCTTTGTTATTGGGGTGAGAATTGCAATAAAGAGTCTGAAATTTGAAAGCCTTGTAATCATTTGTTGTGCTTTGGTTAGAAGTGGGTTTTGCATCCTGACCACTCTCCCATCCCAGGGTAAATCAAGGGCCCTGTTGGTGGAAAGGCCCTGAGGGCCTCCTGCCCTCCTCAGCAGAGAAGTCACACAGTCCAAAAAATCTGTGTACAAAGAACTGCCACCAGCACCTCCAACTGCTTTGCGAGGACAAAACCAGGGACCAGGGAGCACCACTTCTGTCAGACCTGGAGGGCTGCCACCTCCTTTGTGAACACCATCACCCCATGCAAGCTGAACCAGCTGTCCTAGGTTTTCCATCCAGGCCAGCTTGGTACACATGGGGCAAACCTCAGAGCCAGCAGTTGCCTCTCAGTCCTGTCATGTTTTCAGTACCTGAAAACATGACAGGACTGAAAGGCAGTCCTGTAGCCCTTCCCTGCCTGATATGTTTCATAAGAGATGTTATCAGCAGCACTGACACTTCTGGGCCTGCCCTAGCACACATAAGGCTCTTTGAGTGTGGGCTAGATCTGAATGCAATAGAGCAGGAGGGAGGGAGGAACATAAGTCTCGGAGTAGCTCATGGCAATGCCAGGTATTGTAATTGCACAACAAGGCACGTCCCAGGAGATGCCAGGAGAGCAGTGCTGGCTGGTGGAGCTGTCTCTGCCTGCAATGTTTCCAGGCCTGCAGTTTGGCTGAGTTTAAGGAAAAAAGAGCCTGCAGGAGAAACCCAGGAAGGAGGGATGCAGCTGTGTCTGTGTCCAGTCCAGCAGGCTTGCTGTAGAGAACGTTGACCATAGCAGATAAGCACACTATGCATCAACAACTGTCTGGAGAGAGCAGCTGCCTTTTGGAGATCTTAGTATAGAATAGTTCAGGTTGAAAGGGGCCTTAAATGTCATATAGTCCGACCCCCTGCAACAAGCAGGAACATCTTCAACTAGATCAGATTGCTCAGACCCTTGTCCAATCTGGTCTTGGATGTTTCCAAGCATGGGACATCCATCGCCTCTCTGGGAAACCTGGGACGGTCTTTCACTACCCTCATTGTAAAAAACTTCTACCTTATGTCTAATCTGTATCAACTGTCTTTTAGTTTAAAGCCATTGTTCTACTAACAAATTTGTCCCCATCCTACAGGCCACTTTCAGGTACTGAAAGGTGGCAATAAGGTGTCCCTGGAGCTTTCTCTTCTTTGAGCTGAGATGCTCCATCTGTGTCAGGGAATCGGCTGTGATGATCCTGCCCTGCCGTGGGTGCTGGCAGGGATGCAGCAGTGGCTACAGGCAGACTTGGCATCTTTCTAGTATGCGTGTGCCCACACCATTCCTGCTTAAATTCCTCCCATCCCCGCCTATGTGTGGGAAACTGCATTTATAAAAGAAGCCTCAGCTTGTATGTGGACAGTGTACGCACAACTTCGGAGCCATGTGGCAGGTCAGTGCCCGCTCCCTGTGCCGGGCCAGCTGCCGCGCCTGGCAGAGGCGGCTGCTCTGGCCCGGCCCCGTGTGGAGCCCCGGGACAGCGCCCGCCCAGGGACTCTCCTCCATGGCCCCCTCCATCCGCCTGTCGCCCGCCGGCCGCAGCCTCTTCGATGAGCCGCTGGCCATCGCCGTGCAGGGCCTCGGCCCGCGGCAGCAGGTCACTCTGCGGACGTCCTTGCGGGACGAGACCAGAGAGCTCTTCCAGGCCAGCGCCCACTACCAGGCGGGCGACGACGGGGAGCTGGACCTCGCCCGCTCTCCTGCGCTGCCGGGAGGCAGCTTCTCCGGCCTGGAGCCCATGGGGCTGCTCTGGGCTTTGCAGCCCCAGAAGCCTTTCTGGCGGCTGGTGAAGCGGGACGTGCAGAGCCCCTTCCTCCTGCAGCTGGAGGTGTTTGAGGGCCACGGGGAGCGCCCCGGGCGGCTCCTGGCCCAGGCGCAGCACGAGCGGGCGTTCCTGCGGGACGGGGTGCGGAGAGTCCCAGTGCGAGAAGGGAGAATCCGGGCTACGCTTTTCCTGCCCCCCGGTGAGTACCGACTGCAGTCATCCCGCTTTCTCTAAACCGGTGTTTTGTTGGTGAAAGTTGTTCCATGACCTCTGTGAAGGAGTCCATTAAAGCCTCATGTTCTTCCCTCTATCCTTCCCTCCCCACTCCCATGCCACTAACCAGCCTGACCATGCTTCCCAATTCACCTGTCCATGCATGTGCCAGGACACGGCTGCAGAAGGGAGAGGAATA